>NC_140995.1:6378292-6748292 GCF_052327205.1 Somniosus microcephalus
AAATCCACACCATTTAGACCGTGTGCATATGAGTCATCCTCATTAAATTCTGGGAGTCTGTGAACATCTGTGAAACCGTAAATTGAATTTTAACACCCTAAATGAACAGTGAATTAGATTCATTGTTCAGTGCGTGATAAGAATCTTTCATGTTTAATGAATTAGCCATTCCTACAGCACTGAAAGAGGGTATTGGTTATAAAAAAAATTGTGACAGAATCATTGTTAAAAACAGACCCATAGTACAGAATGCAATTCACAAATACCTTTAGGATTTAATGCTATAATTTTGCTCACTACTGAAATATAGCCTTGGGACTCAGTAAATAACAGTTGAAATAGATTGCTGAAGAAGTAATTTTTTTTTAGCAATGCGTTATTTTTTTAAGTTATTGTTGGAAAAAAAAGCATGAAAGATCTCACAAATTTGTTCTTTCTCAGTTCATAAATGAATAAGACAACGTTAGGAGGTTATTTGAGAGTTAAACGGTGGCAGCGGATGTCTAGACTCACGCATGGGCCCTGAATTTCTGACCCCGCGGGTGCGCACCAGGTGCGTACGCGCCCACAGGGGCCGCGCAAGTTCCGGGTTTAGGCACGCGAAGCGCACGCGCTTAGACCATAGCTATTCACAATATATATTAATGATCTAGACAAGGGAACTAGATGTAATATCTCCAAGTTTGCAGACGACACAAAGCTGGGTGGGCGTGTGTGCTGTGAGGAGGATGCCGAGAAACTCCAGTATGATTTGGACAGGTTGGGTGATTGGGCAGATGCATGGCAGATGCAGTATAATGTGGATAAATGCGAGGCTATCCACTTTGGTGTCAAAAACAGGAAGGCAGATTATTATCTGAATGGCAATAGATTGGGAGAAGGGGAAGTGCAATGAGAACTGGGTGTCCTTGTGCACCAGTCGCTGAAGGTAAGCATGCAGGTGCAGCAGGCGGTTAAGAAAGCAAATGGTATGTTGACCTTCGTAGCGAGAGGGTTTGAGTATAGGAACAAGGATGTCTTGCTGCAGTTGTACAGGGCCTTGGTGAGACCACATCTTGTGTATTGTCTGCAGTTTTGGTCGCCTTATCTGAGGAAGGATGTTCTTGCCATGGAGGGAGTGCAGCGAAGATTTACCAGGCTGATACCTGGGATTGCAGGAATGACATATGAGGAGAGATTGGGTCGATTGGGCTTATACTCGCTGGAGTTTTGAAGAATGAGAGGGGATCTCATTGAAACTTATAAAATTCTGACAGGACTGGACAGAGTAGATGCAGGAAGGATGTTCCCAATGGTGGGGGAGTCCAGAACCAGGGGTCACAGTCTAAGGATAAGGGGTAAGCCATTTAGGACCTGAGATAAGGAGGAATTTCTTCACCCAGAGAGTGGTGAACCTGTGGAATTCTCTACCACAGAAGGCAGTAGAGGCCAATTCATTAAATATATTCAAGAAGGAGTTGGATATATTTCTTAAGGCTAAAGGGATCGAGGGATATGGGGAGAAGGCAGGGACAGGGTACTGAATTTGGAAGATCAGCCATGATCTCATTGAATGGCGGAGCAGGCTCGAGGGGCCGAATGGCCGACTCCTGCTCCTATCTTCTATGTTTCTATGTTTCTATGAAACCCGGAACTTGCGATCTATCAAGAATCTTCTTGACAGATCCAATGCATGCCCAAGAAAAGTGCCTCCGCGGGCAGAGAGTGGCGCTATTTGCCCAACATCCACCCGCTGAATGCCCGTGAAATTCTTACGCCCGGTAAAACCAGCATAAGGCCGGCTTTTACCAACATAAGAGTTTAAAAAATAGAAAAATAAGATTTTATCACACTTATAAATTAAAAACCCGTCCAATGAGGTAAAGTTATATTAAGCCCTGTTAAAACATATAAAAAAAAAATTTTTAATTAAACTTTTGTTTAACATATTTCATTAAATGCCATTTTAATTAATTTTATATATGTAATGGTTTTTATTTATTTATTTCAGTGTGTTGGTGCATTTTTGCAGTCATCCCCATTCATACATTTGACAGTTCTGTGTGTACGGACCTGTCAAAAGTATGAATGGGGATTCCCTTCTTCCATTGGTTGGGCCGGACCACGTGATCCCGGGGACGATTGCGAACCGCCTGCGCCCCTGGGATACGCGGGCCTCTGCGCGTCTCCAAGAGGAGAGGCCCAGGATCAGAAGCCTCGGGATCTGCGGAACCAGCAGGTAGGTTCGTAGAATTTTTTCTGACTGGAGGCATCCGCCCGCAGGAAGCCTCCGATCAGAAATTCAGGGCGATGAGGAATGGCTCTTTGGGTAAGCTGCTGGAGGGTGCAGCCTGTGGGACCACACTCCAGTGTAAGTCACAGGTCTAGATCGTGACTTGGTGGCGCTAGAGTTAAACGGCCGATGGCGAGTCGGCAGCCCGTTTTACACAATCGCCACCAAGACAAGATCTACCCACTGTTTCCAGGAGAGGAGAGGAGAGGAAAGGAGAACATTTTTAAAAAGTCTTTTCCTCAACTGGTTTTTCGATATACTCCTGAATTCCATTAAAGGAATGGGAGAAGTGGCTTTTATTAGATGAGAATAAAAAAAAATTAAATGAAAAACTATTGTCAGTGGTTTACCTCGGTTTGACTGCTCGCTCAGTTCTTGGACACGATCCTCATGAGATAGGTTACAAGGCTGAATATGGAAGTTAGACTGAGATATTAAAAGCTCTGAATGAAATACGTTTAACTTGTCTCTGAGCATAAAATGGACTGATTTTCTGCTTGGAACACAGGAGCAGCGCAATGCGAAGGGCAGGAGCTCGTCTCCTGGTCCACGGAGATACCTGCACGGTATTTGCCCAGGTCCTCTCCATTAAATAAATGATGCAGGGATGCCAGCACTAATTGGGCCAGGAGTGGGGAAGCCAGGGCCTGAGGTCAGGATATCCATTGCAGCAGCTCAAAAGAGCGAAAGAAACGCCTGCACCACCTGTGCTGTTAAAGGGAACCGCTTGTCATCCTTTCTTTCCCGGATTTTTGAAGGTGTCACCATGTCAAAGGTGCATTGTGAAAAATCTTCAGAAAGCCCTATTTTTGTTGTTCTTCTTAAGCACACATCACTGATGTAATAAAACTCACTACACACTTGGTTCGAGTATAAAGCACATGGTGGTCTAGTTGTACTTCACTAGTTCCTGTCTTACAAAATGTCCCTGAGCAAGCTGGGCCCACGCCCGAGTATTTATACTCCTTGGATGGCGCCACCAGCTGGCCGTCCAGCGCTATCTCATGAGTAGTTTCTTGATGAATGATGAGATTTATAACAATCACCATGACGATAATTGTTTCAAAACATATCAATGGAGCATTGACACATTGGCCGGAATTTTCTCCAGGGAGGTGGGTTGGGAGTGGAGGGCCCCGAGGCAGGCCGGAAACCCGGGAGGCCGACTTTAATGGCAGGGCCTGAGTTGAATGTGAGGCCTTGGATTCCTGCCCGCAGCCAGCCAGATTGGCGGGTAGGCCTCAGAAGCGAGGGGCCAGTCCGAGGGGGACGGGGGTGGGGGGGGTCGCGGGAGGAGGATCAGCAGTTGGCAGAGGTCGGTGATCGGGAGTGGGGGGAGAGAGCATCAGCAGGGGTCAGGGATTGTGGGGTGAGGTCATCCGGGGATCGTGGAGGGGGGGGGAGAGAGCATCAGCAGGGGTCAGGGATCGCAAGGCGAGGTCATCCGGGGATCGTGGAGTGGGGGGAGAGAGCATCAGCAGGGGTCAGGGATCGCAAGGCGAGGTCATCCGGGGATCGCGGGGGGGGGGGAGGAGAGAGCATCAGCAGGGGTCAGGGATCGCAAAGCGAGGTCATCCAGGGATCGCAGGGGTCGGGGGAGAGAGCATCGGCAGGGGTCGGGGATCATGGGGCGGGGTCGGCCGGGTTAGGCGATCCACAGGGGGGAGAGAAGATCAGGGCCAGCTACTGGAGGATCATGGCCGGCCTCATCATCATCATTGGGAGGCCTGGCGGGGGGGGGAGGCCTGGGAAGGCGATCGGAGGCTTGTGAGGGGGGTCTCTGATCGCGGGGGGTGGGTGTGGTCGGGTCCCTGGATCCAGGAGGTGGGTATAAAGCCACTGACCTCCTGGGTGCAGCAGTCCCCACCTCAGTTTAACTGCTGGGTTTCACGAATTGTGTAAAACCCGTCCTCAGGCTGTTAAACACAAAATGGAGGGAAAAAAGAGGCTTCCAGCCTCATTACAATATTTAAATTGAGGTACCGTTCCCTGGCACCTGGTTGACTGCCCGCCCCCCCATCCCACCTCCGGTAAAACCGGGTGTGGGCGGGTTGGAGGCGGAATCCGGTCAGGAATCCCATTTTTAACACTTTAACTGCGCCCGCCCCCCCCCCCCCAGCCCCCCACTCCAAACCCACCCTTTTTTTTAGGAGAAAATTCCAGACATTGGTGCTGATAATGCGACCTGTATTAACAATTCAAATCCCCTTATTATATGGCACAGAGGAATGGGGCTTACTCCACACCTGAAGAAGGGTTTTGACCCGAAACGTTGACTCTATTTCTCTCTCCACGGATGTTGCCTGGCCTGCTGAGTTTTTCCAGCGTTTTCTGTTGTTTTTTACTCCACACCTGTACAGGTGAACACAGGGAAGTCCAGACGAGAAGCACCGAGCCTGTTGGGAGTCTGTGAACAAACTCATTAAAGGCCCCAAATATTATGCTAATCAGGAGACCTTCCCACAACTCACGCTGGAGTGTCTGAGCAGTGCTCCAAACTGCTAAGTGCCTGTTTCAAACGGGTGCTGAAGGGGAGACCCGCTTGTTATAGGACCACCCTGACTGCCACGGCCACTTTTCACAAGGCCTCCATAGAAACATAGAAGATAGGAGCAGGAGTAGGCCATTCGGCCCCTCGAGCCTGCTCCGCCATTTAATGTGATCATGGCTGATCATCCAAATTCAGTACCCTGTCCCTGCTTTCTCCCCATATCCCTTGATCCCTTTAGCCTTAAGAAATATATCTAACTCCTTCTTGAATATATTTAATGAATTGGCCTCAACTGCCTTGTGTGGTAGAGAATTCCACAAGTTCACCACTCTCTGGGTGAAGAAATTCCTCCTCATTTCTGTCCTAAATGGCTTAGCCCTTATCCTTAGACTGTGACCCCTGGTTCTGGACTCCCCAGCCATCGGGAACATCCTTCCTGCATCTAGTCTGTCTAGTCCTGTTAGAATTTTATAAGTTTCAATGAGATCCCCTCTCATTCTTCTAAACTCCAGCGAGTACTGTAATGTATATACCTTTAAGGGGGGAACTACTTTTTGCAGCTCATGTATACTGTAGTACCAGAAGTGACCACACCTGTATATAGCACTGAGTAGTAATCTGTACAGTTCAGTTCCAGAGTGAGCCACATTGAGTAAACACCTGTTGTACCGTTCTCCTGCAGTCTGTGTCTTACTACTGACGGACACAACATTGGCAACGAGACAAATTCGATCCTACCTGCAACTCTGCATCACCTCCCAGGGATTCGTTCCTGGAGACCAGTAGATTGGAGGTCAAGGCCAGAGACACGGGCGTCGACCACGGGCAACCGCCCAGTCATCCAGCAGAGACTCGAGAATTGCGGGGGAGGCAGTTGAGAGCCAGGCTTGGCTTTCCAGTCGTGGTGGTCCAGTGAAACGGGCTGGCAACAGGTAGTGTGCAGACCCTTCCCGGACAGCGGCGGGCTAGAGCCCGACCGAGCGGCACAGCAAAGGGCCGAGTAGCGTCGACGGGAGAGAGAGAGAGGGCAGAGCGCACAGGGCGCAGCCGGTGTTCAGGGGCCGAGCAGCATCGAGGAGAGGGAGAGAGACGCGCAGAAACCCGCGAGGCGCCGCCATTGCCATGAGGACCGCCGAGAGCGGCATTGGCAGCAGCACAGGAGAAGCGCGCGAAACCTACAGGGCGCCGCCATTGCCACGACGACCGCCGAGAGCGGCGTTGGCAGCAGCGGGGGAGGAAGGAAAGCACGGGAGACGCCATTTTAAGCCATTTTAAACCACACCCAAAATGCCGAAGAGTGGCGGTATCACCGCATTT
Organism: Somniosus microcephalus; assembly: GCF_052327205.1. NCBI lineage: Eukaryota > Metazoa > Chordata > Chondrichthyes > Squaliformes > Somniosidae > Somniosus > Somniosus microcephalus. The sequence continues at coordinate 6,384,373 of NC_140995.1, forward strand.
GACAATGAAGTCGAAGATTGTACTACATATGTCGAACAAATAGAGGTATACTGCAAGGCAAATGAGGTGTCAGATGACAAGAAAGCGCTGGTATTGTTAAATTTAATGGGTGCAAAGATGTTTGGCTTATTACGAAATCTAGTAACCCCAGCGAAGCCAGTGGAAAAGAGTTTTGGAGACATAGTGACGATACTACAGGAACATTTAAACCCCACACCGCTGCTGATAGCAGAAAGATTCAAGTTTCACAAACGGAACCAGCATAAGGATGAAAGCAATGCTAAATATTTAACAGAACTGCGCAAACTATCGAAACACTGCCAGTTTGGAACGGGACTGGCAGATACCTTAAGGAACAAGTTTGTGTGTGGGCTTCAAAGTGAAGGAACCCAGAAACGGCTTTTATCTGAAAAGGACCTTACGCTGGACAAGGCTTTCAGCATTGCGGTATCATATGAAGCAGCAGTACGGGGCGCTGCAGAGATACAACAGAGACTGCAAGAATATGGCACAAATGAAATGTCATACAGAACAGAGAAGTGCTATCGCTGGGGCAGAACAACACACGACCACAATGATTGCTGGTTCAAAGACAAAGTGTGCAGACAGTGTGGAAAAGTAGGACACATAGCACGAGTCTGCAGGTCGGGAAAGAAAACCAACAATAAGAAATCTCCAAAAGAAAAGTACAAGAAGGTACATAAGGTGACGGAGAATAGTTCAGACGAACAAAAGAATGATACCGACTCCGAAAGCAGGGAGCTGAGTTGTCTGAAACTACATAATGTGATCAAAACGGAGGATCACCGAACCAATTGGGTCACTCTCAAGATAGCAGGAGTCCAGGTAAAAATAATGGAATCGGACACAGGATCAGCCCTAACAGTCATAAACCGATGGAACTACGAGCGGCTATTCTCACACATACCCTTGAGAGACACAAAAATTATTTTGAAGACGTACACGGGGCAAAAAGTCTACCCCAAAGGAAAAATAAGGGTGACCGTTATATATAACGGTAAGGAAACACCAAAACTAGACCTGTATGTATTGCAAGATGGAGGACCACCATTACTGGGACGTGAATGGATCCGGAAAATATAGCTGGATTGGCATTCCATACAAGCACTGACTGTGGCTGCCAAAAAGGATGACGACGTCACACCTGGGCGACTGTCAAAGATCCTAACTGACGCGCAAGAAGTGTTCCAGCAAGGACTCAGAACACTAAAAGGCATGAAAGCAACAATTAAAATCGAAGAAAACGCAAGCCCAAAATTTTTTAAGGCCAGACCTTATGCGATCCGCCCAGCCATCGAAGCAGAGCTGGAGAGTTTGGAACGTTCAGGAGTACTGTCCAAGGTAGACTGGAGCGAGTGGGCTACACCCATTGTCCCTGTGATGAAAAAGTTGTTGAGCAGCACGCCTGGGGAACCAAGGACGGTTCGCATCTGTGGGGACTTTAAGGTAACAGTGAACCCAGTCCTTCACACCATGCAGATATTTTCGCCTCGCTATCTGGAGGGAAACGCTTCACTAAGATTGATCTGGCCCAGGCATACCTGCAAATGGAGGTAGAAGAAGCATCAAAAAAATACCTCACAATCAACACCCATAAAGGTCTCGACCAATACAATTGGCTGGTATTCGGGGTAGCATCAGCTCCGGCTATTTGGCAAAGGGCAATGGAACAAGTCCTGCAAGGGATCCCAGGGACCCAGTGTTATTTGGACGACATCCTGGTCACGGGCGAAAATGACAGTGACCACCTCGCCAACCTGGAGCAGGTGCTCACTAGATTGAAAGAATATGGGCTCCGAGCTAACCGCACCAAATGCGAGTTATTTTAAAAAACAGATCTCGTATTGTGGCCACGTTATCGATAAAGAGGGGTTACATAAGTCCCCAGAAAAGATTGAGGCAGTAGTCAAGGCTCCAGCACCGGAAAACGTGTCACAACGGAGGTCGTTCCTCAGGCTGGTAAACTACTACCATAAGTTCTTGCCAAATTTGTCTACAATACTACACCCACTGAACACCCTACTGCAAACTGGAGTGCCATGGAAGTGGAGTGACGAATATAAATGAGCTTTCCAGAAGAGCAAAACACTAATCACATCGAAAGAGGTATTGGCCCATTTCAACCCAGCACTACCAATTCAGTTGGCATGTGATGTGTCACCCTACGGCATTGGAGCGGTGCTGTCGCACAAATTCTCGGACGGCTCAGAGAGGCCAATAGCCTTTGCGTCACGATCACTAACCTCAGCCGAGCGTAACTACGCCCAGATTGACAGGGAGGCCCTCAGCCTAGTGTGGGGAGTGAAAAAGTTCAATCACTATCTGCACGGGCAGAAATTCACCTTGCTGACTGACCACCAGCCTCTTGTCTCCATTTTTAATCCGAAGAAGGGCGTTCCGGTGATGACTGCGCAAACGACTACAAAGATGGTCACTCTTTCTAGGGGCGCACCACTATGAGATTGAATATAAGGGCACGAAACAGCATGGAAATGCTGATGGGCTATCACGCCTACCACTGCCTACTGCGGAGGAAGCACCAGCAGTGGATCCTGTCGAAATATTTCATTCGACTATAGTTGAAATACCTACCGGTAACTAACACTCGTATAGAAAAGGAGACCCGAAATGACCCGACACTGTCTCGGGTATATGATTTGACGCTGAAGGGATGGCCAGCACTTGGCGACTCACTGTTGCCAGCATTCTCGACAAGAAGAGAACAGCTGTCAGTGTGCCGGGGGACAGTGATGTGTGGATCCCGAGTGGTAATTCCACCCAAGTTAAGGGATAGAGTGCTCAATGAGCTTCATGAGGGTCATCTGGAGGGGTAAAAATGAAAAGCCTTGCCAGGGCTTATGTGTGGTGGCCGGGAATCGATAAACAAATCGAGGACCTGACCAAGAGCTGCTCAGGATGCCAGAAAGTCCAAAATGCACCACCACATGCCCCTCTACACCCATGGGAGTGGCCCTCATCTCCATGGCAACGGGTGCATATTGATTTTGCTGGTCCATTCATGGACTCAATGTTTTTAATAGCCGTGGATGCGCACTCGAAATGGCCTGAGGTCATCAAAATGTCCTCCACCACCACAAAGAAAACTATTGCAGTCCTACGGACCATTTTTGCCAGGAACGGCTTGCCAGAACAGATTTGCTCCGATAACGGACCACAGTTTGTGTCCGAAGAATTCCGGAGGTTTGTGAAGAAGAATGGGGTAAGGCATTATACATCCACCCCGTATCATCCAGCCACAAATGGATTGGCTGAGAGGTTCGTACAAACCTTTAAGAAGGCAATAAAGGCTATGTACAATGACAACATTCCGCTGCAGCATAAGGTGGACAATTTCCTGTTCGCCTACCGGAATGCGACACATGCAGTCACCAACCAGGCCCCGGCCATGATGTTCTTTAACCGAAGGTTAAGATCTCGCCTGGATTTGCTCAGACCAAACGTACGAAGAGATGTTGAGAGTAAGCAATTCCAGCACATCCATGAGAAGCCAACAAGGAGCTTCAATGTAGGGCAACCAGTCTTGGCTCGCGACTACCGAACAGAAAAATGGCAGCCAGGAACAATATGCACATGGCAGGGCCCACTAATGTACACAGTGGACGTTGGGGAGAACATCGTGAGATGCCATGCTGACCAGATCCTAGAGTCACAGAACAAGTCAACCCCATGCCTCGCCCATACGTACCTGGTGAGGAACCCGACGTACAGGGTGCCAGAATCGCCTCTGCACCAAGAGCGAGACACTCGGAAAGGCGCTATCCAGAAAGGATCAGGAAGCCTCCCCAAAGACTGAATATATAAATAGACTATTTTCAGCTAACGTATGTTAAAAGTGTTAATTGTAATTAGTTTGATATTTAATTGTTAAATGAGTGTTATGGTACTGTTAATCTAAAGGGAGGAATTGTAATGTATATACCTTTAAGGGGGGAACTACTTTTACAGCTCATGTATACTGTAGTTCCGGCAGTGACCACACCTGTATATAGCACTGAGTAGTAATCTGTACAGTTCAGTTCCAGAGTGAGCCACGTTGAGTAAACACCTGTTGTACCGTTCTCCTGCAGTCTGTGTCTTACTACTGACGGACACAAGTACAAGCCCAATCGACCCAATCTCTCCTCATACGTCATTCCTGCCATCCCAGGTATCAGCCTGGTGAATCTTCAATGGAAACCGTGCCCTGTAAAGCAAGGAGGTGCAGGCCTTGCGATGCCCCTTCGCTGGCAGCTGGTGCCCAACGTTTCCCGCTGCCGGTCGACATGGGCGCCCCAGCGCATCATGTGTTGCATACAGGGTTTGCCTCAAACACACCTCAATGAGATCGGCCTTGAGCTACTGTGTGAGGTTGGTTCATGCACTGCGGTGCCTCAGTAGAGACGACGCCAGTGGGGCTGCACTGGGACAGCATTATCCACCCCACCCCCTTGCTTCATCTCTCGAGTTCATTCAATAACTCAAAGAACACATGGAGCTGTATTTCGAATTTAAGCCGAGGTTCTCTGAGTACGCAGAGGGAGCAGGGAACCTTGCCAGCACTTGTAGGAAAATCGCTGGCGCGCTGCCACAGTTTTTCAATCATCTGGGGAGCAACATCAAAGGCGATGCGCCCACGTGTTTCCATTACAAGTTAGAGTCAGGCAAGGTTCTTCGGCGCCCAGCACATAGTCGGAAATTACCTCCATAAATCTTATTCTCAGCAATAACAGAACACATCTGACTTATAGTCACTGCACCCGAGCTCTCACAGTGTTTGCTGCGGGGTCAGTTGTGTGGATGAGTGCAGCACCTTTTCCCCATTGAGAACAGCAGCGAGTGGGGAAAATGGGGACAAGTCGATTTGGGCGAGCAAACCTGAGAGCCTTTTTTTTCACCAGACAATGTACATAACGCCATTCCGTGTCCAGGGTATTTTTTTTTAAGAGCAGGTGCAATTGCACTCCTGATGCCATATCCTGATTATGCTTTTAAAAAATATGTTAATCAGCCGGTGGCGGCCTTTCCTGTGCGGACACCAGGAATTTGCTGAAGCTCGTCGGACGCTCATTCAAAGCGAGTGTTGCGGCCTCGTCCAGTTGGAGGTCGCACTCTTTCAGGGGAGGACCATTATTAGCTATAGGGTGGGATTTTGCTGCAATACCTTTTAATACATTGTTTTTGTCGTATTTAGTGTTGGTTTTTATTGCAGCCAAGTTTTGGCAATTTATAGACTTAATTGCAGCCCTCCACTCCAGCCGAGTCTCGCTGACAGCTGCAATTTAAATTGTTACATGTTCTGAAAATGAGTATCTTGCCACGTATACACCTCTATTTGCTGGTTGCAGAGGAGGAATGAGACAGCGACGCATTTACTCGTATCCCTTCAAATGTAATCAAGCCCCCATCAGGCTTGTAGATATCTTTGTGCTCCTTGTCGGTGCTGTGATGGGGAGAGATCCAAGGTTTCTAGGGAAAAGACGGGCTAGATGGGCCGAATGGCCTCCCTTATCTATACTCCGTGATCTTTGTGCAGTTTTCCCCTTGACACAACAACACGTTTCAGAAATAGAAAGATATTTGCATGAACCAGGCATTGTACATTGATTATTTCCTATTCTTTATGCATAGGTCAGCTTGCTGACTGAATGATTGAACAGGCGGCGGTAGAAAGATTTGCAAATTGGCCAATTTCATCGGCAGTAATAAAATTCTAGAGCCAAGAATAATCCTGATTCTATTACTTTTCCAGGCAGAGGCCTAGGGGGGAAAATTCGGTTGGTTAGCGCCTCCCGTTAGCACCTCCCGGGGGCGCTAGCAACTTAGCGCCCGGGCACGGCGATTTTAGCGCCGCTCGCGAAATTGACCAGTTGTTTTGCAGTGGCGCTAAACACTACTGCCATGATCTCCTGCGCCCGCAGATCGTGACGTCAGTCGAGCGTGCAACGCCCCGGTAGCGCCCCGGACCGGATATTGAGTCGCACCCCCTGCCTTAGCGCCTGCCGCTAGGAACGACAGGTAGAGGGGAACGTTTTCAAGTCGGGAAGGGGCTGGGGGAGCGCTATTTAAAGGCGGGCCGTTTCCTGCCTTTTCTTGTCAGCAAAATTTTTGGAACACGCAGGTTGAGAGGGAGAGAGACATCTGGAGAGATTTAACGCTGTCCTGAGGAGTTTGGTCCTCAGCACCACTTTTGAGGTTCCTAAGCGCCGAGCTCTTTCCCTGGGCCTATCCATTAGTGCTTCCAACACAATTGCTTTCGAGGCCTCTCCAGGCCGAGATTCAAGGCTGCAATGAGCAGGGTGTGGCTGGCCAGCAAGATGGCCCCTCCCCTTTAAGAACTGGATGGCGCCAGTCAGTCTGGCTTCCATGGTAACGGACATCGCCTGAGCTTCGGTAGCGCCTCGGTCCCTGACATTTGCGCCTTAAGAGAGGTGTGTAGCGCCTGATTTAGCGCTCAAATCACCTCCAGGGGCGAGGGAGGCGAATTTTGCAGTCGGAGGCGATAATTAGCGCCGGGCGCTAAACTTTGCGCCCGGCCGATATTAGCGCCCCAAAATGGGCGATACTCAATTTTTCCCCCCTAGAGTTTCCGTTAGAATGCGCTGCTTTTTCCATCGCAATTGGCCCGATATCGGCCAAACCAGCGCGAAAAATTGACGGAATTTCAAGCACAAATTACTTCCAGATCAAATCGAGTTTCCGCCATCTTTTGCGCTGGTTTTAAAAACATTGCACTGGAAGCATGCCCCGCCCCCAAAGTTTCCATTAATTGCACTCATTTGTGGGCCTTCGAGGAGGCTTTTAAAATTAAGCTGACTCTCTTGGGCGCGAGGACACTAACAGGCCTGTTTTAAAAGCTCTTGAATATAATTTTTTAAAAATTTACTAAGAAGCTGACTACTGTGCCCCAATATAACTAGCAAATGTTTTTAAAAGCAATTTTCAGTGATTTAAAACCAGGTTACACTGGTAGGACACCGAGAAGTGCAGAGGATCAGAGGGACCTTGGAGTGCATGTCCACAGATCCCTGAAGGTAGCAGGACAGGTAGATAAGGTGGTCGTCGTCGTACGTGTCTTCATACTGTTCCCTTTGGGGAACTGTATGAAGTGGTGGAAGGATTTCTGGCCGCGATTAACGCTCCTTCCGTGACCGTAACCATCTTCGCACCAGCCAGTGGGTGGTTAGTCCTATGGCGGGAGGGTTTTACGGGCTCCCACAACCCATACGAGGGGGGGGGGGCCACCCACACCCATGGACACAAGTATCCCGCTGGATGTCAACCCAGAATTTAGAGCCGGAGCTCCGACTCCACTTGCCGGGACTGTCTGGAGCGGGGTTCGAAACCCTACGCCTTCTGGCCCAGCGGCGGGGATGCTACCGCTACGCCAAAGGCCCACTCCAATAAGGTGGTTAAGAAGGCACACGGGATACTTGCCTTTATTAGCCGAGGCATAGAATATAAGAGCAGGGGGGTTATGCTTGAACTGTATAAAACACTAGTTAGGCCGCAGCTAGAATACTGCGTGCAGTTCTGGTCACCACATTACAGGAATGGTGTGATTGCACTAGAGGGTACAGAGGAGATTTACGAGGATGTTGCCTGGGCTGGGGAATTTTAGCTATGAGGAAAGATTGGATAGGCTGGGGTTGTTTTCTTTGGAACAGAGGAGGCTGAGGGGAGACTTAATTGAGGTGTGTAAAATTATGAGGGGCCTAGATAGAGCGGACAGGAAGGACCTATTTCCCTTAGCAGAAGGGTCAATAACCAGGGGGCAGAGATTTAAAGTAATTGGTCGGAGGTTTAGAGGGGAGTTGAGGGGAAATTTCTTCACCCAGAGGGTGGTGGGGGTCTGGAACTCACTGCCTGAAAGGGTGGTCGAGGCAGAGACCCTCATCACATTTAAAAAGTACTTGGATGTGCACTTGAAGTGCCGTAACCTACAGGGCTACGGACCAAGTGCTGGGAAGTGGGATTAGGCTGGAGAGCTCTTTGTCGGCCAGCGCGGACATGATGGGCCGAATGGCCTCCTTCTGTGCTGTGAATTTCTATGATTCTATGTTACTTACAGGTGGTGAACTGGACATGTTCCGGTGTATTAATCAAACTGCACCCAGTTACCACCCTTAAATATATCAAGGAACATATTTTAAAGCAAAATATATATTTTTTAAATGACGTGCTGAAACACTGCCCGATTGCGCTGGTTCATGGCAGATTTCACATTATGTTCAGTGATATGTAAATGAATTTGAGCGGAAACTTGAGGGGACAAAAACACTTCTCAAAACGGGCGCAGTTTTGAGCGCAATTTGCGCCTGGACCATCGACTGCGCCCAAAGTGGGAAATCTACCCCAAAGTGTTTTGTCAGGATTGAGCTAATCGTGAGCTGCCCCGATATAGTCATTCAGATGCTGGTAACATGCATGCTTAGCATTCGTGGCTTGCACAAGAACTGCGAGTCTCCCAACCTCGTTATAATATTTAACTGGCCAACCCAGTGGTTGGACCCTACTCCCACCCTGTATGCTCGCTTAGCTTGTAATCCGGGAGACCTCAAAACATCCTGCGCTCCTCCAAGATTGCCCCATGACTCAGTTCTTCCGCGCATGTGCAACATGCCATGTGTTCCCTGCATATGGTGGAACAAATCAACAGGCCGAGAAGGAGAGAGCTAAGTGGGAGGCCAGAGAGAGACTGCGATCATATTCGGTGCTTATTTTTGGTGGGCCCACGCCTGGGCAAGTTGCCGAGAAGTCCGATGCGCAGCAGAGGTCGAGGACAATTGAAAACATTTTTTTTTTAAACTGCCAGATGCAAGCAAAAGTTAGATCCTGGAATTGTAGCTGGAAGGAGAAGAGGTGGAGAGGTGTGGGCAAGAGCTGGAACATACGAGAAAAGTGCTATTGAGAAGCTCAATCAAAAGCTAGAAACTTAACCAGAGCTGATCGGCAATGTCAGAGGCAAAAACATTCACGGGCAATCCTGGTTTTGTGGAAAATCTCTTTTCTCTGAAAGCACGTGTCCAGCTGAAAGTCTCAGTGCTCGAAGCTAGAGGATTCACGTCAACCTATTGTCTGCATTTTATGAATTTCATACCCAATGTCTGCCTGTATATGTTTGCGAGTGAAAGTCAATGAGGACATCGACATCACATGTTTTGCAGACCATCTTGGCTCGTTTGCAATGGATAAGTGCCGCCACTTCCTAAGCCTCCCTCAGTCAGTGGGTCAGATCAAAGAGAGAACCAGGATTGGATTTCCGCTGCAAGCCAGGCAGGGGCTACAGCTTAACAGTTAACAGTTTACCACCTAGAAGGACAGCAGGCGTATGGGAACACCACCACCTCCAAGTTCCCCTCCAAGTCACGCACCATCCTGACTTGGAAATATATCGGCCGTTCCTTCATCGTCGCTGGGTCAAAATCCTGGAACTCCCTCCCTAACAGCACTGTGGGAGCACCTTCACCACACGGGACTGCAGCGGTTCAAGACGGCGGCTCACCGCCAATGTTCCCTCTAAGCTGTGCGGCCACACGGCTGCGGAGCGCTCCAGGGGTCCCGCGCAGCCGGCTTGCCGGTTTTTCTATAGAAAAACTGTGCATGTGTCGTATTTTGAAAAAAGTTACAGGGAACAGTGCTCACCACCACCTTCTCGAGGGCAATTAGAGACGGGCAATAAACGCCGGCCTTGCCAGCGACGCCCACATCCCGTGAATTAATTTTTTTTTAAGTTCAATTGTTGTTCGGCTGAGATGAATCTACCAGCTTCTGGGATCGAAGGGAAAGTTACAAATTATATAAAAAGGCATATGTTTATCATTTGTAACTTTTGCCTGCAGTTGAAATCTGTGGGATTTTAGCACTTTCCGGTGGGACTTGGCTGCCAGGAATGGAGGGCGATACTAGACGGGTTGAAGGAAGAAGGATGAAAGCAGGTTGGCAGTTGCTCCCTGGATTCCCAAGTGTTCACGGTGAAAGAAGTATAGTTACCAGGTGCCGGAGATGGGGGACAGGCCCTGGCAGTGCTGCCGATGTCCCTTTACGGAGGAGCACTGGTGCCGAAAACAATCTGTAAAGGGCCAGCACGCTGCCAAGGCACAACGGAAACAACAACAACTTGTATTTATATAGCACCTGTAACATAGAAACATAGAAGATAGGAGCAGGAGTAGGCCATTCGGCCCCTCGAGCCCGCTCCGCCATTTAATGAGATCATGGCTGATCATCCAAATTCAGTACCCTGTCCCTGCCTTCTCCCCATATCCCTGGATCCCTTTAGCCTTAAGAAATAGATCCAACTCCTTCTTGAATATGTTTAATGAATTGGCCTCCACTGCCTTCTGTGGTAGAGAATTCCACAGGTTCACCACTCTCTGGGTGAAGAAATTCCTCCTCATCTCTGTCCTAAATGGCTTACCCCTTATCCTTAGACTGTGACCCCTGGTTCTGGACTCCCCGACCATCGGGAACATCCTTCCTGCATCTAGTCTGTTCAGTCCTGTCAGAATTCTTTAAGTTTCAATGAGATCCCCTCTCATTCTTCTAAACTCCAGCAAGTATAAGCCCAATCGACCCAATCTCTCCTAATACGTCGTTCCTGCCATCCCAGGTATCAGCCTGGTGAATCTTCGCTGAACTCCCTCCATGGCAAGAACATCCTTCCTCAGATAGGGCAACCAAAACTGCACACAATACTCAAGGTGTGGTCTCACCAAGGCCCTGTACAACTGCAGCAAGACATCCTTGTTCCTGTACTCAAACCCTCTCGCTACGAAGGCCAACATACCATTTGCCTTCTTAACGTAATAAAACGTCCCAAGGTGCTTCACAGGAGTATTTTAAGACAACAAAATTTGACACCGAGCCACATAAGGATAAATTAGGGCAAGTGACCAAAAGCTTGGTCAAAGTGGTAGGTTTTAAGGAGCGTCTTAAAGGAGGAGAGAGAGGTAGCGCGGCGGAGAGGTTTAGGCACGGAATTCCAGAGCTTAGGGCCCAGGCAACAGAAGGCACGGCCACCAATGGTTGAGCGATTATAATCAGGGATGCTCAGGAGGGCAGAATTAGAGGAGCGCAGATATCTCGGGGGGTTGTGGAGCTGGAGGAGGTTACAGAGATAGGGAGGGGCGAGGCCACGGAGGGATTTGAAAACAAGGATGAGAATTTTGAAATCGAGGCGCTGCTTAACCGGGAGCCAATGTAGGTCAGCGAGCACAGGGGAGATGGGCGAACGGGACTTGGTGCAAGTTAGGACATGGGCAGCCGAGTTCTGGACACCAGTACCACACCATCGCCTGTTCCAGAGCAGTTACTCAGCCAGAGGTAGACCCCGCTCTTATCTCCATGTGCGGTTCCTCACTGAGCACCTAGCAGAGACTGGGTGGTAGAAGAGAAGCAGAGGCCCCCCCCCCCCCCCGCTTACATCTTCCACCCATCTGAGTGGGCAGCACTTTCGCCTCTGTGTCAGCAGGTCATGGATTCAAGTCTCACTCCGGGGACTTGAGCACAACATCCCGGCTGACACTCCAGCGCAGTACTGAAGGAGTGCTGCACTGTCGGAGGTGCCATCTTTTGGATGAGACGCTAAACTCTCAGGTGGACGTAAAAGATTCCACGGCACTATTCGAAGACGAGCAGGGGGCGTTCTCCCCGGTGTCCTGACCAAAATTTATCCCTCAAACAACATCATTAAACAGATTATCTGGCCATTATCACATTGCTGTTTGCGGGAGCTTGCTGTGCGCAAATTAACTGCGGTATTTCACTACATTTCAAGAGTGACCACACTTAAAAAAACAAAGAACTTCATTGGCTGTAAAGCGCTTTGGGACAGCCTGAGGTCATGAAAGGCGCTATATAAATGCAAGTCTTTCTTTTTTATCAATTTTTGATACTACGTTGCATAATCTAATCAGATTGGCTGCAAATGATAGAGTTACACAGGGCCCGATATTGACAGGGGCTAATTTTCTACTGTCGCTCATTTCAGCTTTGTGCTGTGATATGGCCTGCGACAGGGATGGAATGATGGGAATGTGGTGAGCAAAGGGGATCTAGGGTTGAATTTACTGGAACCGCAGTCTGATGAGGCGGTCACGGACGGCCCTTCCGGAAGGCCGATTGAGTGGCTGCCTCCTCCCTCGCTCCTGTTCTTCCTCCTCCTCCTCCTTTCCCTCTTCCTCCTCGTCCTCATCCTCCTCCTCCTCCTTTCCCTCTTCCTGCTCCTGAGGTGGTCCCGCAATCCCTGGTGGCAAGGGCTGGCCCCTCATGATGGCCAAGTTGTGGAGCATGCAGCAGACCACCATGAAATGGGACACCCGCTCAGCCGAGTACTAGAGGCTCCTCCCGAGCAGTCAAGACAGCAGAACCGTTGCTTGAGCACCCCGATGGTCTGCTCGATGATGTTTCTGGTGGCAGCATGGCTCTCATTATTTGAGTGCTGGGCGCGAGGTTTGGGGTTGCGGAGGGGAGTCATGAGCCAGGTGGAGAGCGGATAGCCCTTGTCTCTGACCAGCCAGCCGCGAGCTTGATGTGATGGCTGGAAGAGTGCTGGCACACCGGTCTGGCACAGGATGAAGGCATCGTGGCTGCTGCCAGGATAGCGGGCATTGACGGTGAGGATTCGCTGCCTGTGGTCGCACACCAACTGCACATTAAGTGAGTGGTAGCCTTTGCGGTTACGGAAGATCTCAGGATTGTTATGTGGTGCCCGCAAAGCTACATGGGTGCAGTCAATGGCGCCCTGCACCAATGGGAAGCCCGCTATCCTAGCAAAGCCACACTCGTCCTGCTTCTCTCTGGTGATGGGGAAGGAAATGTAGTCCCTTCTCCTGCAGTAGAGAGCCTCTGTGACCTCCAAGATGCAGTGATGGACAGCGAACTGCGAGATGTTAGCTTTATCTCCTGTTGCAGACTGGAAGGATCCGCTGGCGAAGAAATTGAGGGCGATGGTGACCTTGACTGCCACTGAGAGAGCCATGGTCACCCTGATTTGTGGCTCAAGGTCTGGTTGCAGGAGGTGGCAGAGTTCTGTAACCACCTCCTTGATGAAGCGGAGCCTTCTAAGACACTGCTCCTGGCTTAATTGGAGGTAGGAGAACTGCTGTCAGAAGACCCTCGGAGGGTAAAGCCTCCTGTTGAGAGCCTCATGACCCTTCTCCCTCTGGCCACATGTTCCACTCTTTTTCACTGCCTCTGCTCCCTCCACAGTAGATCTTGGAGGGCGAGGCCGACTGCCAGTACAGCCCCCATTACTGTAAGGAAGTGCAGCACTTTGCTATTTTGTGAGAATAAATGTAACTAACTTTTAGAAGCCGCAACACTCCGGAGTCTAATCAACCTTTAAATGACTGAATTAATCTGTTGCACAATGTCAAACTGACAAGGAAGCAGTGAAACAGCACTAACATGACAGCTGCGACACATTACTCATGATCCCTTTAAGTAGCGCCCCTGGAGCCGGCTTCCGACTGCTTCACGCCTCCTCTCTCTGTCACTGTTGGGGTGAGGTGCTAAGGCAGGGGGTGATACTTAGTTTGGCAGATCGGGCACCCAGTGAGCGTTACATGCTCACTGATGTCACGATCTGCCTGGCGCTGAAGTCCCCAGCGCTAACTAGTAGTGGCGGCACTATGGGGGGGGGCCGAATTTGGTGTGTGCCGCTGGATTCCCCTCACCACAGCGCTACTGCCTCAGCGCCCCGTTAACGCCCCCGCCAGTTGCTAACTGGAGGCGCTAACCAAATGAATTTCTTCTCCTCTGTTTTCTGTTTTGTAGCCAGCTTGTTATAGATTCTGCTACTTGTCCCCTGACTCCACCTGCTCTGACCTAAGTCATGAGTCTATTATCGAAGGTCTTTTGAAAATCCAAATATTTTACATCTACTATGTTACCCTTGTCTACTCTTTCTGTTACTTCTTCAAAGAATTCAATAAGGTTGAACATTGTAACAGAAATATTACAAAAAGACCAATGGATCAGATCCATATATTTAAAATTGCACACATTTCAGATGAGCTTTTTAAAATTTTTAGATTTCTTTTATTTTAGAAAATGCCAAAATTTAATAAGCTTGATTAAAATGTTATCATTACTTTAATACTTAAAATGTTTATTTTTGTCAAAAAAGTTAGTTAATTATTGCTAAAAAAATTAATTGCTCATAATGCATTCCTAGCAGGGAGATTAGGGAGGAGTCCATGGGGGAAGAAGCACTGGATCAGTTGAGCCTTCGAGGACACCAGAATCCTGGAAAATTCATCAAATAAAGGCTGGATTTTCCTCTGCAAATCCGCCTAAAATCAAGTGGGATCACGACAGGGAATGAAAGAATACGGGACTGTCGTATGAGAAGAGATTGAGTAAACTAGGCCTGTATTCTCTTGAATTCAGAAGAATGCGAGGGGATCTCATTGAAGCATACAAAATTATTACAGGGCTTGATAGGGTGGATGCTGGGAGAATGTTTCCCTTGGCTGGGGAGCCTAGAACCAGGAGCCACAGCCTCAGGATAAAGGGTAGGCCATTCAGGACTGAGATGAGAAGAAATTTCTTCACACAGAGGGTGGTGAATCTTTGGAATTCTCTACCCCAGAGGGCTGTGGAGGCTCAATCATTGGGTATATTCAAAACAGAAGTCGATAGATTTCTGACTAGTAAGGGCATCAAGGAATATGGCGATAGGGCCGGCGAATGGAGTTGAGGCAGAAGATCAGCCATGATCTCGTTGAATGGCGGAGCAGGCTCGAAGGGCCAAATGGCCGACTCCTGCTCCTATTTCTTATGTTAATACCGCTGTCTCACCACCTGACCTCTATTCCCCTCGCCCCTGCCCCACACTGGGACTGCCACTGGGCTCTCCTTCCCTGGCCGCCACATGTAAATGGCACTTGGGTTCGACATGAATCAGTCATTCATGAAAGAAAGACTTATGAAATAATACTGAGCGGCCTGTGGGTGGTGCTGTCCCGGGAGGGTATAAATACTCGGGCACGGGCCCAGCTTGCGCAGGACATTCTTAACAGGAACTAGTAAAGAACACAACTAGACCTCCATGTTGTAAAACAGTTGATTAAAGATTTGCTTAACGCTTAGACCAAGTGCCTAGTAGTTTTCTTACATCAGGGTTCATTTCCCTCCCATCCACCTAAGTTACCATCGCTTCCCGGTGCTGCCGTGGGAAAAGTTGTGGTAGGGCCCGGAAAGCAGCCGGAGGTCTCCCTTGGAGGGCGAGGACCGTGTAGCAGCTTTGGCTCCCTCCTGTCTAGCTCATAACACTTACCTACTAAAATCTCGTATCTCAGCAAGGCTTCTGGTGAGATATATATGCCGATATTCATCGTGCCTCTGCTTCTTTAGGGTCTTAACTGCAGTACCATCAAGGTTGAGGTTTTAGCCCTGGCAGGCTCCCTTTCGATGGTGGGGGCCCTCCATGCGTTTCTGACAAACCCCGACCCTTGATTTGGGGTTGCGATGGATTCAGAGGAGTGGTCCAGCCCAAAGAGCAGAACCCCGATCAAAGGGTTCCCATACCACCTTGGAAATAATTTCTGCTTTCAACACTTGTATCCCCTTTCAGGCTTTTAAATATTAATGCTTTCCCCCCCCACCCGTCTGCTCTCTCAGGTGGACGTAAAAGATCTCGTGGGCACCATTTCAAAGAAGAGCAGGGGGGTTCTCCCCGGTGTCCTGGGGCCAATCTTTATCCCTCAACCAACATAACAAAAAAACAGATTATCTGGTCATTATCACACTGCTATTTGTGGGAGCTTGCTGTGCGCAAATTGGCTGCCGCATTTCCCACATTACAACAGTGACTCCACTTCAAAAAGTACTTCATTGGCTGTAAAGCGCTTTGAGACGTCCGGTGGTCGTGAAAGGCGCTATATAAATGCAAGTCTTTTTTTCCAGCACCAGTGAAAGATGCTGAAGTTACATTAACCCTTTGTCCCACTGCACTTTTGGTATAATTATTCATTTTCACAGGTCATAGGTTATATTCAGAGGCATTTTTGAGTTATCAGCTTTTTTGGGTTCAAGTCTGCTTTTTAAAGTTATTGGTCAGCATTTTCTGGGTTACCGTGCATACAGCAAAATATGTGTTTATCGGCTGTGATGTTATCAGTAGGTTTCTAACAATCATTATAATAGATCTTGCGTTCAAAACAGCACTAAGTCTGAAAAAGCAGGTAAAACGCAGGTGACCTGGGTCGGATGGGATTTGCTTGTGGAATTAAAAAGTAAGCCCCTGTTGCTGTTCACTCACGCAGGGAAAGAAGCAGTTCCTTCTTATGTTAGCTAACATCCTGTTTATTCACCATTTTGTCCCTCTAGAAATAACAGACTATTGTTAGCAGCCACACAGGAAGTTATCAGATGCAACCACGACCTGATGGCATTCAGGCACAGTAGAAAAACAATCTGCTGTACTACCAACTTCTAAAAACACTTTGCTATTTCACTGAAGTCAGGCATCTTAAGTCCTTTTAAATCCAGGAAACTGAAGCCTTATTTGGGAAAATAACAGCATCAGAAATAGAACAGAGGAGGATCATCTACTGTATTATTTTCCAATTATTAGTCTTGTGCTGATTTGTGATTAAACAACTCTGAATCCATCGCAACCCCAAATCAAGGGTCGGGGTTTGTCAGAAACGCATGGAGTCTAACCTCCGCCCCTTGACATTCAGCAGCATTACTATCACTGAATCCCCTAGCATCAATATCCTGGGTGGTCACCATTGACCAGAAACTTAACTGGACCAGCCATATAAATACTGTGGCAATAAGAGCAGGTCAGAGGCTGGGTATTCCGCAGCGAGTGTCTCACCTCCTGATTCCCCAAAGACTTTCCACCATCTACAAGGCACAAGTCAGGAGCATGATGGAATACTCTCCACTTGCCTGGATGAGTGCAGCTCCAACAACACTCAAGAAGCTCGACGCTATCCAAGACAAAGCAGCCCGCTTGATTGGCACCCCATCCACCACCTTAAACATTCACTCCCTCCACCACTGGCGTACCATGGCTGCAGTGTGTACCATCTACAAGATGCACTGCAGCAACTCACCAAGGCTTCTTCGGCAGCACCTCCCAAACCCACGACCTCTACTACCTAGAAGGACAAGGGCAGCAGGCGCATGGGAACACCACCACCTCCAAGTTCCCCTCCAAGTCACACACCATCCTGACTTAGAAGTATATCGCCGATCCTTCATCGTCGCTGGGTCAAAATCCTGGAACTCCCTCCCTAACAGCACTGTGGGAGTACCTTCACCACACGGACTGCAGCGTTTCAAGAAGGCAGCTCAACACCACCTTCTCAAGGGCAATTAGGGATGGACAATAAATGCTGGGCCTTGCCAGCGACACTCACATCCCATGAATGAATAAAAAAATGTTTAGAACAATGATATTCATCACTTTATTTGAGACCTACCACCTTCTCATAGGAGAATCTTGCTTTTTTTTTGCTTTCCTCCAAGCTTCATGCCTTTTCTCCCCTATTGTTCTACAGGTAGTGACTCATGTTATATTACTGTTCCAAAGATGGCAGCAGTCTTCTAGTACCTTGCCAAAGTTTTCATTCTTCAAGTATGATTCCAGACTGTGAGTACCAATAGCTTATTCCACTATTAAGCCATTATAGCCAAGTCCAATCCTCCCCTCTCTTGACACCTGTAGTGTATGTGCCTTTAAGACAGAACTACTTTTACAGCTCCTGTGTACTGTAGTACCGACAGTGACCACACCTGTATATAAGCTTTGCGCATGCCTCTGTACCCCCAGTCTTGAGACTACCCTCCTCCAGTAAAGACCTGTTTATTGTTAAGTTACAGCATCCGTGTGGTTATTGAATAACAGCATATCCTCAGAATCACGGATCTAACAGTGGCGACGAGTGTCGATTCGAATCTACCTGCAACTAAAAAAAAGAAAGTCGAGGCCAGGAACACGGGCGTCGACCACGAGCAACCGCCCAGTCGTCAGGCAGAGAGTGAACATCGCAGGGGAGGCTGTGGAGAGCCGGGCTTGGTTCCCCAGCCACGACGATCAGCAAGAGACTGACGACAGGTCCAGCGCAGACACTTCCCGGGAAGCGGCGGCTGGAGCCGACCGACGGCGGAGAGAAAGCCGAGCAGTGTTGACGGGGTAAGACAGAGGGTGAAGCGCACAGGGCGCAGCCGGGGGTTGAACACCGAGCGGCGTCGAGAAAAAAAAAAATACAAACAAACCGGAGAGAGAGAGGGTAAAGAAACAGCCGGGTTCAAGACCGAGCGGCGTCGAATAAAAATAAATAAATAAATAAATAAATAAAAAGAAGAGCATGCAGAGCACAGCCAGGGCTCACGGGCTGAACAGGGTCCGCGGGGAGAAGAAGGGAGAGCGCGGGAGACGCCATTGAGCTGCGGAGAAGAAGGAAGAGCGCGGGAGACGCCATTTTTATAAGCCGCAGCGGAGAAGAAGGGCGAGCGCGGGAAGGAAGGAAAGCGCGGGAGGTGCCATTTTGTGCCAGCGGAGAAGAAGCCAGGGGAAGCACGGGAGGCGCCATTTTTGACAGTTAACTCACACCCAGGGATGCCGAAGAGTGGCAGTATCTCTACGTTCGACAATGAAGTCGAAGATTGGGCGACATATGTGGAGCGTATTGAGGTGTACTGCAGGGCGAATGAAGTGCCAGATGCTAATAAAGCACTGGTTTTGTTAAATTCCATGGGTGCAAAAACTTATGGGTTACTGCAAAATCTAATAACCCCAGAGAAGCCGGTGAACAAGAATTTCGAAAGCATAGTAGAAATCCTACAGGACCACTTAAACCCCACACCGCTGCTGATAGCAGAACGATTTAAGTTCCATAAAAGGAACCAACACAAAGACGAAAGCAATGCTGAGTACCTAACGGAACTGCGCAAGCTATCGAAACACTGCCAGTTTGGAGCGGGAGTAGCAGATACGTTAAGCGACAAGTTTGTGTGTGGGCTACAAAGTGAAGGAACCCAGAAACGGCTTCTATCAGAAAAGGATCTTACGCTGGAAAAGTGACACAGACTCCGGAAGCAAGGAGCTGGGTTGTCTGAAACTACATAAGGTAACCGAAATGGAGGATCACCAGACTATCTGGGTTACACTCAAGATAGACGGAGTCGAAGTGGAAATGGAATTGGACACAGGGTCAGCCCTAACAGTCATAAACCAAAGGGACTACAAGCGGCTATTTTCACATATACCCTTGAAAGCTACAGAGATTGTCTTGAAGACATATACGGGGCAAAAAGTCTACCCCAAAGGAAAAATAAGGGTGAAAGTGATATATAAAGGCCAGGAAATACCTAAAATGGATATATATGTATTGCCAGATAGAGGACCACCACTGCTGGGACGTGAATGGATCCGGAAGATACAATTAGATTTGCATTCCATACAGGCACTGAAGGTTGAGGCCAAAAAGGATGACGACGTCACACCTGGACGACTGTCAAAAATGCTAACTGATGCAAAAGAAGTGTTCCAGGAGGGACTAGGAACACTAAAAGGCATAACAGCAATGATTAAAATAGAGGAAAATGCAAGCCCAAAGTTTCTTAAGGCCAGACCAGTGCCTTATGTGATCAGGCCAGCTGTTGAAGCAGAGCTGGAAGGGTTGGAACGTTCAGGAGTACTGTCCAAAGTGGACTGGAGCGAGTGGGCTACACCCATCGTTCCTGTAATGAAGAGGTCGTTGAGTAATACGCCTGGGGAACCAAAGAAGGTCCGCATCTGTGGGGATTTTAAGGTGACAGTGAACCCAGTCCTTCACACGGTACAATATCCGCTTCCACGAATTGAGGATATTTTCGCCTCGCTATCTGGACGTAAACGCTTCACCAAAATTGATCTAGCCCAGGCGTACTTGCAAATGGAGGTAGAAGAAGCTTCGAAACAATACCTTACGATTAACACTCATAAAGGTCTCTATCAATACAACCGGCTGGTGTTCGGAGTAGCCTCGGCTCCGGCTATCTGGCAAAGGGCGATGGATCAAGTCCTGCAAGGGATTCCAGGGACCCAGTGTTATTTGGACGACATCTTGGTCACAGGCGAAAATGACAGTGATCACCTCGCCAACTTGGAGAAGGTGTTCACCAGATTAAAGGAGTATGGGCTACGAGTTAATCGCCACAAGTGCGAGTTTTTCCAGAAACAGATCTCGTATTGTGGCCACATCATCGATGAAGAGGGGTTACATAAGTCCCCTGACAAGATTGAGGCAGTAGTCAAGGCTCCAGCACCGGAAAATGTGTCACAACTGAGGTCGTTCCTCGGGCTGGTAAACTACTACCACAAGTTCTTACCAAATTTGTCCACGGTATTACACCCACTGAACACCCTACTGCAAACAGGGGTACCATGGAAGTGGGATGACGAACGTAGACGAGCTTTCCAGAAGTGTAAAGAATTGATCACATCAAAAGAGGTGTTGGCCCATTTCAACCCAGCACTACCAATTCGTTTGGCATGTGATGCATCACCCTATGGTATTGGAGCGGTGCTGTCGCACAAATTCCCAGACGGGTTGGAGAGGCCAGTAGCCTTTGCGCCTCGGTCACTAACCTCAGCCGAGCGCAACTACTCCCAGAGTGACAGGGAGGCCCTCAGCCTAGTATGGGGAGTGAAAAAATTCAACCACTATCTGCATGGGCAGAAGTTCACCTTGCTGACTGACCACCAACCACTTGTCTCCATCTTTAATCCTAAGAAGGCCATTCCAGTGATGACTGCACAGCGGTTACAAAGATGGTCCCTGTTTCTAGGAGCGAATCAATATGAAATAGAATATAAAGGCACGAGACAGCATGGGAACGCTGATGGGCTATCGCGCCTGCCACTGCCTACCATGGAGGAAGCACCAGCAGTGGACCCTATCGAGATATTTTATTCGTCAATAATTGAACGATTGCCAGTAACGAACGCGGATATAGAGAAGGAGACCCGCAATGATCCGACGCTGTCTCGGGTATATGATTTGACGGTGAGGGGATGGCCAACACATGGCGACTCACTGTTGCCAGCATTCTCATCCAGAAGAGAACAGCTGTCAGTATGCCAGGGGACAGTGATGTGTGGATCCAGAGTGGTGATTCCACCCAAGTTAAGGGAGAGAGTGCTAAATGAGCTACATGAAGGTCATCTGGGGGGAGTGAAAATGAAAAGCCTAGCTAGGGCTTATGTGTGGTGGCCGGGAATCGATCAACAAATCGAAGACCTAACTAAGAGCTGCTTAGGATGCCAGAAGGTCCAAAATGCACCACCACATGCCCCTCTACACCCATGGGAGTGGCCCTCCTCTCCATGGCAACGGGTGCATATTGATTTTGCTGGTCCATTCATGGACTCAATGTTCTTAATAGCAGTGGATACTCATTCAAAGTGGCCTGAGGTGATAAAAATGTCTTCAACCACTACAGAGAAAACGATTGCAGTCCTACGGACCATATTTGCCAGAAACGGCTTGCCAGAGCAGATTTGCTCTGATAATGGACCACAGTTTGTGTCCGACGAGTTTCAAAAATTTATGAGAAGGAATGGGGTAAGGCATTACACATCCGCCCCGTATCATCCAGCCATGAATGGATTGGCTGAGAGGTTCGTACAAACCTTTAAGAAGACGATAAAGGCCATGTGCGACGATGAAATTCCACTACAGCATAAGATGGACAATTTCTTATCAGCCTACCGAAACGCGACACATGCAGTTACCAACCAGACCCCGGCCATGATGTTCTTTAACCGAAGGTTGAGATCTCGTCTGGACTTGCTCAGACCAAATGTGTGAAGAAATGTTGAGGACAAACAATTCCAGCACATCAATGAGAAGCCGACAAGGAGGTTCAATGTAGGGCAACCAGTCTTGGCCCGTGACTATCGAACAGAGAAATGGCAACCCGGAACGATATGCACGAGGCAGGGGCCATTAATGTACACAGTGGATGTCGGGGAGAACATTGTGAGACGCCACGTCGATCAGATCTTAGCGTCACAGGAACGCATCAACCCCATGTCTCGAGTACCTGGGGATGAACCCGACATACCGGTAGCATCTATCTCCGAACCAGTAGCAGTGGAACCCGATGAACTACCCGATGAAAAGGGGTCAGAATCGCCTCTGCACCAAGAACAAGAACCTCAGGAAAGGCGCTATCCCGAAAGGGTCAGGAAGCCGCCCCAAAGACTGAACCTATAAATTAACTATTGTTGTTTAATGTACATGTTAAAGTGTTAATTGTTATTTGAATATTAGGGGGTACTACTAATCTAAAAGGGGAGGAATTGTAGTGTATGTGCCTTTAAGACAGAACTACTTTTACAGCTCCTGTATACTGTAGTACCGACAGTGACCACACCGGTATATAAGCTTTGCGCATGCCTCTGTACCCCCAGTCTTGAGACTACCCTCCTCCAGTAAAGACCTGTTTATTGTTAAGTTACAGCATCCGTGTGGTTATTGAATAACAGCATACCCTATGAATCACGGATCTAACAACATCCAGTGCCTGAGCTGAGAACAGGTAACTCAGCATAGCCCTGGATTTGAACACATGGCCTTTCTAGTTGATATTACAGACACACAGCAAGAATGCCAACAGGACCTCATACACTACAGGGGAGATTTTATGAAATTATGCTCCAAGTGAGGGACCTCACCACACTCCCAGATCCTAACAGAACAAACCAAGGACACTAAAACCCACCTGCAAAACAAAAACCCTAAACAGATATGAAAAGAAAACAAAAGCCTTCACGTGCTTTTCCCTCTCCCTCCCCCCCTCTAGTATTAATTATTCCATTTCATACATTTTCTTGTCTCTTATCCACACTTACTGTTTTATTTTGTACACCTTTGCTTCTTTCTGAATTGTGGCTTGAAGTAGTGTTGTGCAATATTAGTATGTTAGTAGAATCGTAGAATCATACAATGGTTACAGCACATTAGGAGGCCATTTGGCCCCTCGAGCCCATGCTGCCTCTCTGTAAGAGCACTTCAGCTAGTCCCACTCCCCCGCCCTTTCCCCATAGCCCTGCAATTTTTTTTCTTTCAGTTACTTATCCAATTCCCTTTTGAAAGCCACGATTGATTCTGCCTCCACCGCCCTTTCAGGCAGTGCATTCCAGATCATAACCACTCGCTGCGTAAAAAAAGTTTTTCTTCATGTGGCCTTTGGATCTTCTGCCAATCACCTTAAATCTGTGTCCTCTTTTTCTCGACCCTTCCACCAATGGGAACAGTTTCTCTCTATCGACTCTGTCCAGACCCCTTATGATTTTTGAACACCTCTATCAAATCTCCTCTCAACCATCTCTGCTCTAAGGAGAACAAACCCAGCTTCTCCAGTCTATCCACGTAACTGAAGTCCATCAAGCCTGGAACCATTCCTGTAAATCTTTTCTGCACCTTCTCTAAGGCCTTCACTTCCTTCCTAAAGTGCGGTGCCCAGAATTGGACACAATACTCCAGTTGAGGTCGAACCAGTGTTTTATAAAGGTTCATCATAACTTCCTTGCTTTTGTACTCTATTCCTCTATTTATGAAGCCCAGGATCCCGTAGGCTTTTTTAACCACTTTCTCAACCTGCCCTGCCACCTTCAATGATTAATGCTCATATACCCCCAGGTCTCTCTGTTTATGCTCCCCCTTTAGGATTGTACCCTTTAGTTTATATTGCCTCTCCTCATTCTTCCTTCCAAAATGTATCAATTCACACTTTTCTGCATTAAACTTCATCTGCCACCTGTCTGCCCATTTCACCAGCCTGACTATGTCCTCTTGAAGTCTATCACTATCCTCCTCACTGTTCACTATACTTCAAAGTTTTGTGTCTTCTGTAAATTTTGAAATTGTGCCCTGTACACCTAAGTCCAAATCATTAATATATATCAAGAAAAGCAGTGGTCCTAGTACCAACCCCTGGGGAACACCACTGTATACCTTCCTCCAGTCCGAAAAACAACCGTTCACCACTACTCTCTGTTTCCTGTCACTTAACCAATTTCATATCGATGCTGCCACTGTCCCTTTTATTCCATGGGCTTCAACTTTGCTGCCAAGCCTTTTATGTGGCACTTTATCAAACGCCTTTTGGAAATCCATGTACACCACATCAACTGCATTACCCTCATGGACTCTCTCTGTTACCTCATCAAAAAACTCAATCAAGTTAGTTAAACACGATTTGCCTTTAACAAATGCATGCTGACTTCCCTTAATTAATTTTGTCCCGGATTATCATTTCTAAAAGCGTCCCCACCACCGAGGTTAAACTGACTGGCCTGTATTTGCGGGGTTTATCATTACACCCTTTTTTGAACAAGGGTGTAACATTTGCAATTCTCCACTCCTCTGGCACTACCCCTGTATCCAAGGAGGATTGGAAGATTATGGCCAGTACCTCCGCAATTTCCACATTTACTTCCCTCAGCATCCTAGGATGCATCCCATCCGACCCTGGTGACTTGTCTACTTTAAGTACAGCTAGTCTTTCTAGTACCTCCCCTTTATCAATTTTTATCCCATCTAATATCTCAACTACCTCCTCTCTCACTATGACTTTGGCAGCATCTTCTTCCTAGGTAAAGACAGATTCATTTAGTACCTCAGCCATGCCCTCTGCCTCCATGCGTAGGTCTCCTTTTTGGTCCCTAATCAACCCCACCCCTCCTCTTACTACCCATTTACTATTTATATGCCTACAGAAGACTTTTGGATGCCTTTTTATGTTAGCTGCCAATCTACTCTCATAATTCCTCTTTGCCCCTCTTATTTCCTTTTTCACTTCCCCTCTGAACTTTCTGTATTCAGCCTGATTCTCACTTGTATTCTCCACCTGATATCTGTCATATGCCCCTTTTTTCTGCTTTATCTTACTCTCTATCTCTTTCATCATCCAGGGAGCTCTGGCTTTGATTTCCCTACCTTTCCCCCTCATGGGAATGTACCTCGACTGTACCCGAACCAGCTCCTTTTTGAAGGCAGCCCATTGTTCGATTACACTTTCGCCTGCCAATCTTTGATTCCAATTTACCCGCCAGATCCGTTCTCAACTCACTGAAATTGGCCCTCTTCCAATTAAGTATTGTGACTCTAGATTGTTCTTTGTCCTTTTCCATAACTAACCTAAATCTTATGATACTATGATCACCGTTCCCTAAATGTTCCCCTACTGAAACTTGATGCACCTGACCGACCTCATTCCCCAGGACCAGATCCAGCAATGCCTTCTTCCTCGTTGGGCCGGGAACATATAGAATCATAGAAATTTACAGCACAGAAGGAGGCCATTCGGCCCATCGTGTCCGTGCCGGCCGAAAAAGAGCTCTCCAGCCTAATCCCACTTTCCAGCATTTGGTCCATAGCCTTGTAGGTTACGGCACTTCAAGTGCACATCCAAGTACTTTTTAAATGTGATGAGGGTCTCTGCCTCTACCACCCTTTCAAGCAGTTTATTGATCAAGAAAGTTCTCCTGAACACACTTTAGAAATTCTTCCCCCTCTCTGCCCTTTTCACTATTACTATCCCAGTCTATATTAGTACAGTTGAAGTCCCCCATTATCACTACTCTATAGTTCTCGCACCTCTCTGTAATTTCTCTGCAAGTTTGCTCCTCCATATCCTTCCCACTATTTGGTGGCCTATTGAATACATCTAGAAGTGAACTGGCATGTCTATTGCTTCTTAACTCTAACCAAATAGATTCTGTCCTTGACCCCTCCAGGACATTCCCTCTCTCCAGCACTGTAAT
This sequence comes from Somniosus microcephalus, assembly GCF_052327205.1. Taxonomy (NCBI): domain Eukaryota; kingdom Metazoa; phylum Chordata; class Chondrichthyes; order Squaliformes; family Somniosidae; genus Somniosus; species Somniosus microcephalus. The sequence goes on from NC_140995.1 coordinate 6,410,168, forward strand.
ATTCTCCTTAACCAATACTGCCACACCACCTCCTTTCTTTTTTTCCCTATCTTTCTTGAACACCTTATTTCCAGGAATATTTAGCACCCAAACCTGCCCTTTTTTGAGCCAGGTCTCCGTTATCACCACGACATCATATTCCCATGTGTCTATTTGCATCTGCAGCTCACCAACCTTATTTACCATACTTCGTGCATTCACACACATGCACTGTAAACCTGTCTTAGACCATCCTGTATTCTCTCTTAGTCTGACCCCACCTAATACCCTGCTATTTCTTACTCTAGTGCTATCTGTCTCTCCCAATCCTTTGTGCACTTTGTTTCTCCTTTCTAATGCTACAATCCTGGTGCCCATCCCCCTACCAAATTAAGTTAAACCCTCCCCAACAGCACGAGCAAACCCCGCCCTCACCCCCCGCGAGGATATTGGTCCCGGCTCTGTTGAGGTGCAACCGATCCGGCCTGTACAGGACCCACCTCCCCCAGAATCGGTCCCAATGTCCCAAGAATCTAAAGCCCTCCCTCCTGCACCATCTCTCCAGCCACGCATTCATCTGCGCTATCCTTCTATTTCTATATTCACTCACGTGTGGCACCAGGAGTAATCCGGAGATTACTACCTTTGATCTCCTGCTTTTTCTCTCTTTCCTAGCTCCCTAAAATCTGCCTGCAGGACCTCATCCCTCTTTCTACCTATGTTGTTGATACTGATATGGACAACGACCTCTGGCTGTTCACCCTCCCCCCTCAGAATGTTCTGCAGCTTCTCAGTGACATCCTTCACCCTGGCAACAGGGAGGCAACATATCATCCTGGAATCACGTTTGCGGCCACAGAAACGCCTGTCTGTTCCCCTGACTATTGAATGCCCTATCACTGTTGCTTTCCCGATCTCCCTCTTCCCCCGCTGTACAGCTGAGCCACCCGTGGTGCCATGGACTTGGCTCTGGCTGTACTCCCCAGAGGAACCATCGCCCTCACCAGTATACCGGTTGGAGAGCGAGATGCACTCCGGGGGACTCCTGCACCACCTGCCTGGTCCTCCTTGTCTGTCTGGCGGTCACCCATTCCCTCTCTGCCTGCACACTCCTACGCAGCGGGGTGACCACCTCCTGAAATGTGCTACCCACGAAGCTCTCAGCCTCATGGATCCACCGCAGTGACGCCAGCTGCTGCTCAAGCTCTGACACCTGGAGCTCGAGCTCCTCCAGCTGACGACACTTCCTGCACACGTGGTTGTCCAGGAGAGGGGAAATGTCCTGGATTTTCCACGTGGCACTGGCTGTACATTCCATGGGACTGAGGTGCCCTGCCATGTCTCTATTTAATAGACTATTAACTAACTTAGCAGAAATAAACTGAACACTTAAAAAAAACACTCACCAGCTATTCACCAATCAGCTCCTTCGTTTGTGTTGGCGTCACTTTAGGATTTTAACTCTGATGTCACTCTTTCAAATTCTACCTGTGTTGAGTTGTTCAGCTCCCGCTCTGCTCCCGGTCAGGTCCACCGCCTCTCTTATTTACATTCAAGGTGTCACAGCAACTACATTACATTACCATATCCACCACCTTAAGAACATAAGAACATAAGAAATAGGAGCAAGAGTCGGCCATTCGGCCCTTCGAGCCTGCTCCGCCATTCAGTGAGATCATGGCTGATCTTCTGCCTCAACTCCATTCACCGGCCCTATCGCCATATCCCTTGATGCCATTACTAGTCAGAAGTCTATCGACTTCTGTTTTGAATAGACCCAATGACTGAGCCTCCACAGCCCTCTGGGGTAGAGAATTCCAAAGATTCACCACCCTCTGAGTGAAGAAATTTCTTCTCATCTCAGTCCTGAATGGCCTGCCCTTTATCCTGAGGCTGTGGTCCCTGGTTCTAGACTCCCCAGCCAAGGGAAACGTTCTCCCAGCATCCACCCTATCAAGCCCTGTAATAATTTTGTATGCTACAATGAGATCCCCTCTCATTCTTCTGAATTCAAGAGAATACAGGCCTAGTTTACTCAATCTCTTCCCATACGACAGTCCCGCCATCCCAGGAATCAATCTCGTGAACCTTCGTTGCACTCCCTCTATGGCAAGTATATCCTTCCTTAGGTAAGGAGACCAACATTGTACACAGTACTCCAGGTGTGGTCTCACCAAGGCCCTATATAATTGGAGTAAGACTTCTTTACTCCTGTACTCAAATCCTCTTGTAATGAAGGCCAGCATACCATTTGCCTTCCTAATGGCTTGCTGCACCTGCTCATTCACTTTCAGTGACTCATGTACAAGGACACCTAGATCCCTTTGAGCATCTGCATTCCCCAATCTTTCACAATTTAGGAAATACTCTGCCTTTCTGTTTTTTCTACCAAAGTGGATAACTTCACATTTATCCACATTATATTCCATCTGCCATGTTCTCGCCCACTCACTGAGCCTGTCGAGATCCCCTTGAAGCCTCTTCACATCCTCTTCACAACTGATACTGCCACCTAGCTTTGTGTCATCAGCAAATTTGGAAATGTTATATTTAGTCCCTGTCATAAATCTCAACTTCTACAAGAAGTAACTCAGGAAGTACTACTGAACGGCCAGCTGAGGGCGCCGTATGAGGAGTATAAATACTCGGGCGTGGGCCCAACTTGGCCAGAGACAATCTGGAAACAGGAAGCTAGTGACTACTAACTAGACCTCCATGTTTTGTTACAAGTCGATTAAAGCCTTGCTTTATGTACAACCAAGTGCGTAGTGAGTCTTTATTATGTCAGGACCCTCATCCAAATCATTGATATAGATTGTGAAACATTCACTCCCTCCACCACCGGCGCACCGTGGCTGCAGTGTGTACCATCTACAAGATGCACTGCAGCAACTCAGCAAGGCTTCTTTGACAGCACCTCTCAACTTCTCATCCAGTGGCTCAGTGGGTAGCACACTCACCTCTGACTCAGAAGGTTGTGGGTTAAAATCCCACTCCAGGGACTTGAGCACAAAAACCTGGGCAGACACTCCAGTGCAGTGCTGAGGGAGCGCTGCACTGTCGGAGGTGCCGTCTTTTGGGCGAGCTATTAAACCGAGGCCTCGTCTGCTCTCTCAGGTGGACATAAAAGATCCCATGGGCGCTATTTCAAAGAAGAGCAGGGGAGTTATCCCCGGTGTCCTGGCCAATGTTTATCCCTCAATCAACATCACTGAAACAGATCATCTGGTCATTATCACATTGCTGTTTGTGGGAGCTTGCTGTGCGCAAATTGGCTGCAGCGTTTCCTACATTAAAACAGTGACTACACTTCAAAATTACTTCATTGGCTGTAAAGCGCTTTGGGATGTCCGGTGGTCATGAAAGGTGCTATATAAATGCAATGTCTTTCTTTACATGATCTCAGGGATTCCAAGGGTGCAAAACAATCTTCTGTCCCTCAGAAACAAAATAAAACAATATTTTTTCAAGTATATTGTAATTTATTATCACATAGTTTGTCACATGGCTTAGTATGAGCATGCTCAGTTCGCTCTGGCCTAATAAACAAGCACATGGACTAGCAACTCATCCTGTCTCTGTCCTTCATTTGTTCTACCTACATATATTACATTTTGGCGACGAGGATGGGATCCCAAAGTCATTTTTAGGGATCATGGACAGACACAGTGTTCAACCTTCGAGTGGAAAAGTTTAAGGTGAATTTGTGACACCTAAACTGAATTTTTGCGATGTTTTACTGTTAATGCTGATACAGAATCGTCCGTGCTTCGCCTTCGTGTGTGTGTATACCCAGCAACAGTGGCGTTGATTCTCACAGGTACACAGGTAGCATGCTGAGTCACTGCTCGACGGCATCGGGACAATCATGGCCACACCTACGGGATTCATCGGAAGCCTCGGCCTGTATGACCGGGCTCGTGAACCATTCAGTTCTTACATTGAGCGGATGGAGATGTTTTTAAGGCCAATAACATTATTGAGACCAAAGGTGCAGAGGAGAAGGTTTAAGCTCAAAATAAAGTCATACGTGAACGGAAGAAAGCAATTTTTCTTACGGAGATTGGGCCAGATGTCTACGAAACATTGACAAACCTACTCGCCCCAGGGAAAGTGAAGGGTGCATCGTTTGAAGACAGTGTCGAGAAACTCGAGGACAATTTCAAACCAAAGCCATTAGAAATAGCAGAGAGCTATAAGTTTTGTACCAGAAAAGAAAGTGAAACCATCAGTGAGGATATTGGTACATTGTAGCTCTTAAGAACCTGTCTTTACATTGTAACTTCGGCAATTTTTGGATCGTGTGTTGTGAGATAAGTTTGTGTGTGGACTGGTGGATGAGCGCACACAGTCCAAGTTACTGAACACTCTGAACCTAACATTTGACAGAGTATGCAAAATTGCCCTGTCTATGGAGATGGCGTCTAAGAATGCTGGGGAGCTCCGTCCAACTCAAGTGACTAGTGCAGCTGAGGTCTACAGTCACAAAGCCACCGCCAAACCTAAAGTTGTGAGACCGGGTCAAAAGCATGTCGGTGAGAGCAGTTCAGTGAATTGTTATCGCTGCAATGAAAATCACTCACCACAGTCCTGCCAATACAGAAATGTGAAGTGTTTTCACTGCCAGAAGCAAGGCCATATTTCAACAGCTTGCAGAGCGAGATCGAAACCAGTGTGGCGACACGCCACCACTGGACATAATCCGCTCACGGCGGCACAGACAGTCTAAGCAGAAGCCCCCAGCCGGGGGCCCTTTCCTCCAGCAACTTGTTTCCCGCAGGGACAGGCTGCCGGGAGCACTTCCTGTCTGGGAAGTATTTAAGTGGTTGCGCGGGCTTTTCTAGTTCCTGTTTGTCATGTGGTTGGAATAAAGCAGTTGTGTTTTCAATAGCTCTGGTCTCGACTCCCACGTTTGCCGCGGTATCTCAACACCAGGAAGTAAGAACCATTCTAGTGTCAATGCAAAGCAGCGACAACAAAAGGGAGGAGTTCACAATATTGAAGTGAACACACCTGATGTTGAAGAACTAGGCATCTACAGTATCTATGTCACTAGCGGCAACACCAGCAGTCGTGAGAAAGACTTCTGTACAAAACGTTTGATCAAGTACCACTTACAAAGAGTACCGTAGAGTTAAAAACCTACTCCCGGGAAATCCTAGAGACATGTGGACAAATGAAATGTACATTTCAACACAATGGCCAGTCAGTAAAGCTGCCTATTATTGTATGTAGTGAGCTACAACAACAGGCCAACTCTCATGGGCAAAGACTGGTTGAGAAGTTAAAACTAGACTGGAAAAACATCTTCAGTGTAGATGCTTCAAAGAAGCGACTCGGCTCAATGCTGAAGAAATACGAAAGCATGTTCTCAGACAGTTATGAGGGCATCACTGGGTATGACGTGCCTATCCGCATCAAGTCCAACGCGAAGCTTGTCTATTGTAAGGTAAGGCCGGTCCCCTATGCGTTGAAAAGTCAGGTGGAGGATGTAGTGTATGTACCTTTAAGGGGAGAACTACTTTTACAGCTCCTGTATACTGTAGTACTGGCAGTGACCACACTTGTATATAAACCCTGAGTAGGGATCTGTACTATTAGTTTTAGAGTAACCCTCATCCAGTAAACACCTGTTGATTGTTCCTCTGCAGTCTCTGTCTAGTTATTGAAGGACACCTACATCAAGATGCACGGATTTAACATTGGCGATGAGTCGATTCGAACCTACCTGCAACTCTGCATCACCTCCCAGGAATTCGCTCCTGGAGAACAGTGCAAGAAGAAGGCCAGTCCAGCAATACGGGCGTCGACCATCCAGCGGAGACTTGAGCATCGCAGAGGAGGCTGTTGAGAACTGGGCTTGGTTCTCCAGTCATGGTGGTCCAGCAAAACGGGCTGGCAACAGGTATGGCGCAGACCTTTCCCGCACAGCGGCAGCTAGAACCGACCGACGGCACAGAAAAAGGCCGAGCAGCGTCGACGGGAGAAGAGAAAGGGCAGAGCGCACAGGGCGCAGCCGGTGTTCAAGACCGAGCGGCGTCGACGAGAGAAGAGAGAGAGGCGCGCAGGAAAATGCGCAAAGCGCAGCCGGTGTTCAAGGGCTGAGCAGCGTCCGCGGAGAAGAAAGGAAAGCGCGGGAGACGCCATTTGAGCCGCAGCAGAGAAGAAGGGAGAGCGCGGGAGATGCCATTTTTGAGCCGCAGCGGAGAAGAAAGGAAGACGCGGGAGACGCCATTTTTGAGCCACAGCAGAGAAGAAGGGAAAGCGCGGGAGACGCCATTTTTAGCCAGTCTAACCACACCCAGGGATGCCGAAGAGTGGCAGTGTCACAGCGTTCGACAATGAAGTCGAAGATTGGACGACATATGTCGAACGCATAGAAGTGTACTGCAAGGCGAATGAAGTGCCAGATGACAGGAAAGCGCTGTTTTGTTGAATTCCATGGGTGCAAAAACGTATGGCTTACTGCAAAACCTAGTAACCCCAGAGAAGCCAGTGGAAAAGGATTTTGAAAGCATAGCGTCAATCCTACAGGACCACTTAAACCCCACACCGCTGCTGATAGCAGAAAGATTTAAGTTTCACAAAAGGAACCAGCATAAAGAGGAAAGTAATGCTGAGTATTTAACGGAACTGCGCAAGCTATCGAAACACTGCCAGTTTGGAACGGGACTAGCAGATACTTTAAGGGACAAGTTTGTGTGTGGGCTTCAAAGTGAAGGAACACAGAAACGGCTTCTATCAGAAAATGATCTTACGCTAGACAAGGCTTTCAGCATGGCGGTATCACATGAAGCAGCCGCATGGGGCGCTGCAGAGATACAATGGAGACCGCAAGAATATGGCACAAATGAAATGTCATACGGAGCAGTGAAGTGCTATCGCTGCGGCAGAACTACACACGACCATAAGGATTGTTGGTTCAAGGACCAAGTGTGCAGACAGTGTGCAAAAGTAGGACACCTAGCAAGAGTCTGCAGGTCGGGAAAGAAAACCAGCAGCAAGAAATCTCCACAGGAGAAGTACAAGAAGGTACATAAGGTGACGGAGAATAGTTCAGGCGAACAGAAAAGTGATACAGACTCCGGAAGCAAGGAGCTGGGTTGTATGAAACTACATAATGTAATCAAAATGGAGGATCACCAAACTATCTGGGTCACGCTCAAGATAGATGGAGTCCAACTGAAAATGGAATTGGACACAGGATCAGCCCTAACAGTCATAAACCGAAGGGACTACAAGCGGCTATTCTCACATATACCCTTGAGAGATACAGAGATTGTCTTGAAGACGTACACGGGGCAAAAAGTCTACCCCAAAGGAAAAATAAGGGTGAACGTGATATATAACGGCGAGGAAACACCAAAAATGGACCTATATGTATTGCCAGATGGAGGACCACCACTACTAGGACGTGAATGGATCCGGAAGATACAGTTAGATTGGCATTCCATACAAGCACTGACGGTAGATGCCAAAAAGGATGACGACGTCACACCTGGACGACTGTCAAAAATGCTAACTGACGCAGAAGAATTGTTCCAGGAGGGACTCGGAACACTAAAAGGCATAACAGTGACGATCAAAATAGAGGAAAATGCAAGCCCAAAGTTTTTTAAGGCCTTATGCGATCTGCCCAGCCGTCGAAGCAGAGCTGGAAGGGTTGGAACGTTCTGGAGTACTGTCCAAAGTGGACTGGAGCGAGTGGGCTACACCCATCGTTCCTGCAATGAAGAGGTCGTTGAGTAATACGCCTGGGGAACCAAAGAAGGTTCGCATCTGTGGGGACTTTAAGGTGACAGTGAACCCAGTCCTTCACACGGTACAATATCCGCTTCCGCGGATTGAAGATATTTTCGCCTCGCTATCTGGAGGGAAATGCTTCACTAAGATTGATCTGGCCCAGGCGTACCTGCAGATGGAGGTAGAAGAAGCCTCGAAACAGTACCTCACGACCAACACTCATAAAGGTCTCTACCAATACAACCGGCTGGTGTTCGGGGTAGCATCAGCTCCGGCTATTTGGCAAAGGGCAATGGATCAAGTCCTGCAAGGGATTCCAGGGACCCAGTGTTATTTGGACGACATCCTGGTCATGGGCGAAAATGACAGTGATCACCTTGCCAACCTGGAGCAGGTGCTCACTAGATTGAAGGAATATGGGCTCCGAGCTAATCGCCACAAATGCGAGTTTTTCCAGAAGCAGATCTCGTATTGTGGCCACGTTATTGATGAAGAGGGGTTACATAAGTCCCCTGAAAAGATTGAGGCAGTAGTCAAGGCTCCAGCACCAGAAAATGTGTCACAACTGAGGTCGTTCCTCGGGCTGGTGAACGACTACCATAAGTTCTTGCCGAATTTGTCGACAGTACTACACCCACTGAACACCCTACTGCAAATGGGGGTACCATGGAAGTGGAGTGACGAATGTAAACGAGCTTTCCAGAAGTGCAAAGAATTGATCACATCAAAAGAGGTGTTGGCCCATTTCAACCCAGCACTACCAATTCGGTTGGCGTGTGATGCATCACCCTATGGTATTGGAGCGGTGCTGTCGCACAATTCCCGGACGGCTCGGAGAGGTCAGTAGCCTTTGCGTCTCGGTCACTAACCTCAGCCGAGCGTAACTACGCCCAGATTGACAGGGTGGCCCTCAGCCTAGTGTGGGGAGTGAAAAAGTTCAACCACTATCTGCACGGGCAGAAGTTCACCTTGCTGACTGACCACCAACCACTTGTCTCCATCTTTAATCCAAAGAAGGGCGTTCCGGTGATGACTGCGCAACGGCTACAAAGATGGTCCCTTTTTCTAGGGGCGAACCAATATGAAATAGAGTATAAGGGCACGAAACAGCATGGAAACGCTGATGGGCTATCACGCCTGCCACTGCCTACTGCAGAGGAAGAACCAGCAGTGGACCCTGTCGAAATATTTTATTCGACTATAATTGAACGCTTGCCAGTAACTAACGCGGATATAGAGAAGGAGACCAGAAATGACGCGACACTCTCTCGGGTGTATGATTTAACGGTGAAGGGATGGCCAGCACATGGCGACTCACTGTTGCCAGCATTCTCGCCAAGGAGAGAACAGCTGTCAGTATGCCAGGGGACCTTGATGTGTGGATCCCGAGTGGTAATTCCACCCAAGTTAAGGGAGAGAGTGCTCAATGAGCTTCACGAAGGCCATCTGGGAGGGGTGAAAATGAAAAGCCTTGCTAGGGCTTATGTGTGGTGGCCGAGGATCGATCAGCAAATCGAGGACCTGACAAAGAGCTGCTCAGGATGCCAGGAGGTCCAAAATGCACCACCACATGCCCCTCTACACCCATGGGAGTGGCCCTCCTCTCCATGGCAACGGGTGCATATTGATTTTGCTGGTCCATTCATGGACTCAATGTTCTTAATAGCCGTGGATGCGCACTCGAAATGGCCTGATGTGATCAAAATGTCCTCCACCACCACGGAGAAAACGGACCATATTTGCCAGGAACAGCTTACCAGAGCAGATTTGCTCTGATAATGGACCACAGTTTGTGTCCGAAGAGTTTCGGAAATTTATGAGACGGAATGGGGTAAGGCATTACACATCCGCCCCGTATCATCCAGCCACAAATGGATTGGGTGAGAGGTTCGTACAAACCTTTAAAAAGGCAGTAAGGGCCATGTGCGATGACGACATTCCACTGCAGCATAAGGTGGACAATTTCCTGTTAGCCTACATAAATGCGACACATGCAGTTACCAACCAGACCCCGGCCATGATGTTCTTTAACCAAAGGTTGAGATCTCGTCTGGATTTGCTCAGACCAAATGTACGAAGAAATGTTGAGAATAAGCAATTCCAGCACATCAATGAGAAGCCGACAAGGAGCTTCAATGTAGGGCAACCAGTCTTGGCCCGCGACTACCGAACAGAGAAATGGCAACCAGGAATGATATGCACACGGCAGGGGCCACTAATGTACACAGTGGATGTTGGGGAGAACATTGTGAGACGCCATGTCGACCAGATCCTAGCGTCACAGGAATGAGTCAACCCCATGTCTCACGTACCTGGTGATGAACCCAACATACAGGTAGCATCTACCCCAGAAACAGTAGCATCGGAAGCTGATGAACCAACCGCCGACAGGGGGCCAGAATCGCAGCCGCACCAAGAGCAAGACACTCAGGAAAGGCGCTATCCTGAAAGGATCAGGAAGCCTCCCCAGAGACTGAATTTATAAATGGACTATTTTCAGTTAATGTTGCATGTTAAAAGTGTTAACTGTTAAATGAATGTTATGGTACTGTTAATCTAAAAGGGGAGGAATTGTAGTGTATGTACCTTTAAGGGGAGAACTACTTTTACAGCTCCTGTATACTGTAGTACCGGCAGTGACCACACCTGTATATAAACCCTGAGTAGGGATCTGTACTGTTAGTTTTAGAGTAACCCTCATCCAGTAAACACCTGTTGATTGTTCCTCTCCAGTCTCTGTCTAGTTATTGAAGGACACCTACATCAAGATACACGGCTTTAACAGAGGAAGAGCTAGAGAAACTGAGAGAGAACGGAGTGCTAGTAAAAACTGACAAAAGTGAATGGGCGACCCCGATTGTGGTAGTGCCCAAAGCAGACAAAACCGTTTGCTTGTGCGGTGACTACAAAGTTACTATCAACCAAGCAGCTGACGATGAGCAGTACCCGTTACCTACATCACAAGATTTGTATGCAGCACTCTCTGGATCAAAGGTTTTCTCCAAGCTTGACCTGTCGCACACTTATGCTCAGCTGAATGTTGACAAAGAGTCAACAGTATCTCCCCATCAGCACACACAAGGGACTGGACTCATACACCGAGCTGCCGTACGGTGTAAAGTCCTCCCCCAAAATCTTCCCGGCTACAATGGATAAGATTTTGCAAACAGTTCCAAATTGCTTATGCAATCAAGACAATGTGCTGATCACAACAAGAAGCGAGGAAGAAAATCTAGAAGTGTTAGTTTTAGTGCTTCAAAGGTTGAATTCCCACAAGGTCAAATTGAAAAGGAGCAAATGTGCTTTTGTACAGCCCGAGGTTGCGTACCTTGGTCTGAAAATTGATGCAAATGGCTTGCAACCAGTGAAGGAAAAGGTTGATGCTGTCATCAATTCTCCAAAGCCACAGAACGTGTCTGAGTTAAGATCTTTCCTTGGAATGGTCCAGTACTGTGCACCGATCTTACCTGAGTTAGCGACCATGTTAGCTCCATTGCACGAGCTTCTCAAGAAGGATGTCCAGTGGAAGTGGACAAAAACGCAACAGGAAGCTTACGACGCTTGTAAGAGAAGTCTCTCTAGCGATGCTCTACTTGTGCACTATGACACAGAGCGTGAGTTTAAGTTAGTGTGAGATGCTTCCAGCTATGGTGTGGGAGCTGTCATAAGCCGCGTATTGGATGACGGCCAAGAGAAACCAATCGCGTTCGCATTGCGAACCCTCACAAAGAGCAAAAGAAACTACGCGCAAATTGAAAAGGAAGCACTCGCCATTGTGTTTGGAATCAAACAATTCCAACAGTTCTTGATCGGCAGAAACTTTACCCTGATAACCGATCACAAACTACTCCTAACAATATTGGGGCCCAAACCTGACAGCCCAACAATGGCTGCATCAAGAATGCAACGTTGGGCAGTGTTGTTGTCACAATATGACTACACAATTGAATATCGCACTTCAAAGCAAAATGCAATCGCAGATGTCTTGTCCAGGTTGCCACATGAGGACTCGTGTGTTGGGAGTGAAGGTGAGATTTTCACGCTAGATGCAATTGACAAAGACTTTCCCGTGAATGCAACTGAGATTCCAGATGAGACTCAAAAGGACTCAGGACTGAAATGAGTGAATGAAAACATCTTGGGGGAGAAATGCTCCTCCATTGTGCCTCCCGTGGGGGGCATTAATGAAGCGCAAAGGCCTTTACACCTGGCAACGGCGCTGACCGCGCCTCCCGCCAAATTCCACGGGAGGATAGCGGCGGCGCTACCGGGTTGCGCCCTGATCTCATGACATCATCTCCAGGTGCATCGCCCCGGCAGAAAAATTCCCCTTCGCCCCCTGCAGCAGCGCCGGGCGATGGCAGCGACCGCAGCAGGGCGCGTGAGCAGGGTGGCCAGCCGCTAGTAGGGCCGAAGTTAACGGTGGCTGGCTGCCCTGAAAAAAATGTCGTCTTTTTTAGAAAAATCTTTTATTTTTGCTCCGGACGCGGGATCCGTGCCGTGATCAGTCAGCCCGGCACTCTGCTGATCGCGCGGCACCCCCGCTCACCAAAGCTGCAGGTAAGTTAAAGAACAACTGCAGAGTTCGCAGCGTGGTGCCCTTCCCTTTAATTCAGGGATGAGCCTGTGCAAAGCATCAGCGCCACGCGGCCCAGTGGCTGGCACTACTGAGCCGTGCGCCCCGGGTCACCAACTTCCTCCCCTCTTCCGCTCCAAGAAGGAAGTGGAGTGCTTGAATTAGTGCTCCACTTCCCTCTCAGAGCAAAAAGTGGGAATCTTATAAAGGCTGGAAGAGGTCAGCGCCTGGCGCTAACATTTCCAGCTTTTCAGATTTAGCACCCCAAATGGGGCTCGAGGGGAATTTCTAGCCCCTTGAATGGATGGACTGATCAGTGTCTGAGCACAGAAGTGAAACCATTCCATTACCGTCGTACTGAATTGTCATGTGAGCAAGGTTGTATCAGGTGGGGAATCAGAGTGGTGGTTCCTACTTCTTTGAGAGATAGAATTCTGGCCGAACTTCATACTGAACATCCAGGGATTGTGGGTATGAAATCAATTGCAAGCAGCTTTCTTTACTGGCCAGGATTGGATAGTGATCTTGAACCACTTGATCATGAACACATACATGAGTTTGACTCAGTTCAGACTTCAGGTTCAGTCTGAAGGTTCAAACAAGTCTGAGATAGAAACAGGGTCATCTTTGAGTTCGGAACCAAAACAAAACAGCCCGAAAATTGGTTCAACCCCAAAACCTTCTGTACGGAGATCAGGAAGGCTCCGCAAACTGGTTATTAAACTGGATTTGTAGTTCATTTAAAAGAAAAAAAGGCTAGCAGTTTTTATTATGTAATGCTGGGAAAGGTGGGACCATAGTTTACATAGGATTACATCGGATATACAGCACAGAAACAGGCCATTCGGCCCAACCAGTCCATGCCTGTGTTTATGCTCCACTCGCGCCTCCTCCCGTCTTTCCTCATCTAAATCTATCAGCATAACCCTCTATTCCCTTCTCCCTCATATGCTTGTCCAGCCTCCCCTTAAATGCATCCATACTATTCGCTTCAACCACTCCCTGTGGTAGCGAGTTCCACATTCTCACCATTCTCTGGGTAAAGAAGTTTCTTCTGAATTCCCTATTGGATTTCTTGGTGACTATCTTATATTGACGGCCTCTAGTTTTGCTCTTCCCCACAAGTGGAAACACTCTCTCTGTATCCACTCTATCAAAATTTTTCATAATTTTAATGACCTCTATTAGGTCACCCCTCAGCCTTCTCTTTTCAAGAGAAAAGAGACCCAGCCTGTTCATCCTTTCCTGATATGTATACCCTCACATTTCTGGCATCAGCCTTGTAAATCTTCTCTGCACCCTCTCCAGTGTCTCTATATCCTTTTTATAATATGGCGACCAGAACTGTACGCAGTACTCCAAGTGTGGTCTAACCAAGGTTCGATACAGGTTTAGCATAACTTCCCTCTATCCCTCTAGAAATAAACCCTAGTGCTTGGTTTACTTTTTTTATGGCCTTGCTAACCTGTGTCACAACTTTTAGTGATTTGTGTACTTGTACTCCGAGATCCCTTTGTTCCTCTACCCCGCCTAGACTCGCACCCTCCAAGTGATAAGTGACCTCCCTATTCTTCCTACCGAAATGTAATACCTCACATTTATCTGTGTTGAACTTTATTTGCCAATTATATGCCCATTCTGCAAGTTTATTAATGTCCTCCTGTAACTTGTTGCAGTCCTCCTCAGCATTGACTATCCCCCCAATTTGGTGTCATCTGCAAATTTAGAAATTGTGTTTTTGATTCCAAAGTCTAAATCATTAATATAAATTGTGAACAGCAGTGGTCCCAGCACTGATCCTTGTGGAACACCACCACCCACCTTCTGCCACTGTGAATAGTTATCCTTTACCCCTACTCTCTGCTTTCTGTCTTGAAGCCAGCCAGCAATCCATTCTGCTACTTGTCCCCTGACTCCACATTCTCTGACCTTGTTCCTCAGTCTATTATGGGGTACCTTATCGAAGGCCTTTTGAAAATCTAGATAAATTACATCTATTGTTTTACCATTGTCTACTCTCCCTTCAAAAAATTCAAAGAGGTGGTCAAGCAAGACTTTCCCTTTTGAAATCCATGCTGATTATTCATTACTATGTTTTTGGTTTCTAGATGTTCTTCTATTTCCTCCTTTAGCAGGGATTCCATTATTATTTCTATCACCGATGTTAAGCTGACTGGTCAATAATTCCCTGGGCATGTTCTATCCCCTGTCATAATTATAGGTATTACATTAGCTATCCGCTAGTCCTCTGGCACTACACCTTTTTCTAATGAATTATTGCTGTTCTATATTGTTGTTTGCCAATATTGTTGCCCAATTTATTGTCCCAAGTTCTATTCTCAGCCCCTCAAAATCAGCTTTTCTCCAATCTATTACCCTGGTTTTCATCATACCTTCCCAATTATCATCTTAAATCATATTATGTTATGGTCACTATTGCCTAGATGTTCCCCTACTTTTACTTCTCTTATGTGCTCTGGTTCATTCCCCATTACTAGATCCAATAGCGAATCCTCCCTTGTTGGGCTTTTTACATATTGGGTTAGAAAGGAGTCCTCTACACATTATCCCCTTTATCTACCTCTTCTATCCAATTCATATCAGGGTAGTTGAAATCCCCCATGATTATTATTCCATGTTTTTTTACTCATTTCCCTAATTTGTCTGCATATTTCTTCCTCCACCTCCCTTCCACTATTAGGTGGTCTGTAGACTACACCTATTAGTGTGATTGATCCTTTATTATCTTTTATCTCTATCCATATGGATTCTATTTTTGATTTGCTGATAGCTATGTCACATATTTCTACTGCCATTATGTTAACCCAAATAAGTACAACTACTCCACCTCCCCTTTTTCTCTCTCTAGCTTTTCTAAATATGAGATAAGGCCATCTTAGACTGGGTATTATGTAATGAGAAAGGATTAATTAGCAATCTTGTTGTGCGAGGCCCCTTGGGGAGGAGCGATCATAATATGATAGAATTCTTCATTAAGATGGAGAGTGAAGTAGTTGATTCAGAGACTAGGGTCCTGAATTTAAATAAAGGAAACATGATGGTATGAGATGTGAGTTGGCTAGGATGGATTGGGGAACATTACTTAAAGAGTTGACGGTGGATAGGCAATGGCAAACATTTAAAGATCGCATGGATGAACTATAGAATTTGTTCATCCCTGTTTGGCATAAAAATAAAACAAAAAAGGTGACTCAACCGTGGCTAACAAGGGAAATTAGGGATAGCATAAGATCCAATGAGAGGACATATAAATTTGCCAGAAAAAGCAGCAAATCTGAGGATTGGGAGCAGGTTAGGATTCAGCAAAGGAGGACAAAGGGATTAATTAAGAGGGGGGAAATAGAATATGAGAGTAAACTTTCAGGGAACATAAAAACTGACTGAAAGCTTCTATATATATGTGAAGAGAAAAAGATTGGTGAAGTCAAGCGTAGGTCCCTTGCAGTCAGAATCAGGGGAATTTATAATGGGGAACAAAGAAATGGCACACCAATTAAATACATACTTTGGTTCTGTCTTCACAAAGGAGGACACAAATAACCTTCCAGAGATGTCGGGGAACATAGGGTTTAATGAAAGGGAGGAACTGAATGAAATCAGTATTTGTAGGGAAATGGTGTTAGGGAAATTGATGGGATTGAAGGCCGATAAATCCCCAAGACCTGATAATCTTCATCCTAGGGTACTTAAGGAAGTGGTCCTAGAAATAGTAGATGCATTGCTGGTCATCTTCCAAAATTCTATAGACTCTGGCATAGTTCCCATGGATTGGAGGGTAGCTAATGTAACCCCACTATTTAAAAAAGGTGGTAGAGAGTAAACGGGGAATTTTAGACCAGTAAGCCAGTAAGTGGGGAAAATGTTAGAGTCCATTATAAAAGGTGTAATAGCAGAGCACTTGGAAAACAGTGACTGGATTGGACAAAGTCAACATGGATTTACAAAAGGTAAATCATGCTTGACTAATCTACTGGAATTTTTTGAGGATGTAACTGGTAGAATAGATAAGGGAGAACCAGTGGATGTGGTGTATTTGGACTTTCAGAAGGCTTTCGATAAGGTCCCGCATAAGAGATTGGCGTGCAAAGTTAAAGCACATGGGATTGGGGGTAAAGTACTGACTTGGATAGAGAACTGGTTGGCAGACAGGAAGCAAAGAGTTAGAATAAACGGGTCTTTTTCCGAGTGGCAGGCAGTGACTAGTGGGGTACCTGTAAGGGGTTTTGATCGCCGAGGTCTCTCTCTCGCTCTAGAGGTCTCTCTCTCCTGCACAGTAATTTACCGAGTGGTTCGACCCACTCACCCCTTAGGTTCTATACACTGGACCTCGAGGCAGGAACTACAATGCAGAGAATACTCTATAGACCAAGTTTAATGAAACAAAATGAAATTTTATTGCATAAAGGAAAAATTGAATGTAAGCCAATAAGGTACATGGGAGAGAAAAAAAACAAATCATAATACAGTACTAACCAATATATATATACAGGCATATTATACTTTACAATGGTCACCATGAATTACAGAAAGGGTTCAGAATCACAGAATCACAGAAACCCCACAGTGCAGATAGAGGCCATTTCGGCCCATCGAGCCTGCACCGACACATATCCCACCCGATCCCCGTAACCCCTACACCAACACATATCCCACCCTATCCCCGTAACCCCACGTATTTAATCCCCCTGACACTAAGGGTCAATTTATCATAGCCAATCAACCTAACCCGCACATCTTTGGACTGTGGGAGGAAACCGGAGCACCCGGAGGAAACCCACGCAAACACGGGGAGAATGTGCAAACTCCACACAGACAGTCGCCCGAGGCCGGATTCGAACCCGGGTCCCTGGCGCTGTGAGGCAACAGTGCTAACCACTATGCCACCGTGGGAGGCAGTGTGGGGAAACACACGGAAGATCGAGGGACAACAACTCATTGTTAACTATCCCCTAAAATGCCCACCCCCTAAACCTAGCTAGATCAGATTATGAGGGGCCAGAAACATGCTCACCAATCCAGTTAGAAAGTATAGGGTTTTGAAAGTCTGCGTTTTGGTCCCCTCAGGCGTCCTGTCTCCACGTGGTCGTTGGGCTGTAGGAGCAGCGGGCTGCTCAAGCTGATGGCTTCTTTATTTCAGCAAGATGCGCCGACCATCGTTTCATTCACAGGCCGTTTTCTCGGTGCTCCTTCACACCACGATGGTAGTCGCAGTCCCAATTTCACTGTGCTTCTGCACTCGATGCTGGCTATCTGTTCTATAGGGCGTTTCACCTCTTCTTCCTCTTCGAACGTTTTTTTCCGTCTCCTCTACGGCCCAGGGTCGGTCAATGATCTCCTGATAGCTACCCCGGGTCTGGACTCGATCTTCCCTCTCGAACTACCTTCTTGGATGTCCAGCCTTCCCAAGGCTACCTAAAGGCTCGTCGCTCTCCAACGGCTACCAAAAGGCTCCCGATAGCTATCCCGGGTCCCCAATTATACTTCTCATTGAGGCCCTTATCTCCCGCCATATCAAGGTTCAATCAATCAATCAATCAACTTTATTGTCATTGTTAGTGCACAAGTGCAGTACAATGAAATGTAGTCTTGCAGCTCCCGAGAGTATACAATTAGATTAAGACATTTAACATTCAACATTCATTTGGCTTGTAATACATAAACATAACCATAACCATAATAAAGTGCATTGGCAGATGTGCAGGCTTTAGAGTTTATTTGTAGAGTTCAGTAGGATGACAGCCCTGGGAAAGTCTTTGTTTAACTTTTGGCGGGCTTGTAGCACAGCGGGGTAGTTTTTGTGTTTAAAGTACCTTCGGGATGGCCGGTAACTGCCATCTCTGGTCTGGAATGACCTTGTATTGTCTTTAATGGGTCTTGATGTCCCCCTTTGAACTTGAAGCTGTTTCCCTTTGTCTGGGTATACATTTAGATGGCCTTTATTTATAGGCCGATCTGATCGGATCTGCATCTAATCTATATGTATGGGGTTCTGTCTGGTTTCATTTTCTCCGAAACTGCTTTCCAGAACTTACTGTGGGCTGAATCCACAAAAGCTGTATGCGGACTGCAGGAACCATTTTAAAATGCCCCAAAAAGCTGGTCACGGGGTCTGGCGGCCATTTTGTGTGCCCCTTTTTCTGGGCTTCTTTTAAAACAGTCTTTAAAATTAAGGCCTTTTCTGCCAATAGACCCTTATAGGACAATGTTCAATTTTACGGATCCTACAGTACCGCAGGGATCGGTGCTAGGACCTCAACTATTCACAATATATATTAATGATCTAGATGAGGGAACTAGATGTAATATCTCCAAGTTTGCAGACGATACAAAGCTGGGTGGGCGTGTGTGCTGTGAGGAGGATGCAGAGAAACTCCAGTATGATTTGGACAGGTTGGGTGATTGGGCAGATGCATGGCAGATGCAGTATAATGTGGATAAATGCGAGGTTATCCACTTTGTTGGCAAAAACAGGAAGACGGATTATTATCTGAACGGCAATAGATTGGGAAAAGGGGAAGTGTAACGAGACCTGTGAGTCCTTGTGCACCAGTCGCTGAAGGTAAGCATGCAGGTGCAGCAGGCGGTTAAGAAGGCAAATGGTATGTTGGCCTTCATAGGGAGAGGATTTGAGTACAGGAGCAAGGATGTCTTGCTGCAGTTGTACAGGGCCTTGGTGAGGCCACATCTGGAGTATTGTGTGCAGTTTGGGTCGCCTTATCTGAGGAAGGATGTTCTTGCCATGGAGGGAGTGCAGCAAAGGTTCACCAGACTGATACCTGGGATGGCAGGAATGACGTATGAAGAGAGATTGGGTCGATTAGGCTTATATTCATTAGAGTTTAGAAGAATGAGAGAGGATCTCATTGAAACTTATAAAATTCTAACAGGGCTAGACAGACTAAATGCAGGAAGGATGTTCCCGATGGCGGGGGAGTCCAGAACCAGGGGTCACAGTCTAAGGATAAGGGGTAAGCCATTTAGGACAGAGATGAGGAGGAATTTCTTCACCCAGAAAGTGGTGAACCTGTGGAATTCTCTACCACAGAAGGCAGTAGAGGCCAATTCATTAAATATATTCAAGAAGGCGTTAGATATATTTCTTAAGGCTAAAGGGAGCAAGGGATATGGGGAGAAAGCAGGGACAGGGTACTGAGTTTGGATGATCAGCCATGATTTCACTAAATGGCGGAACAAGCTCGAGGGGCCGAATGGCCTACTCCTGCTCCTATCTTCTATGTTTCTACGTTGTACCCTGCAATGTTTAATTCCCAGTTCTGATTTTTCTGTAGCCATGTCTCAGTAATCCCTACTATGTCTGGCTCCTCTCAACGCATGATTGCCTCCAGCCCCCCTGTTTTATTACGGACACTGTGTGCATTGCTGTACAGGCAGTTTAACTCATTTTTAATAGGATTTCTTCACACTTTATGTTTAACCATCTTTTTACACTCCTGGGGGGAAAAATTGGGCTGCTTTGCCCCTCCCGTTAGCACCCTAAGAGGGCACTAACGGGACGCAAAGCAACTAGCGCCCGGGTGCATCACCACCCACGCCTCCCGCCAAATTCAGCGGGAGGTTAGCGGCGGCGCTAACAGGTAGCACCCCACGGCGGTGCGCCGCCGGCGATGACGTCATCACCGTGCGCAGCGCCCTGCTCCTGCCCTTACCGCAATCTTCAGGCGTGCCCCCTGACTCACCAATGGACGCTATGTCCGACGGGTTGAGGGGGGCCAACCTGTGGCCGGGGAGGCGCTATTTCAAGGCGAGGTGCGGGGGCGGCCATTTTCATTGCTGGCCTCCTGCCAGCACCTGCCTGCGCTCCTGTCCCCGGCCTCCTGAACCGCCCCCTGCCGCGGAGTGCCGGCTGCGCTCCAAAAGCCCGGCACTTCTCTTGAGTGCCGGGCTCTTTTGCCAGCACTCCCGATCCCCGGGGGCCCAGCGAGGCCCCAGGTCGCATTGCGCAATGCCCCTCCCCTTTAGGAAGATATTGACTCACAGCGCCCCAAGAGGGATGCGGGGCACTTCCAGTAGCGTCCCACCTCCCTCTTGGGGCGCAACCACTCATTTTCCGGGCCACTACTCAATTTATAGCCCCTGCTCTATAACTCTAGTTATTCCCTTGCCACCAATGACCTCCCTTACTTTATTCTTTCCTATGCTCTCTTTTCCTGTTTTGTTTATAATTAGTCTGGTTACGTTTCTTGTAGATCCCTCCCCCCATCTTACTAGTTTAAAGCCTTTGCCAGCTCCCTATTTACCCTTTCCGCTAGGACACGGGTCCCATCCCGGTTCAGGTGGAGCCCGTCCCATCAGTACAGCTCCTTCCTGTCCCAGAACTGGTGCCAGTGTCCCATGAACAGGAACCCCTCTTTTCCACACCAGCCCTTTAGCCACGTGTTAATTCTCCTGATCTGTCTGTTTCTATGCCAATTTGTACGTGACTCAGGCAATAATCCAGAGATTATTACCCTCGAGATCCTGCTTTTTAATTTAGAGCCTAACTCCTGATACTCTTTCAGCAGGACCTCCTCCCTGTTCCTACCTATGTCATTTGTTCCATCATGGACCACGACAACTGGATTTACCCCCTCCCTTTCCAAGTTCCTCTCCAGCCGCCGTGAGATATCCTTTACCCTGGCGCTGAGTAGGCAACACACCTTTCGGGATTCTCGTTCTTGACTGCAGAGGACACTATCTATCCCCCTAATTATAGAATCGCCTATCACTATCACTACCACATTTCTATTCTGCTCTTCCCCCCCTTGGACAGCCTTCTGAGCCACGGTGCCCTGACCTGCATTGCTGCTGTCCTCCCCGCAGTCTTTCTCCTTGTCCACACAGGTAGCAAGTACATTGTACCTGTTGGACAGGACTAGTGTCTGCGGGACCTCCTTCTCAACCTCTCCTAAATCCCTGCTACCCGGCTCCCTAACAGTCACAGCCTCCCTTTCCTGAACCTGTGCTTTCCTCTGGAGTGTGACTGTATTCTGGATAAAACTCTCCAGAAATTCCTCCCCCTCCCTTATGTGTCGGAGTTTCTCCAACTCAATGACTCTGAACCGGAGAGGTTCGAGACAGAGACATCTCCTGCAGACGTGTTCGCTCGGGACAGTCTCGCTGTCCACAAACTCCCACAGACTGCAGTCCAGACACACAACCTGCTCTGCCATATCTTAGTCTAGCCTTATTTTATTTATTTAATTAGTTAAAGTCTTTATTCAATGATTATTTATAGTTATATTAATTAGTTTAACTATTTGAGCTATAAATTTAATACCGTGGCGGAGCCACCAAAGGACTCAGAGCGGTTGTACATAATTCCTTTAACAGCAATGTAGTTACTGTCTGTGCCTGTCCCTTTAATTACACTGTTTGACTGTACAATGTCTAGTTACCTTTACAGCGCGGTTTCAACGTGATGATGTCATGCCGTTAGTCACGTGATGCCCCGATGGCGGGAAGAACGTGATGACGTCATGACGTTAGTCACGTGATGCCCCGATGGCGGGAAGAACGTGATGACGTCATGACGTCACTCTTCTGACCAGGGGATCAGTCCTCGTGGAGCCCTCAAGGAGAGTCGACCTGTTATTGATGTGTTCTAGCAGTTTCCAGTTTAAACTCGATTCATTTCATTAAAGTTCATTATTTTAATTGCCTGAGTCGAACTCAGTCTTTTTGATAGGAACCTCCGTTCCTACAATACAGTACTTTGTAGTTTTCCACATTTAGTTTAAACCACTGTCCTGGGTTAGAAAGAGAGAGAGAGAAAAACCTTAATAACTCACCAACCAATCACCTACCTGCTGTCCTGTGATGTCACTCCTTGTTTTTTTGCAAATCGTTTGGCCGCCGCTGATACCGCCTCCAATTAGTTTTGTTGTATTTGAGAGGGGAATACATACCATTTTTTTAAGGGGAATGCAGTGTAATGTATTATCACATGGCTTGTCACATGGTTTAGTATGAGCATGCTCAGTTCGCTCTGGCATAGTAAACAAACACTTGGACCAGCAGCTCATCCTGTCTCTGTCCTTCACTTGTTCTACCCACATACATTATATATATTTCAAAAGTACCTCAGCAAATAACTGCATAAACAGGAGCTCTAATATGATACGATAGCTATAGGATTTATGGACCTGATTGACTTCATTTTTTGCATAATGAAACATTGGTTCCACTCCTTGCAATAGAGAAAACATTTGTATTTGTATATCATCTCTCTCAGAAACACAAATTATTTTAAAATGCAGTGACAGCTGTCATGTAAGTAAATGTGGCAGCCATTGCGCACAAGAGTCCAAAAATAGCAATGAGATGAATGCCTGGTTAATCAAGTGAAGGTTGAGAACATAAGAATACAGGAAACTCTTTGGTATCCGGCACCGACGAGACCGGCGTGTTGCCGGTTGATTAAAAACTCCGGATGACGGAGAGCGTTATCTACCGAGGCTATTTTTAACAAAGAAAAAAAAATCAAGAAATGTGCAGTATACAGTAATTGGATACTCACCTACAGAATGTTGTGTTAAATGGATGGTGGAAGATGCTTGATTAAGTACAGTACTGCCAGTTGAGGGTAATGCAATGCAATGACTACCAGCAGCGTGGGAGACACACAGTACCCCTGTAAAATGGCGGATCAGAAGAGACTACCAGCAGCGCGGGAGAGTCAGACTCCTGTTACAGGGGGATTGAGGTGTTCCGACTTCCAACAGCGTCAAGAAGCCGAGTAGTGGCAGTTTGGAGAACTACCCCCACTGACTAACTCGGCCACCGCGGGAGACTCGGACTCGGCAACATTGCCGGTTATTGAGGTGTTGTTTTCGGAGTGAGAATTTTGCCGGTTAATAGAGAATTCCGGATATTTAGGTGCTGTTTAAATGAGAGTTTCCTGTATAAGAAATAGGAGCAGGAGTCGGCCATTCGGCCCCTCGAGCCTGCTCCACCATTCAATAAGATCATGGCTGATATTCTACCTCAACTCCACTTTCCCACCCGATCTCCATATCCCTCGATTCCCCTAGAGTCCAAAAAACTATCGATCAAGGGAAGGAGCAATGTTGACCCGAACAGCAGAAGAATTCTCTACTCCGCTTCAAAGGACACCATGGGATCGCTGACATCCACCTAGATCAGTAGACGGGACCTTGGTTTAACTTCTAATCTGAAGAACAGCAACTCTATCAATGCAGTGCTCACTCAGCATTCCACTGTACAGACGTGTCAGCCAAGGCTATGTGCTCAGGACTTGAGCACAGAACCTTTTGACTCGGAAACGAGAATGCAACCAACTGAACTAACCCAACATCCTGGGATAATTTTATGACCACTCCCAGCATGGAGCCTCAGGAGGGTTATAACATTATTAGGTTGATTTTGTTGCCCTTGCTCATATATAACAAAGCTCTATGCGAGGAAGAGTGTCTTGCAACATTGACCCCTTGTAGATATATGTATACATATAGTATTGAACTGGGACCCATTCTGGTATCTTGTATTTCCCAGCTAGCCCAGTGTACAAGCTAGCCCTGTTATTCTTCATCATGTCAGAAATGTTATGCTCGGTAAGTTTTATATTCCTTTCAACCACCAGAATACATTTGCAACATGAGCTCTGTTACAAAATACATGTATTGTTTCCATTAACAGAATAGCATTGAGTCACATAGGAATCACTGAAGTCATTATAGTTTTAATGATACTCATAAAGTGAAACCCTGGCCTAACATTTATCATTACGCCCATAAAGAGATGAGTTAAGAGAGCATTTTAGTTACAGTGCATTACTGCTTATTATGGTTCTGATGAAGATTTGTGCTTCAATTGTGATCTCACTTGGCCAGCCCCTAATTTGCTTTCAACTTGTGCAGGAATTTATGTGGACTTCAAACAATAATGGACACTCAGGAGTGCAGTGGGCGTGATTGAGGCCAAGCATCATGATTGAAGAATAAGACCTCTAGGTCAATTCCTTTAATTAAGCTGCGTTTCTTCAATCTCATCCTGTTGCAGGGAGAGATATTCAGCAGTACTGTTCGATTGTATTTCCAAAAACATTTTTATGAAAAGTTGTTTTACATTGTTTGGGCTAGAATTTGGCCTCCTTTGCGCCTCCTGTTATCACCTCTGCGGGGCAATAACGGGGCACTAACGGCTTACCGACCGGGCGTGGCAAGAGAAACGACTCCCGTGAAATTCAATGGGGGGGGCGGTAGTGCCGGCGGTAAAACTTACCGCCTCAATCTCCTGCGCCCCGGAGATCGTGACGTCATCCGGTGTGCATCGCCCCGTATCCGCCCCTATGCTAAATTCGCTTCCGCCCCCAGCAGCTTCGCCGGGCGTCAGCATTGGCGGCCGCAGAAGGCACTGTGACCGCGGCCAGCCGCTTGGGGAGCGGTAATTAAAGCAATTAGTGGTCAGGTAGGCCAACATTTTTTTCCCACCCCTTTGTGCTGTGTTTTTTAATTTTTCATTGCCGCGATTGATTGGCCCTGCACTCTCTCCGAGTGCTTGGGGCTGCTCCTCGCGGATCGCAGGCGCCATCGCCGACCCATCCTCAGCCTTACCTTTAACTGCTGCGAGCATTGGCCCGTCCCTTTAAGGGAGGGAGGGAGCCTGCGAATCCGGCAGCACTGCACGCAACGTTGATCAGCGCTCTGCCGATCCCGTCCCTCTCACTCCCTTTAGCGCTCTAATTGAAGTGGTAGCGCTTGATTTAGCGCTCCACTTCCCTCTTGGAGCGCTACAACTGAATTTCGCGGGAGCCTCTCATCATTCACGCTCCCGAAGTTTTAGCGCCCCCAAGCGAGGCTGTAATGAATTTCTCCACCTATGTTCCTTGTAATACAAAAAAAAATGCAATGCCTGATTATGGGTTTCTTCTTCTTAGGCAGTCCCTCGGAACTGAAAGAAATCAGTATTTGTAGGGAAATGGTGTTAGGAAAATTGATGGGACTGAAGGCCGATAAATCCCCAGGGCCTGATAATCTACATCCCAGGGTACTTAAGGAAGTGGCCCTAGAAATAGTAGATGCATTGCTGGTCATCTTCCAGAACTCGATAGACTCTGGAACAGTACCCATGGATTGGAGGGTAGCTAATGTTACCCCACTATTCAAAAAAGGTGGCAGAGAAAAAGCGGGGAATTATAGACCGATAAGCCTGACATCGGTAGTGGGGAAAATGCTAGAGTCCATTATAAAAGATGTAATAGCAGAGCACTTGGAAAGCAGTGACAGGATCGGACAAAGTCAACATGGATTTACAAAAGGTAAATCGTGCTTGACTAATCTACTGGAATTTTTTGAGGATGTAACTGGTAAAATGGATAAGGGAGAACCAGTGGATGTGGTGTATTTGGACTTTCAGAAGGCTTTCGATAAGGTCCCGCATTAGAGGTTAGCGTGCAAAATTAAGGCACATGGGATTGGGGGCAAGGTATTGACTTGGATAGAGAACTGGTTGGCGGACAGAAAGCAAAGAGCTGGAATAAACGGGTCATTTTCCGAGTGGCAGGCAGTGACTAGTGGGGTACCGCAAGGATCGGTTCTAGGACCCCAGCTGTTCACAATATATATTAATGATCTGGACGAGGGAATTGGATGTAATATCTCCAAATTTGCAGACGACACAAAGCTGGGTGGGAGGGTATGCTGTGAGGAGGATGCCATGAAACTCCAGTACGATTTGGACAGGTTGGGTGATTGGGTAGAAACATGGCAAATGCACTATAATGTGGATAAATGTGAGGTTATCCACTTTGGTGGCAAAAACAGGAAGGCAGATTATTATTTGAATGGCAATAGATTGGGAGAAGGGGAAGTGCAAAGAGACCTGGGTGTTCTTGTGCACCAGTCGCTGAAGGTAAGCATGCAGGTGCAGCAGGCGGTTAAGAAGGCAAATGGTATGTTGGCCTTCGTAGCAAGAGGGTTCGAGTACAAGAACAAGGATGTCTTGCTGCAGTTGTACAGGGCCTTGGTGAGACCGCACCTTGAGTATTGTGTGCAGTTTTGGTCACCTTACCTGAGGAAGGACGTTCTTGCCATGGAGGGAGTGCAGCGAAGATTCACTAGGCTGATACCTGGGATGGCAGGAATGACGTACGAGGAGAGATTGTGTCAATTCGGCTTATACTCACTGGAGTTTAGAAGATTGAGAGGGGATCTCATTGAAACCTATAAAATTCTGTCAGGCCTGGACAGACTAGATGCAGAAAGGATGTTTCTGATGGCCGGGGAGTCCAGAACCAGGGGTCATAGTCTAAGGATAAGGGGTAAGCCATTTAGGACAGAAATTAGGAGGAATTTCTTCACCCAGAGAGTGGTGAACCTGTGGAATTCTCTGCCACAGAGGGCGGTGGAGGCCAGTTCATTAAATATATTCAAGAAAGAGTTGGATATATTTCTTGAGGCTAAAGGGATCAAGGGATATGGGGAGAAGGCAGGGACAGGGTACTGAATTTGGATGATCAGCCATGATCTCATTGAATGACGGAGCAGGCTCGAAGGGCTGAATGGCCTACTCCTGCTCCTATCTTCTATGTTTCTATGTTTCTATGACTTGCTTCCACATTAAAAATTAGTTCTCAGGTGACTGATGAGTCCCAATGCGGGACCTACAGCCTCTGTCACAGGTGGGGAAGACGGTGGTTGAAGGGGCGGGTGGGTGGGGTGCTTGGGTTGATGTGCGCTGCCTGCGCTTGGCTTCCGCTTGCTCCCGGCGAAGAGACTCGAGGTGTTCGGCGCCTTCCCGGTTCCTTCTCCTCCACTTTGTGCGGTCTTGGGCCAGGGATTCCCAGGTGTCGTTGGGGATGTTACATTTATTCAAGGACGCTTTGAGGGTGTCCTTGAAGCGTTTCCTCTGCCCACCTGGGGCTCTCTTGCCGAGTCGGAGCTCCGAGTAGAGCGCTTGTTTTGGGAGCCTCGTATCGGGCATGCGGACGATGTGACCCGTCCATCGGAACTGATCGAGCGTGGTCAAAGCTTCGATGGTGGGGATGTTGGCCTGAGTGAGAACACTGACGTTGGTGCGCCTATCCTGCCGATGGATTTGTGTTAGTTGGCGTTGTGACAAACAGGAAATGTTATTGAAGCTGCCACAATATAATCTTCTGCACAATGATTTACTTTTGAGTGTGTTTCCCCCCCGCCCACCATGAACGATTAACTTCGTCACCGGTACTTTGTCACCGGTACTTTGTTGTCATGTTTTGAATTTTGAATTCAGACGCTGTCCTACAAAGTGATTTGTTTTGTCAGCCGATAAAGATGACCTCAATCCTTCAAATTGTCCTTCATACTTCCCGAATGGCTCAGCTAGATCAGATCATGAGCAGCTGAGCCTAATAGAAAGCTTCCAGGCTGGATCTCCAGTTTGCGCTGATCTCGGCCGAATTAGCCAAAGGATCACCGCCGCCGTGTCCCGGAGTAAACGAGGGGAAAATTTTCCAGGAATTTTGTGCCTAAGTCTTATCCAGCAATCCCAGCTTGAAGTTGGCAGGGGCGAGGAGAGGATCGGTTGACTCTGAAGTCCCTGATAGACAAATATATATATTCCCACCATCGAAGTTCACGTACAAGTGTTTCACATGGTTGATGGCCCTTAACCCATTTATTTTAAATGGTTAATGTTGCCCTAACGATAGCACACAGAGGAATGTAATTCTGCTCCTGACTCAGTGGGGGGGGGGGTGGAATTTTAACCCCAAATAAACTGGTGGGTTGGGGTCGGGTGGGAGATTAAAGAGTTAAAAATCTGAATTCCGACCCCAACCTGCCTCTAACCTGCCAACTTCCAGTTTTAACCGAGACAGGCAGCCAACCCACTCCCAGAAGGTGGGTTGGCACTTTAAATATTATAATGAGGCTGCATGCCTCAAAGTGATCCACCATATTAAATTTAACTGTAGGCGGGCAGATTTCCCAGGCCTCGGGAAACCCGCCAGCTAAAGGAAGGTGAGGACAGCTGGATCCAGGAGGTAAGTGCCTTTCCACTTATTGACTGGATCCAGCTTTCCTGCCTCACCAACCCCCGTAATTGGACACCCACCCTCCCCCCCCCACCTCCTGATCTCCCACTTCAAAATATGACATTGCCAGAAACCATGGAACAAAACCTTCTGAACAACTAAGTGAGCAAAAAAAGAAGGGAAATAGAGCACAAAAAGCATTAATTTGATTTTCTCTAATCTCTCAATCTTTATTTCCACGTTGAACAGCTAACTTAGCCAGCCTAGATGCCCATTGTACAAGGATGTATAGATGAGTCCAGATCCAGCATAAACAGGAATAACAACAACTTGTATTTATATAGCGCCTTTAACATAATATCACGGTTACTGGGAAACGGCTTGGTGAGACCATTCCATATGGAGGAAAGATTGTTCTCAAATCCTCACGCTGAATACGATCCCATGGATCACAACTACAACCCTAGCGGCTAACGAACTGAGGCAAGAAGGAATCAAATACAACAACAGCAATAACTTGTATTTATATAGCGCCTT
Source organism: Somniosus microcephalus (assembly GCF_052327205.1). NCBI lineage: Eukaryota > Metazoa > Chordata > Chondrichthyes > Squaliformes > Somniosidae > Somniosus > Somniosus microcephalus. The sequence continues at coordinate 6,438,997 of NC_140995.1, forward strand.
TAGCCTAGTAAAACGTCCCAAGGCGCTGCACAGGAGTATTAAAAGACAAACAAAAATAGACACCGAGCCACATAAGGAGAAATTAGGGCAGGTGATAACACAACCTGTCGTAATTTGAATATTGTAATGAGGTTCCCACCTTGATATGGCAGAAGCATTTGCAGCAGTTTGTCATTTTTTTGGGGGGGGTCAATAGATGCAGGAACAAAAACCTGAACAAATTACCCCTATAGGTCTTGTGTTATGGATTCTAGTCCAGATTTAGTATTAATATGAGAGCCAGCAAAGTGTTGAGTCTTATTATTTTTTGTATCTGAGAATGAGCAAGTTAAATGTTTAGTGATCAAGTTGAAATCTGCTGTATTGACTTTCTGTTAGTGTACAAGTTTATTATTAATAAATCTAATTATGAGCTTATAGCTGAAGTTAAATGGTCTGGCAGAGTGTTTATTCTTCAGCTGCCTGAAGGCGATGAAAAGACGAGAGGATTTGTGTCAATTCCAGTGAGAAATTTACAGTAACAAGGATATTTTGTTCAACTTCTGGGCAACACAACACTGCCAGATATTGCGCATGTTGGATCAGATCTCAGTTCTCAGAGAGTGAGGGTTCATTATAGGGGTGCTCCTTGACATTGAACATGAGAGAAGTACCTGGTCAAGGCTGCAAATCATACAGCAATGTTGTGAGCCATGCTGCAAAAAGTAAAAGAAATGGGTACAAGGTCAGCTATGAAGAATGCACAGAATATTAGCTCCTAATGCTATAAATCAGAAACGATCACTAGTCAGGGTGGAAGAATAGGCTCTAAATATGCACTATAATCTTACTTAATGACAATTTATGAAATATAATTGGAAATTCAACTGATATCGTCCCGGCTATTATGTATGAAATGGAATTAACCATAGCATTAACATTTTGGGTAAGTGAATGAATATTTTAATGGGTCCCCTGTGTTGGGCTATAATTTCTCTTGGAATATGAGTGGTCTGTATCTCATAACTTCTTTCCTAAAATTCAATAAAACTGTATGACGTAAGAAAACTACTCGGCACTTGGTCTAAGCGTTAAACAAAGCTTTAATCAATTGTTTTACAACATGGAGGTCTAGTTGTGTCCTTCACTAGTTCCTGTTAAGAATGTCCTGCGCAAGCTGGGCCCGTGCCCGAGTATTTATACTCTCCCTGGACAGCGCCACCCACAGGCCGCTCAGTATTATTTCATAAGTCTTTCTTTCATGAATGACTGATTCATGTCACTGTATGGGCCAGGTTTTGCTGGCGCAGAGCATCGAGTGATGTCTGCCATTAGTTAGACTTGCCCCGGCACCCTCCAGCTCAAAAAGACTTTGCCCACGAAGTTGCGGAAAGTGCAGGCTGATAGCGGTGCAGAGAGGGAACGAGGGCGTCCGGGAGCTGAGTGAACAGGGTAAGCAACAGGGCACCTCCCTAACCAATGAGATTTAAGGATTGGATAATGAACAGCGGATGGACTGAGAAGGAGGGTGAATTAAAGGGGGTGAATTCAACGTCAAATCAAGTACAGAAAAGGAAATAAAGAGAGAGAGAAAAATTGGATTACAAGAGAGAAAAGAAAATTAAGAAAGAAACTAAATTTTAAATTTCACATTTTTAAAATCATAATCATAATCATAATCAACTTTATTGTCATTGTTAGTGCACAAGTGCAGTACAACGAAATGTAAGCTTGCGGCTCCCGAGAGTGTACATTTAGATTAAGACATTTAAACATTCAACATACATTTGGCTTGTAATACATTAACATAAACATAACCATAATAAAGTGCATTGGCAGATGTGCAGGCTTTAGTGTTTATTTGTGGAGTTCAGTAGGATGACAGCCCTGGGAAAGAAGCTGTTCCTAAATCTGGTCGTTCGGGTGCGAATGCATCTGTAGCGTCTCCCAGATGGCAGGAGGGTGAACAGACTGTGGCTGGGGTGGGTAGGGTCTTTGATGATGGACCATGACCTCCGTAAACAGCGTTTCTGGTATATGTGTTCTATGGTCGGTAGCCGGGTGCCGGTAATGCGTTGGGCAGTTTTGACTACCCGCTGCAGGGCTTTCCGGTCATAGTAGCTACAGCTGCCACACCATACTGTGATACAGTTCGTCAGGATGCTCTCTATTGTGCAGCGGTAAAAGTTAGAGAGGATCAGGGGTGACAGGTTACATCCCTTCAGCCTCCTTAGGAAATATAGGCACTGCTGGGCCTTCTTCACCAGAGAGGAGGTATTGAGGGACCAGGAGAGGTCTTCCGTGATGTGGACTCCAAGGAACTTAAAGCTGTCCACCCTTTCCACCACAGCCCCATTGATGTGGATGGGGGTGTGGTGGAAAGGGTCGCAACTGTTGACAAAGCAGCTGCCTGGAACGAGGTTCAACATTGACTCTGGACCCCATGAAGTCTCATGGCTTCAGGTCAAGCAGGGGCAAGGAAACCTCCTGCTGATTACCACCTACCGCCCTCCCTCAGCTGATGAATCAGAATTCCGCCATGTTGAACACCACTTGGAAGAAGCACTGACAGTAGCAAGGGCACAGAATGTACTCTGGGTGGGGGACTTCAATGTCCATCACCAAGAGTGGCTCGGTAGCACCACTACTGACCAAGCTGGCCAAGTCCTGAAGTTCATAGCTGCCAGTCTAGGTCTGCGACAGGTGGTGAGAGAACCAACACAAGGGAAAAACCTACTTGAACTCGTCCTCACCAATCTACCTGTCGCAGATGCATCTGTCCATGACAGTATTGGTATCAGTGACCACCGCACAGTCCTTGTGGAGATGAAGTCCCGTCTTCACACTGAGGACACCTGCCATCATGTTGTGTGGCACAACCACTGTGCTAAATGGGATAGATTCAGACCAGATCTAGCAGCTCAAAACTAGGCATCCATGAGGCGCTGTAACCTCATGGTCCGGCATATCCCTCACTCTACCATTACCATCAAGCCAGGGGGCCAACCCTGGTTTAATAAGGAGTGTAGAAGAGCATGCCAGGAGCAGCACCAGGCGTACCTAAAAATGCGGTGCCAACCTGGGGAAGCTGCAACACAGGACTACATGCATGCTAAAAAGCGGAAGCAGCATGCTATAGACAGGACTAAACGATCCCACAATCAACGGATCAGATCAAAGCTCTGCAATCCTGCCACATCCAGTCGTGAATGGTGGTAGACCATTAAACAACTAACGGGAGGAGGAGGCTCCATGAATATCCCAATCCTCAATGATGGTGGAGCCCAGCACGTGAGTGCAAAAGACAAGGCTGAAGCATTTGCAACCATCTTCAGCCAGAAGTGCCAAGTGGACGATCCATATCGGCCTCCTCCTGAGGTCCCCACCATCACAGAATCCAGTCTTCAGCCAATTCGATTCACTCCACGTGATATCAAGAAATGGCTGAGCGCACTGGATACAGCAAAGGCTATGGGCCCCGACAACATCCCGGCTATCGTGCTGAAAACTTGTGCTCCAGAACTAGTTGCACCTCGAGCCAAGCTGTCCTAGTACAGCTATAACACTGGCATCTACCTGACAATGTGGAAAACTGTCCAGTTATGTCCTGTCCACAAAAAGCTGGACAAATCAAATCCGACCAATTACCGCCCCATCGGTCTACTCTTAATCTTCAGTAAAGTGATGGAAGGTGTCATCAACAGTGCTATCAAGCGGCACTTACTCACCAATAACCTGCACACTGATGCCCAGATTGGGTTCCGCCAGGACCACTCGGCTCCAGACCTCATTACAGCCTTGGTCCAAACATGGACAAAAGAGCTGAATTCCAGAGGAGTAACTGCCCTTGACATCAAGGCAGCATTTGACCGAGTGTGGCATCAAGGAGCCCTAGTAAAACTGAAGTCAATGGGAATCGGGGGGAAAAAGTTCCACTGGCTGGAGTCATACCTAGCACAAAGGAAGATGGTTGTGGTTCTTGGAGGTCAACCATCACAGCCCCATGACATCGCTGCAGGAGTTCCTCAGGGCAGTGTCCTAGGCCCAACCATCTTCAGTTGCTTCATCAATGACCTTCCCTCCATCATAAAGTCAGAAGTGGGGATGTTCGCTGATAACTGCACTGTGTTCAGTGCCATTCACAGCTCCTCAGATAATGAAGCAGTCCATGCCCGCATGCAGCAAGACTTGGACGACATTCAGTCTTGGGCTGATAAGTGGCAGGTAATATTTGTGCCACACAAGTGCCAGCCAATGACTATCTCCAACAAGCGAGAGTCTAACCTCCGCCCCTGGACATTCAGCAGCATTACTATTGCTGAATCCCCTAGCATCAATATCCTGGGGGGTCACCATTGACCAGAAACTTAACTGGACCAGCCATATTAATACAGTGGCAAGAAGAGCAGGTCAGAAGCTAGGTATTCGGTGGCGAGTGTCTCACCTCCTGATTCCCCAAAGACTTTCCACCATCTACAAGGCACAAGTCAGGAGTGTGATGGAATACTCTCCACTTGCCTGGATGAGTGCAGCTCCAACAACACTCAAGAAGCTCGACACCATCTAGGACAAAGCAGCCCGCTTGATTGGCACCCCATCCACCACCTCAAACATTCACTCCCTCCACCACTGGCGTACCGTGGCTGCAGTGTGTACCATCTACAAGATGCACTGCAGCAACTCATCAAGGCTTCTTCGGCAGCACCTCCCAAACCCGCAAACTCTTCCACCTAGAAGGACAAGGGCAGCAGCATCATGGGAACACCACCACCTCCAAGTTTCCCTCCAAGTCACACACCATCCTGACTTGGAAGTACATCACCGATCCTTCATCGTCGCTGGGTCAAAATCCTGGAACTCCCTCCCTAACAGCACTGTGGGAGCACCTTCACCACAGGGACTGCAGCGGTTCAAGAAGGCAGCTCACCACCACCTTCTCGAGGGCAATTAGGGATGGACAATAAATGCCGGCCTTGCCAGCGACGCCCACATCCCGTGAATGAATTCACAAAAAAATGCTTGAGCTGCATTATTAGTCACACTGAGAGATATTACAGACCTGAAAATGAACCTGAGGATGCATCCCAGCAGAAGTGCTCAGATGCAGCCATCTGTGGTCGCCACTAACCTCACCAGAATTCACAGGGTGAGAGGGCGGGGCCATGAAAAGTAGGTCTTTAGCACCTGAGGGGTTTTCTGGCGTACTTCTACCAGAATAGGCTGAATAGGGCAGCATAAGTGGCTGGGGTGGGTAATGGGCTCCCCCACAGCTGATTTGAGCATGCCCCTAGGCCTTCTTTGTAAGGGGGCGTATTACTTTTTGAAAAGAATACTCCCTCGTCTTCAGGAGTCCAGGCCCGATGACTTCCTGCACCTCCGGGACCCACAAAAATAATGCGACACTTACTTTTTGCAGGACTCTCCAGTTTCACTTGCCCATAGATCTGATCGGAGCGTGCACAGCCCAGGATCCGACCAGTTCTAACCAAAAAATGGCAATCGAGTTCCGATTTACATTGTAGGACTACAATTTCCACATTAAAAGGGGGCTATTGGCAGAAAAAGATAGGCACTATGGCCATCTGGCAGTAGGTCGCTTTCGAAACGGAACCAGCTGCATAGCCGGCATTAACAGGGCAGTAGGGTTACCGAAACAACAAAAGAAAATGCTGGAAAAACTCAGCAGGCCAGGCAACATCCATGGAGAGAAAATAGAGTCAACGTTTCAGGTGAACCCTTTGTCAAGACTAAAGAGGCACAGGAAATGAAATAGATTAAGAGGCCAGGCTGGGAGAGAACAAAAGAGAAGAGACATTAAGAGGTATTCAAGATGAGGCGAGATGGTGATAGGACTAGTGGAGACAAAAGACGGCTCTAGATTAGGTGTGAAATGTGCTGGCAGATTGGGTGACCGCTTTGCGGAACACCTCCATTCAGTCCGTAAGGATGATCCCGAACTTCCGGTCACCTGTCATTTCAATTCACCGCTCCATTCCCACTCGGACCTCACCGTCCTTGGCCTCTTGCATTGTTCCACGGAAGCTCAACGTAAACTCGAGGAACAGCACCTCATCTTCCGATTAGACACTTTGCAGCCTTCCGGACTCAATATCGAGTTCAACAATTTCAGATCATAACCTTGTCCCCTATTACATTTTTACTTATATTTTTTATCCACACCTTTGTTTTGGCATTTTCCCTCCCCCCCCCTTTCCTTTTTTTTTCTGTCCCACATGGCAGCTGTCTCCCATTCTGCCAGCGCATTTCACACCTAATCTAGAGCCGTCTTTTGTCTCCACTAGTCCTATCACCATCTCGTCTGGTTTTGAATACCTCTTAATGTCTCTTCTCTTTTTTTCTCTCCCAGCCTGGCCTCTTAATCTATTTCATTCCTTGTGCCTCTTTAGCCTTGACAAAGGGTTTTCACCCGAAACGTTGACTCTATTTTCTCTCCACGGATGTTACCTGGTCTGCTGAGTTTTTCCAGCATTTTCTGTTGTTATTTCGGATTTCCAGCATCTGCAGTATTTTGCTATTGTACTAGTAAGGTTACCGACCCCATTTTGAGGCCGTTACCACCTGGTTAATGCCAGGTGGAGGCAGTAAAAATCAACTCCCCCCTTTCCCCGCCCCTGTCACCCCCCACCGTCGAGCGTCATATCCCAATGTTGTAAAATGACATAACATCACGTAATATGGTTCTAACACTGTGCAGCTGAATCAAAACATTGTAAATATTTTGAATGCTTTGAGGTACTGGGCTAATGGTTTCAAAGTCCACCACCTGTTCACCGTGGCTGCTATGTTCCGATGCTAAATTTACGAGACTTGCCAGCTGAAATGGGCAGGCCTGCAGATCGCAATGATGGCCATTAGCAAGTCACTTCAGATTTTTTTTAGGTGCACAGCCACGAGTCGGCACATTTTTAAAGTTTTTGCATGTTAAAAAATATTTCATTCACTAAAAAACTGACTGGTGTACACCAATGAAACTAGTAACTGGCTCAGCGTATTTCTTTTAAGTCATTTTCAGTGACTTCAAATCAGGTCACTCACAGGTGGTGGACTGGACAATCTTATTAAAAATTCCTAATTTTTTGGTGATAAACCCATTTTCAACTGTAGTAATCAAACTGTATCAGGTTACCACTCTTAAATACGTCACTGAATATATTTTAATGCAAAGGTAAAAACCACAATTACGCTCCATTACGCTGCCCAATCGCACTGGTTCATTGATGGAAGATCTTACGCTTTTGATTATGCAAAAGAGTTTGGGCGGAAACGTGAACCAAAACCTCATTTCGGACAAACCGGGCAATTCCAAGTGAGATTTACGCCCAGTTTCCCAATTGTACCCAAAGCGGAAACTCTACCCGACCCTTACAGCACTGTCTGCTCACAGCAGGGCAGCAGGAGTCATGTTCACTTGTACGGGTCAAGGGCATCATTTCTGGTTATTAAAGAGGTCATTTGAGTATGTTCAACCAATGTGTCACTAGATGGCCTGACCTAACTCTGGTGGTAGGTTAATAACCAATGTGTCACTAGATGGCCTGACGTAACTCTGGTGGTAGGTTAAGAACCAATGTGTCACTAGATGGCCTGACATAACTCTGGTGGTAGGTTAAGAACCAATGTGTCACTAGATGGCCTGACCTAACTCTGGTGGTAGGTTAAGAACCAATGTGTCACTAGATGGCCTGACATAACTCTGGTGGTAGGTTAAGAACCAATGTGTCACTAGATGGCCTGACGTAACTCTGGTGGTAGGTTAAGAACCAATGTGTCACTAGATGGCCTGACCTAACTCTGGTGGTAGGTTAAGAACCAATGTGTCACTAGATGGCCTGATGTAACTCTGGTGGTAGGTTAAGAACCAATGTGTCACTAGATGGCCTGACATAACTCTGGTGGTAGGTTAAGAACCAATGTGTCACTAGATGGCCTGACCTAACTCTGGTGGTAGGTTAAGAACCAATGTGTCACTAGATGGCCTGACGTAACTCTGGTGGTAGGTTAAGAACCAATGTGTCACTAGATGGCCTGACCTAACTCTGGTGGTAGGTTAAGAACCAATGTGTCACTAGATGGCCTGATGTAACTCTGGTGGTAGGTTAAGAACCAATGTGTCACTAGATGGCCTGACATAACTCTGGTGGTAGGTTAAGAACCAATGTGTCACTAGATGGCCTGATGTAACTCTGGTGGTAGGTTAAGAACCAATGTGTCACTAGATGGCCTGACATACCTCTGGTGGAAGGTTAAGAACCAATGTGGGTGAAATTCCCCTCATTTGCGTCTCCGGTGGGAGGCACTAACGGAGCGCAAATGGCTTTTCGCTTCCCCCCCTCCCCGAGGCAATAACCGCGCCTCCCACGAAATTCAGCGAGAGGTTAGCGGCAGCGCTGCCGGTTTTCACCCCGATCTTCTGCGCCCGGGCGTGGTGCCCCGGTAGTGCTCCCGATGCAAATTTCCCCTTTTTCGCCCGCCTGTGCGCCTCTGAATTTTAGCGACAGGCTCGGCTGGCGTTTTCCAGTCGGGAGACCCGTGGAGGAGCGCTGTTTAAAGGCCTCCACTCCCGGTTGTTGTTTGTGTCGGCCCCGGGACACCGAACGTGTTGCTGCCCAGAAGCAAAGAGCCCTTTTGATTATTGGAAGCGTTGTTGAGATTTCAGAGTTTGCTGCTGAATAAGGAATCTTCATTTGCATTCGGGTGTGATTTGTTGGTTAGTAGGCAGTTCTTCTCAGAGCAATGAAAGGGTCCGCAGCGTGTGTCTGTTCTCCCCTCGGAGCAAGCAAAGCTGCAAATGAGCATCTGGTGAATGATCGGACCGCCCCTTTAAGAGCTGGAAAGAAGCAGCGCGAGCAATCAAATCTGTTTGGAACTCACCTGAAATTCGGCAGCTCTCTGGTGTTAGCGTCCCTGTGGCGCCCCGCTGAGGATATTAGCGCTTGATTTAGCGCCCCCTCCCTTCCTGGGGCGATGTCAGGGAATTTAGGTGAGGCTCAGAATCATTAGCGCCAGGCACTAACTTTTCAAACTCTTCCCAGTTAGCGCCCCAAATGGCCCCCATGGGGAATTTCACCCACAATAGATCAGAAAATTATTACCAAAAGTGCTTTTATACTTTCCAAACCAAAAATGAGGCTGAATATATATTTGACTACACTTCAAAAGTACCTCATTGGCTGTGAAGCAATTTGGGACATCCTGAGGTTGTGAAAGGCGCCATGTAAATGTAAATTCTTTCTTTCTTTTTTTAAATACTATTATGGATGACACATGGACAGCAAGTTTCAGCGGGTGATTTGATTGTAATGCCAACACACTACCGGGCGACAAATGTGAGATACCCAGCCCAGTCAGAGCTGTGCAATATCACGGTCACTGGGAAACGGCATGGAGGAAAGATTGTTCTCAAATCCTCACACTAAATACGATCCCATGGATCACAACTACAATGCTAGCGGCTAACTGAGGCAAGAAAGAATCAAATACAACAACAACAACTTGCATTTATATAGCGCCTTTAACGTAGTAAAACATCCCAAGGTGCGTCACAGGAGTATTATAAGACAAAAATTTGACACGAGCCACGTAAGGATAAATTAGGGCAGGTGACCAAAAGCTTGGTCAAAGAGGTAGGTTTTAAGGAGTGTCTTAAAGGAGGAAAGAGAGGTAGTGAGGCGGAGAGGTTTAGGGAGGGAATTCCAGAGCTTAGGGCCCAGGCAACAGAAGGCACGGCCACCAAAGGTTGAGTGATTATAATCAGGGATGCTCAAGAGGGCAGAATTAGAGGAGCGCAGATATCTCGGGGGGTTGTGGGGCTGAAGGAGATTACAGAGATAGGGAGGGGCGAGGCCATGGAGGGATTTGAAAACAAGGATGAGAATTTTGAAATCGAGGCGCTGCTTAACCGGGAGCCAATGTAGGTCAGCGAGCACAGGGGTGATGGGTGAACAGGACTTGGTGCGAGTTAGGACACGGGCAGCCGAGTTTTGGATGACCTCAAGTTTACGTAGGGTGGAATGTGGGAGGCCAGCCAGGAGTGCGTTGGAATAGTCAAGTCTAGAGGTAACAAAGGCATGGATGAGGGTTTCAGCAGCGGATGAGCTGAGGCAAGGACGGAGACAGGAAATGTTACGGAGGTGGAAGTAGGCGGTCTTAGTTATGCTGCGGATATGTGGTCGGAAGCTCATTTCAGGGTCAAATATGACACCAAAATTGTGAGCAGTGTGGTTCAGCCTCAGACAGATGTTAGGGAGAGGGATGGAGTCAGTGGCTAGGGAACGGAGTTTGTGGCGGGGACCGAAAACAATGGCTTCAGTCTTCCCAATATTTAATTGGAGAAAATTTCTGCTCATCCAGAACTGGATGTCGGACAAGCAGTCTGACAATTTAGAGACCGTGGAGGGGTCGAGAGATGTGGTGGTGAGGTAGTGAGATAGATTGATGAAATAAAATAGAAACACAGCAGTGAAAAGGATTGAGGATACATTGGGGTTAAAAGTTGTCTTGAGCGATAGTGCAAGCCAAGTGAACGAGTGATAATGAACCGATCGCCCACGTTACACACCACCCAATTTCAATGGGAAAGAAAATCGGGTGGAGGATAGATCAGGCTGCTGATTCGCTCTCACCCGCACTGCCCAAAACAAATTTCAGCTCCCATTACGGATATTTTTAGAATTTAAGTCAAAAATATTCTTGGATCACATCACATGATGAATAATATTCAGTAAATCAAAGAGTGTTTGCCGTTATAGACAGATGGACACACTTAAAACTCATTTCATATCCTGGAATAATCTCAGTATTGGTTAGTTACACTACATGTTAGTTGGTTTCTATTGTGTCGCAGATGTTAATGTACAGTTTTATTCCCTTATCTCATTCACTTCAAAAGAATGGATTAAATTGTGTTAATTAGTATATACACTGACTACATTATTTCCAGTGACTGCCGGTTATTCTTCAGTGTGGATGTCATCTTGAATCAATAATAAGGAATGCAATGGACGTCAGTGTTCTTTGATCACTTCATGGCAGGTGTTAGAAAGTGGAATTAAACTGCGCACAAACTCCATAGTATTTTGTAGGTTAAAAATAACAGGTATTTTGGAGTGAGTTCAAGGGTTGTGACGTAATAAAACTCACTACGCACTTGGTTTGAGTATAAAGCAAGGCTTTAATCAATTTGTTTCAGAACATGGAGGTCTAGTTGTACTTCACTAGTTCCTTGTCTTACAAAATGTCCCTGGACAAGCTGGGCCCACACCCGAGTATTTATACTCCTTGGACAGCGCCACCAGCTGGCCATCCAGCGTTATTTCATCAGTAGTTTCTTCATGAGGATGAGATTTATGACAGGTTGTTTCCAACTAAAATATCATTTGTGAAAAGAAGATTCTGCGAGTAAATATCCACTCAGGAGTCACCATGACATCCCCGCTCTTTCTTGGAAGCAACTACAAAGTGTAGCAAGCCCCTGGACAGCTAAACGGAATGGTCCCCAATAAAAATGAATAGGCTTAACCTACACCAGCTCAAAATACCTCTTCGAATTTTCTACTCATGCTTATCGCCAGCCATACAGAGACATGGGCTGGATTTTGACACTGGAGGCGTGTAGGAGGCGGGACTACAACTTTTGGGGTTGTAGTCCCGCCTCCATTGAGTTCTAGCCAACCCACGCGATTTTCACTTGATTAACCTTGTTGAGCCCACCCAGCGGGCTCAACAGGCCAATTAAGGGCCACCCGGCAATAGGTGACGTCACAGATTGACATTTCATCTGTCAAGAGCTTTTGACAGATGAAATATCAGCGTTTGACAGCTCTTTGAAGCTGCCAAACACTGACAATCTGTACACTAAGTTAATTCCTTCCTCTCAGGCTGATTTAGAGATCTCTCCAGAACAGAAAGCTGAATGCTGCAATTTTTGACAGCTCGCAGCCATTCTGCTTTCTGTGCTGATGAGATGAGGGACTCCCGAGACCTGAAGGAAGGAAGGCTGTAAAGGTAAGTAAAGGTTAGTAAAACTTCTTTAAACACTTTACACACACCAAACATACTTACCTCTGCACTCATGCACCCATCACTCACCTGAACACTGGACATCTCGAATCCTCCAAGCCCTTCAGCCCGACGGTCCACCTCGCTAACTTGGCGTGGTTTGGAGCCGTCGGACAGCCCACACTTCAGGGATAAAAATAGGGATTAGGCTAAAAACTGCCTGTTAACTACCTGTTAACAGGCAGTTAATTGGCACTAATCCCCTTCCCGCCTCGGGGAGGCGGCTCCCAGTGCAGGTCGGGTATCCGCCTCCTTTGAAACTGGCATGGAGGCGGGTTGGGGGTGGGATGGGTTCATGCCCCCAATTTCGCGATTTTAACCCCCCACACGCCTCCAATCCTGCCTCCATGGCCCAATTAAAATCCTGCCCATGGACCATGTACAGCAGGCACCTCAAAGCACTGGAGAGGTACCACCAACGCTGCCTCCGCAAGATCCTACAAATCCATTGGCAGGATAGGCGCACCAACGTCAGTGTTCTCACTCAGGCCAACATCCCCAGCACCGAAGATTTGACCACGCTCGATCAGCTCCAATGGACGGGTCACATTGTCCGCATGCCCGATACGAGACTCCCGAAACAAGCGCTCTTCTCAGAGCTCCAGCACGGCAAGACAGCCCCAGGTGGGCAGAGGAAACGCTTCAAGGATACCCTCAAAGCCTCCTTGAAAAAGTGCAACATCCCCACCGACACCTGGGAATCCCTGGCCCAAGATCACACAAAGTGGAGGAGAAGCATCCGAGAAGGTGCCGACACCTCGAGTCTCTTCGCCGGGAGCAAGCGGAAGCCAAGCGCAAGCAGTGCAAGGAGCGCACGTCAACCCAAGCACCCCACCCACCCGTCCCTTCGACCACCATCTGCCCCACCTGTGACAGAGACTGTAGGTCCCACCTATGTCCTGCATTGGGCGCATCAGTCACCTGAGCTAGATAAGTACATACGGGAGAAAGGAATTGATGGTTATGCTGGTGGAGTTAGATGAAGTAGAGTGGGAGGAGGCTCGTGTGGAGTTTGCACATTCTCCCCGTGTTTGCGTGGGTTTTCTCCGGGTGCTCCGGTTTCCTCCCACAGTCCAAAGATGTGCGGGGTAGGTTGATTGGCCATGATAAAAAATTGGCCCTTAGTGTTAGGGGGGATTAAATACATGGGGTTACGGGGTTACGGGGATAGGGCTTGGGTGGGATGGCTGTCGGTGTAGGGACCGGGTGCTAGGGTTTGGATGATCAGCCATGATCTCGTTGAATGGCGGAGCAGGCTCGAAGGGCCGAATGGCCTACTCCTGCTCCTATCTTCTATGTTTCTATGTTTCTATGTCCTGCATTGGGCGCATCAGTCACCTGAGAACTCATTTTTAATATGGATGCAAGGCATCCTCGGTTCCGAGGGACTGCTAAGAAGAAGAAGAATGATGTACATTAAGGGGAAGCTAGATAAGTACATAGAATTGATGGTTATGCTGGTGGAGTTAGATGAAGTAGAGTGGGAGGAGGCTCGTGTGGAGCAGAAACACCGGCACGGACCAGTTGGGCCGAATGGCCTGTTTCTGTGCTGCACATTCTATGTCATTCTAGATGCTACATGAATGAGCAGGTCTATCAAGCCTAGTTCGATTTGATTTATTTTTCTTTAATGTTTTGGAATTCTGATCTTTACTGATCGGGAACGGAATACTGAGCTGGTGCAAGGTCGTTGTACGTGTCTTCATGCTGTTCCCTTTGGGGAACTGTATGAAGTGGTGGAAGGATTTCTGGCCGCGATTAACGCTCCTTCCGTGACCGTAACCATCTTCGTACCAGCCATTAGGGTGGTTAGTCCTATGGCGGGAGGGTTTTACGGGCTCCCACAACCCATACGAGGGGGGGGGGCCACCCACACCCATGGACACAAGTATCCCGCTGGATGTCAACCCAGAATTTAGAGCCGGAGCTCCGACTCCACTTGCCGGGACTGTCTGGAGTGGGGTTCGAAACCCTACGCCTTCTGGCCCAGCGGTGGGGATGCTACCGCTACGCCAAAGGCCCACTCTGGTGCAAGGTAAGACAACTAATTTTTCTTCAGAAACAGCGGGTGCACATCGACGGGCAGTGTCAAACCAAATGTTGGCCTTCATCATAGCACATGTTTGTAGCTGGAAGTGACGGCAATTTCAAAGTATGGCAGTTATTTTCTATTTTATTTTCTCATTGACGGTTGTGGGTATGTCTGATGTTTGCATGATATTTCACACCGGAAGATAAATATTCTAACCAGGCATAACTCTGGCCGGAAGTGGGGAGGTGCGAGGATAGTACCCTGTCTCGCCCATAATGCACTGACTCATGTGGATTTCAGGATCAAGGCCATTTGAAAAATGTGAGCAAACCGACCGCATGGAAAGTGGCAGCGATTGGAAAGCTCACCCATGGGTGGGTGGTAGATCACTTACTCCAGCAGCAGCTTAAAGTGCCAGAGAGCACCTCATTCCTTCTTGAAATCTTCCTGGAGAAAGTGAGGACCTTTTTAGTACTGGGTCTGCCAAAAAGAGCAGCCCATGGAGAATAGCCAGGGTGAATGTCATTAGAAACAAAGACTGCCCACAGAGATTCAGCCCAATCAACTAATGTCTGGTGGCACTCAAGTCCTTGGCTCTGAATTCCAAGCCAATGTAGGAGAACACACTGATGTAAAAAGACTACTGGGCACTTGGTTTGAGTATAAAACAAGGCTTTAATCAACTGTTTCACAACCATGAGATTCTAGTTACATCACTAGTTCCTGGTTACAGAAACGTCCTGAGCAAGCTGGGCCCACGCCCGAGTATTTATACTCCTTGGACGGCGCCACCAGCTGGCTGCCCAGTGTTACTTCATGAGTCATTTCTTCATGAATGATAAGATTCACGACACACACCATTACCTTCCACTATCACAGTGTACTAAGGATACTTAGCACCTTCTTCTAAAAATACTTCCAAACATTCGCATGAATGGCCATTACACAACAGGGTGCAGTTTTCACCCCAAGCTTTCATCTGGAGATAAGGATTCCTTCACCCTTATCCTTCCTCACATGTACTCAGCCTAAAAGAAACATAACATAGTTGAAGATTCTGTGTAGGTGTCCCCAGAGAAACGGTGCAAATGGCTGAAAGTGGCCATTTCCCTGAGGGTCCCACTAGTCTCTCGTTGGAGTTATGGCAGACATGTTTGGCTACTAACATTTTTGGGTTCCAGTGAAGTTCTTGGCCCTGAATTCCCATGGGGATACAAGCACACTGCCGACATTAGTCAGTCGGGAGTTCAGTGCAGCCTCAGAGAAATTGAGTGCCCAGGGCGGGCAAGGCTGAAAATTGGGAGAGGACCCAGCCATGGCGGGTCACTAACCCTTATTCTGCCCATCAGAATTTCCGGCCCATTTGGAGGCGAGCTCAATATACACCTGTCCACACAATGGGGGGCCCAATGCAAGTGTGGGAATGATGTCATATGAACACTGGATACAAGGGGCTCATCTGCATCCACGGTGTCTAGCTACGGGTGTTGGAAGAATTAAAATATTTGAATTGCAGAAGTGTATTGCAGGTTCAGGACAGAAGTCAGTCCCTCAAAAAGAAAGACTTTTTTTTCAATCTCTTCAGCCCAGCACCCTCACACTGTAGCCAAAGCTTGCTGCCAGTTTGCTGCTCACCCCAGTGAGGCACTGCACCATTATTGACATAAGCGCCCACCCCATCTATGCAAATATTCCTCATCTGGGAAATTGAACACGATCAGGAACACAATCTGCCCCCATTCCACTCCAAAAGACCTCTCGCACAGATTAAGCCTGGTGAACTAATAAGAACATAAGAATTAGGAGCAGGAATAGGCCACTTGGCCCCTCGAGCCTGCTCCACCATTCAATAAGATCATGGCTGATCTTGGGCTCAAAGCCACTTCCCCGCCCACTCCCCATAACCCTTCACTCCCTTATCTTGCAAAAATCTGTCCATCTCTACCTTAAATGTATTTAATGACCCAGCCTCCACGGCTCTCTGGGGCAGAGAATTCCACAGATTTACGACCCTCTGAGAGAAGAAATTCCTCCTCATCTCAGTTCTAAAAGGGCGACCCTTTATTCTGAGACTGTGCCCCCGAGTTCTAGATTTCCCCATGAGGGGAAACATCCTCTCTGCATCTACCTTGTCGAGCCCCCTCAGTATCTTATATGTTTCAATAAAATCACCTCTCATTCTTCTAAATTCCAATGAGTATAGGCCCAACCTGCTCAACCTTTCCTCATAAGTCAACCCTTTCATCTCAGGAATCAACCTCGTGAACCTTCTCTGAACTGCCTCCAATGCAAGTATATCCTTCCTTAAACAAGGAGACCAAAACTGTACGCAGTACTCAAGGTGTGGTCTCACCAATACCCTGTACAGTTGTAGCAGGACTTCCCTGCTTTTATACTCCAACCCCCTTGCAATAAAGGCCAACATTCCATTTGCCTTTTTGATTACTTGCTGTACCTGCATGCTAACTTTTTGTGTTTCATGCACAAGGACCCCCAGGTCCCTCTGAACTGTAGCATTTTGTAATCTCTCTCCATTTAAATAATAATTTGCTTTTTTATTTTTCTTGCCAAAGTGGATAACCTCGCACTTTCCCACATTATACTCCATCTGCCAAATGTTTGCCCACTCACTTAGCCTGTCTATATCCCTTTGCAGGTTCTTTGAGTCCTCTGCACAACTCGCTTTCCCACCCATCTTTTGTATCATCTGCAAACTTGGCTACATTACACTCGGTCCCTTCATCCAAGTCATTAATGTAGATTGTAAATAGTTGAGGCCCCAGCACTAATATCTGAGTGTATGGAAATCATCTTCAGAGCAACCAAATTTAATTAAACCTGAAATTTATGTTTTCTACACTGGAATTGTTTCCTAACGTTAAAGTTTGAATCACCAAAAAAAAAAAATCTGTTTTAGCAAAGGACCAAAAAACAAATCCCCATTAATTAGATGCAATTGAGTGCCAACATGGTTCAATTTTGAAACTGCAATCTGATTAATTGCATTGTAGAAGACAAACTGGTGATATGTGCCGTCGTATTAGTGAAGAAAGTTTGTTTGTTCTGTCAACAACATTGGTCACCTGCAGTCAGGCCGCCTCCAGCACTTTCAGAGAGGAATGAGGACACACAATGTTTATATTTGGAGGTGTGCGAACATAGGATTAACAGTGAAATATTATTCCTAACGTGAACAGGGTTTATGTATTATGACAAAAGTCGTAGCTCCACCCCCTAAAAACACTAAGAAGTGATTCATTAAATATATCTGTCTCTTATCTGAGATGAAAGGTCACTTTTCATCCATTGGTTGCTGTGCACACTGTGCGCAAATATTAGAAAAATGGTTGCCAGATGTAGGTATTATTTGCATGAATGCCTTTGATAAGTACATATTTTCCATTGTTGAGCTTAAAAGCAAAAGGTTCACTGTGATTATCAGTATGATAACACGTTCCAATCCTGGCTACTCACGGCAGAGCTCTGCAACCGATTAGATTGGGATGATTTTAGCACTATGCAATCACAGTAATGTTAGCAAGGCAACATGGTTTTGTCTAAATACATTATAAATATTTTTCTTCATCCACCGAATGGGCATAGTTCAGTAATATGAGGATTATGTTTATGCCAATGTAAAGTTGGCCTGTTGCACGGTGATATAAGTTCAGCAGCAGAGCCTCAAAGCAACCAATAATTTTGCCAAATAAACCCGTCTGCAATTGTTCTATACACAGTTGCGGGAATATAAATGACAGATATGTTATCAGATGAGTGCCTTCAGAACATCGCTGAACTGAATCTAATCACCTGGGTAGAATAACAAATTAAGTAAATGTGGCTGTTCAGAAAAAAACAATGCTTGGTGAAAGGACATTCTTTATTTTACTGGAATGGTGCAACAGTTTCACTTTTATTTAATCCTTATCCTGCTGAGTAAATAGGAACTCAGTATTCTTAGCATAATAAATGCTATAATAAGTGATTAATAGATGTGAAATCCACATATTATTATGAGAGTCAATCATGACATTGAGCCTTTGTCACAGCCTGCTCCACCAACCATGTAGCCTCTTCTGCCAGGCTGGTAGCTGCCCTTTGCCCGCCAGTGTAGAACCTCCTGAAAACAGGTTATCTGTTGGCAGACCTTGTGGAGGATCTGGCATTTTCTTCTCACGATGTGGGCTGCCTGAGTGGATTCTTTCCTACGGTTGCAGACCAATGCTCGCGAGTGGATTCCTGTTCTTCCCCCTCGGCATCCTTAGCGCTCTCAGAAATGGCAGTGGTCTCTGAAATGGATGGAGGTGGACCTCGAATACGGGAGCTCGTCCGTGGAGACAAAAGGAGTCACCGTTCAGCCTAGCTCTATTCACAGGTGCCAATGAACCAAAGACATTGAACCAGCTGCAATTAGCGTTTTAAGAAACCTGCAAGTGCGGTGCAACAATGGAGCACTGTGAAGAGTGCCACAGTCAAGCATATTACAAACTTACTTATATACATCTCACCCTATCTACATATCCTTCTATTGCTGTCTCCCTCGTCTACTTATCTAGCTTCCCCTTAAAGGCATGTACGCTATTTGCGTCAAATACTCCATGTGAAACTTTGAAGATAGTTTTTGTTGTTCTGAATATTTACATTTATGCATTGTGCATTTCCAACCACTTTTACTGTACTGCAAAACTGTATAAAGGAAAGAGTGTTGTTACCCCCAACTAGATCATCACAACTCACAGCTTAAACAGAAAAACCATCAGCAACAGCCAGAATATATCCTAGTGTGGCGGTACCACCGGTTGTCCCTTACATTGAGATACATAATTCCCTTTAACTTACCTTACTGTATGTGTCTGTTACTATACTCAGGCTTCTCTCCTGTACTCTGCGTCATGACGTCATGACGTCAGAGCTCGGAACCTGCTGGCAGTTGAGCTTGGAACCTGCTAGCAGTTGAGCTCGGAAACTTCTAGGGGAAAGACCTACACCACAGTGCTCCTACAGTCAGCCATCTTACCTGCTACTTTACCTGTTGTATTTAACTTGTTCCTGTAAATAAACAACTTATTTATAGTTTGTCGAAGTCGAACTCGATTATTTAGTGACGATGCACACGAATCGCTACATTGGTGACCCAACGACGTGAGTACGGGAGCTCATCAATTCCAACACTACAATTGGTGAACCCGTATCCGTGAACGATTTTCAGGGTAGCAACGCGCGCCTGGACCTCGTCTTCCCACAAGACGACCGACGCACAACCGACGAACAACCACAGAACAGCAACCACCTAACACCGATTCCTCCAAAGGTGACCCCGTCTTTGCGAACGTATTCACAAGGTAAGCGCAGTCTGGAGCAGATCCCATTTGACACGGACAAAACTCAACCGGACCCCGTTTTTCTTTGAGCAATTTTCACAAAAGAAGCACGCCATGGAAGCACCAGCCGTTTTGCTGTCGCTACCGCAATCCAGGGAGCCACAGTCTCCCTCGTGCTTTATAAAGGTAGAAGCCCCGTTCGACGAGAACATCGATGCGGTGCCGACCACGCACTTGCTTACGGTCCCCGTACTCGTCTTTCCTACCGTCACACAGATCGTCCGCCTCTACGTCCAAAGCAACAGCAAGTATACATCTCTCCAAGCGTGGGGTACAGCATGTTCGGGCCCACAAAATCGGAGCGCGCCCTGCGGGGATACCACGAGGACTCACCCCCATGAAACACGAGGATGCCCTCCTCGCGCACGAGGACCCATCCCTCGCGAACCACGAGGACCTATCCCTCGTGAAAAACGACAACTCCTTCTCCGCCGACGACGCACCAGCCCTTCAGCCTGCTGGTTGTGTTACCTACTACACGATTTGGCGTGAACAAAAAGCGTGCTGCCCTCCCGGCTGTGTTCTCCTAAATCTACAATAGTTACAAGTGTTGCCGCCCTCCAGGCAGAGTTGACCCCTCCTGAAAGCAACAACAACCCGGACCGTTGCCGCCCTTTCTCCAGTTTTCCCTTTAACAAACGCAAACCTCTACTGACGCTGCACACATCGAGGACGGGTCCAACGGGCATCCTGCAGCCGCGATCAGCCACGTGAAAGTTGCTGGCCTCACCGATCACTGATCAACGCAGCAACTCTTCACCCTCTGTTGTGTTAATGTCGTAGCACTATGGCACGCACTGCTCCATGCGTTCCAGCCTCCCGAGGAGTTCGCTCACCTGTCGGCGAGTTCACCGACCTCGCCAGTCAAGTCCTTCTGGATCGCTCGTTTGGCGTTCCTGCAGAGTTCGTCAGAACAAGGACTTGTTTCAACATCAACGGAGACATCGCCCGCATCCGCCCAACCTGCCCGTCACTCTGACAAGGCCTGCTGTTTCGCACGTCTCCACGGTCCTTCGCCTGACGGATACGTTTTATTCGCCACGACGCGCATAAGGATCCGCTCACGAGCAGCATCTTCAGACCTCGCCTACCAAGTCGAGACAGCACGACCGCCGTGACCACCAGCTCGTCAGACCATCTCATCCTTGGACTTTCGTTAAAGCGAATTCTGGGGGGGCCTATGTGGCAGTACCACCGGTTGTCCCTTACATTGAGATACATAATTCCCTTTAACTTACCTTACTGTATGTATCTGTTACTATACTCAGGCTTCTCTCCTGTACTCTGACGTCATGACATCAGAGCTCGGAACCTTCCAACAGTAGAGCTCGGAACCTGCTGGCAGTTGAGCTCGGAACCTGCTGGCAGTTGAGCTCGGAACCTGCTAGCAGTTGAGCTCGGAAACTTCTAGTTAGTCCTCGTGGCGACCCGCTGGGGAAAGACCTACACCACGGTGCTCCAACAGTCAGCCATCTTACCTGCTACTTTACCTGTTGTATTTAACCTGTTCCTGTAAATAAACAACTTATTTATAGTTCGTTGAAGTCGAACTCGATTATTTAGTGGCAATGCACACGAATCGCTACACTAGAGTGTTAAAATCACTCCTAGTTTTCTTCAACCATTATTGATAGTTAAACTATCTCTTTAAGCAAAATTGCAATTCCCATTATAGAGAAAAACAAAGCCATGCAATGAGTACATAGCTTCCAGCATAGAATCATAGAATCATAGAAATTTACAGCATAGAAGGAGGCCATTCGGCCCATCATGTCTGTGCTGGCTGACAAAGAGCTATCCAGCCTAATCCCACTTTCCAGCACTTGGTCGGTAGCCCTGTAGGTTACGGCACTACAAGTGCATATCCAAGTACTTTTTAAATTTGATTACAGTATTCAGATGACTCTTGCGCACACTCGGAGGTCGAACACATTCACCGAAGCGTACGAGAGCATGGGCATTACACTAAACATCCATAAGACAAAGGTCCTCTACCAACCTGCCCCCGCCACACAGTACTGCTCCCTGATTATCAAAATCCGCGACAAGGCCTTGGACAACGTGGACCACTTTCCATACCTCAGGAGCCTACTGTCAACAAGGGCAGACGTCGATGACGAAGTCCAACACTGCCTTCAGTGTGCCAGTGCAGCCTTCGGTCGCCTGAGGAAAAGAGTGTTTGAAGACCAGGACCTCAAACCCAGCACCAAGCTCATGGTCTATAGAGCAGTAATGATACCCGCCCTCCTGTATGCTTCAGAGACATGGACCATGCACAGCAGGCACCTCAAAGCACTGGAGAGGTACCACAAACGCTGCCTCTGCAAGATCCTGCAAATCCATTGGCAGGATAGGCGCACCAACGTCAGTGTTCTCGCTCAGGCCAACATCCCCAGCATTGAAGCTTTGACCACGCTCGATCAGCTCCGATGGACGGATCACATCGTCCGCATGCCCGATACGAGACTCCCAATGCAAGCGCTCTACTCGGAGCTCCGACATGGCAAGAGAGCCCCAGGTGGGCAGAGGAAACACTTCAAGGACACCCTCAAAGCCTCCTTGAATAAGTGCAACATCCCCACCGACACCTGGAAATCCCTGGCCCAAGACCGCACAAAGTGGAGGAGAAGCATCCGGGAAGGCGCCAAACACCTCGAGTCTCTTCGCTGGGAGCAAGCGGAAGCCAAGTGCAAACAGCGGAAGGAGCGCACGTCAACCCAAGCATCCCACCCACCCGCCCCTTCAACCACCATCTGCCCCACCTGTGACAGAGACTGTAGGTCCCGCATTGAACTCATCAGTCACCTGAGAACTCATTTTTAGTGTGGAAGCAAGTCGATTTAAGCTTCGACAGAAACAGCTATCCAGTGCTGTGGTAGAAATACCCACTCTCCATGGTGATTCAATAGATTGTTTTCTGGTGAAATTAACTCAAGATAACCTGATTGTACAAACAATTCAGTTTGTTACCTGCAGTTTCGGTCCTTTTGTCTGATGATCTAAATTAGTGGGGTGTCTTTTGCATATTAAATAATACATGTAAATTCTCCCTTTAGAAGCGAACTCAAGTGATGAATTCTAAATTAAATAAAGAAGCAGAATAGGCTCGTCTGCTGGGCATTATGGCCTAGAAATTCAGAGGGCTGCGCCACCCGTTAGCGCCCAAAGAGGGCACTTAGTGGGTTTTGCGCCACTGGCCACGCCTCCCGCTAAATTTAGCGGGGCGCTAATGGCGGCGCTAGCCATTAGCGCTGCGCCGCCACCGATGACGTCATCGGTGTGCGCAGTGCCCTGCTACCGCCCCGATCGCCAAATTTGGTAGCGCCCCTGCTTTAACACCAGTCACAATTTGCGACCGGTTCAGGGGAGCCTACCTGCGGCGGTAGAGGCGCTGAGGTGCGGGGCGGCCATTTTTTTTGCTGGCCGCCTGCCAACACCTCTTCGCGCCGCCGTCCCCAGCCTCCTGAGCCCCCCCCCCCCCCCGCCAGGGAGTGCCAGCTGTGTCCCAAGAGCCCGGCACTTCTCCTCGGTGCCGGGCTCTTTTGCCGGCATTCACGATCGCCAAGCGCGCTGCAGCAGGCCCCTCCCCTTTAAGAAGGGGAGGAAGGCCTGCAGTACCGCAGCGCGCCATGCTGCAGCGTGTGGCGCTGCGGCACGTTGCGCTGCAATTTTCAGTTGCAGCGCCCCAAGAGGGATGTGGGGCACCTCGAGTAGCGCCGCACTTCCGTTTGGGGCGCTGAAACTGAATTTCCAGCGGGCGGTCGCGACTCCTTCCAGGGCGGTACTTCCGGCGCCCTGGCGAGACTGCAGCGGGGCGCCAGTGAATTTCTAGGCCAATATGTCTTATTCAGTTTGAAAAGAGTGAAAATAACTAGGAGCACTGAAACAGCCAAAAACACACAAAAAAGAAATCGGAGTCTTTAGACAGTAGAAGATTCTGTGGAATTATAGAGGTCCTGATCTCAAGGCAGCTCAGACAGATGGGATGTCATTCTCCTCTCACTGATAAACTGCTCAAGGTCCAAAGTGAAATGTTTGAGCGTTCTGAATCCAGCTCCCAGCAGAAACCAAATTGCCCTTAATTTGTCATGATTGTTTAAACAATGCCATTTATAGGGCTCCTCCGTGAATCTGAGTATTCATCTACTTGAGTGGAGCAGAGAGATTGAAGTGACCTCGGGCCAGGAATCCAGCTGTCGTACATTGGATTTTCAGCTATACTGTCAGTGGAAGCAAGCACTATTTTTTCATTTATCCAGCTTTGTTTTATTTCCGCTCTGGATTGAACTAAATGAAAAGTGAAAGGAAATATGCTCGGGCTGATTTTCACTTTCGGCGGTGGCAGATAATGGTCGGTAGCGGATTGGCCGCTTATTATGGGAAAGTTGGGCGGGGTGTATAACGGGCGATTGAGCCACTTCTGCCTGTTTCCCGCCACTGCTGTCTTCTGTCACAGAAAGGCACCATTCAGGGCCTAATACAACGAAAGAAAGAACTCGCAATTATATAGTGTCAGGACATCCCAAAGCACTTTTACAGCCAATCAATTACTTTCGAAGGGGTACGGTAACATCGTGGTTATGTTACTGGACTAGTGAATCCATGAGACCTGGACTAATGTGAATTCATAATCCCACCATGGCAGCGGGGGGAATTTAAATTCAGTTAATTAAATAAATTTAGAATTTAAAAAGAAAAGCTAGTATCAGTAATGGTGAGCATGAAACTACCAGATTGTTGGAAAAACCCACCTGGTTCACTAATGTCCTTTAGGGAAGGAAATCTGTCGTCCTTACCCGGTCTGGCCTATATGTGACTCCAGACCCACAGCAATGTGGTTGACTCTTAACTGCCCTCTGAAATGGCCCAGCGAGCTATTCAGTTGTACCAAACCGCTACGATAAAGTCAGCAGTGTGGGAGTACCTTCTTCTTCTTCTTCTTAGGCAGTCCCTCGGAACCGAGGATGACTTGCTTCCACACTAAAAATGAGTTCTCAGGTGACTGATGAGTCCAATGCGGGACCTACAGTCTCTGTCACAGGTGGGGCAGACGGTGGTTGAAGGGGCGGGTGGGTGGGGTGCTTGGGTTGACGTGCGCTCCTTGCGCTGCCTGCGCTTGGTTTCCGCTTGCTCCCGGCGAAGAGACTCGAGGTGTTCGGCGCCTTCCCGGATGCTTCTCCTCCACTTTGTGCGGTCTTGGGCCAGGGATTCCCAGGTGTCGGTGGGGATGGTGCACTTTTTCAAGGAGGCTTTGAGGATGTCCTTGAAGCGTTCCTTCTGCCCTCTCTTGCCGTGTCGCAGCTCCGAGTAGAGCGTTTGTTTTGGGAGTCTCGTATCGGGCATGCGGACAATGTGAGCCATCTTGTGTCAGCGTAGTCGACACCCAAGAACATTCCAGCTACAGTAGCGCATGGTGTTATTATAAAAATGAACAGAATGTTTTACAGATTGATTATTAAACCAGGAAGCACACTTAGGTCTTGAATAATTGCTCTAGATGTAGAGAACATAAAACGTACATTTGGAATGCCATCAGTGGAGTAAAAAAAAATAGCCTAATGACTGCTCAGGAAAGCAAGATCATCTCTTTATGCCCATTTATTTTACAAGGGGTAATTAATTACCTTGTTAATTGAAAGTCTTTATCATAGTTCTTCATCAAAATTAACGTCCCTTTCTTTTTTAATTATTGGCTATTAAAGGGCACGTTCATGTAACATGAATAATGTAATTTAATCTTTAATGTTAAAAACTTAACAGAACACTTTCAAGAAGGAATATAAATGTCTTTTCTGTCCTTTATGGATATTGCGACCTTCATCTCTTAACTTCTAAAGAAATTGACCCCGAAATTACTCGTTTTTTTACGGCATTTCATGGGGCTCTATTTCAGCGCCACAGTGTTTTCAGAGGTGGATTCTGGGACAAGCACTCTTTCCGCCACGTTTCATAGAATCAGAAAGTTACAGCGCGGAAGGAGGCCATTTCGGCCCATCGTGTCCGCGCCGGCCAACAAAGAGCTTGTGATGAAATATTCCATTCATCACTCATCAGTATTTCTCTGCCTGTGACTGTGGTTGGTTTCAGTTTCATTTCCATTGTATTGTACTGTGTGTAGGGCTCCGCCCATACCTGGCTCCTATGTAAGCTGGCCCAGCCTGCAGCACATCCAGTACGGCAGACCTCTGGATGGAAGATACATTCTCCTCTGTGTGTTACCTTCTAAGTCAATAAAAGCCTTGTTTTGTTTCGCTAACATCGAGTCTCGGATTTATTGAGGCACATCGATTTTATTGACTTAATTTTCAACACAATGGATCAACTCTTGAAACCCGAACGTTTGGATCTGGACTAGCATGCTTCGGACGCATCGGCACGCTTCGGACACTGGTTTATGTGTATGGAATTCTTCCTGGACAATTCCACAGCCGTCAAAGACGCTACGGACGCTGCGAGTATGAAACTCGGAATTCTGCGGAATTGGGTAAGCCACCAGGTTTACCCCCTCATCCAAGACGCCGACACGTACCCGGCCGCCTGCGACATCTTAAAGGTGCATTACCAGCAGCCTACGAATGAGGTGTATGCTAGGCATCTGCTCGCTACTCGCGCACAGCGACCTGGGGAATCGGTGGAGGAGTTCCTAGGCACCCTGAAAACGCTTGGCAAAGACTGCAAGTGCCAAGATGTAAAAGCCACAGTGTACACTGACGAGCTTGTTCGCGATGCCTTTATCACAGGCCTCAGCTCCACTTACATCCGGCAGAGACTGCTGGAAAAAAAACGGGATTGGACCTGAAACAGGCTGCGGACACAGCACGATCCCTGGATGTGGCCCAGAGAAACTCGGACGCCTACTCTTCAGCCCGCGCCGTCCACGCCGCCACGTGTGCACCAAGGGCGCCGCCATCTTGGAAGGCATCTTCCCCGCCCGGCAGCCCGACACCGTCGGGGCCCCGCTCTCCCCCCAGAAGCCCTACGACAGCCGCGACGCGTCGGGGACCCAACTGCTACTTCTGCGGGCAGCCGAAGCACACCAGAAACCTGTGCCCGGCGAAAGGCACCACCTGCTTTAAGTGCGGTAAGAAGGGGCACTTCGGGAAGGTGTGCAGAGGGAACCCCGCCGGAAAACCCGCCACCGCCGCGTGTGCGCCGTGGGAGCGGCCATCTTGGACGCCATCTTGCCCGACCTCGTGGGGTCCGCCATCTTGTGAGCAGACAGCGTGGACGCCATCTTGCCTCGATCAGGGCCCTACAGTGGCATCGGTCACAGTGGACCAGACCAGGCCGCACCCGCTATCCAAATCAATGGTGGACATCGAGGTAAACGGGTGCAGGGTTAAATGTTTAATTGACAGTGGAAGCACGGAGAGTTTTATCCACCCTGAACTGGTACAACAACTCTCCCTAAAGGTGGTCCCTACTCGGGGTACCATCTCTATGGCTGATAAAACCCAGACATCGACCATTATGGGTTACTGCACGGTACAATTGTACATTAACGGAACTGTATACGATAATTTTAAAGTATTAATCATGAAGAATTTATGTGCGAGCGTGATCTTGGGCCTGGATTTCCAGTGCTACCACCAAAGCATCACGCTCAATTACGGTGGGTCCCAGCCGCCCCTCACAGTGTGCGGTCTGGCTACCCTGAAGGTAAAGCCGCCTTCGCTATTCGCGAACCTTACCCCTAACTGCCGGCCAATAGCGACCAAAAGCAGGAGGTACAGCTGGGAGGACAGGCGGTTTATCGCGACCGAGGTAGACAGGCTCCTGAAAGAGCGCATTATTGAACGCAGCAATAGCCCGTGGCGCGCCCAAGTGGTGGTGGTAAGGGGTAGCGAGAAGAAACGGATGGTGATCGACTATAGCCAAACGATCAACAGGTACACCCAATTAGACGCCTACCCGCTACCCCGCATATCAGAAATGGTGAACCAAATCGCCCAATACCGGGTGTTCTCCACCATCGACCTCAAGTCAGCGTACCACCAGCTCCCTATCAGACCAGAGGACCGCACGTACACCGCCTTCGAGGCGAACGGACGCCTCTACCAATTCCTCAGAGTCCCCTTTGGGGTGACGAATGGGGTCTCGGTCTTCCAGAGGGAGATGGACTGCATGGTCGATGACCACCACTTGCAGGCAACCTTCCCCTACCTCGACAACGTCACCATCTGCGGTCACAACCAGCAGGATCACGACTCGAACCTCGAGAGGTTCCTGAAAACCGCACAAAAACTCAACCTCACCTACAACGAGGACAAGTGCGTTTACAACACCACGCGCCTCTGCATACTAGGCAGCGTGGTGGAGAATGGGGAAATCGGACCAGACCCCGACCGATTGCGCCCCCTACGGGAGCTGCCCCTGCCCAACACTCCCAAAGCCCTGAAAAGGTGCCTGGGGTTATTTTCTTATTATTCCCAATGGGTCCCCAACTACTCCGACAAAGCCCGCCCCCTCTTGAAAGCATCCTCTTTTCTGCTCTCTGCTGAGGCCCATGCCGCCTTCAAAAGCATTAAGCAGGATATTGAGCGGGCCACGCTACAGGCAGTGGACGAGAACACTCCCTTTCAAGTGGAAAGTGATGCGTCTGACTTTGCCTTGGCGGCCACCCTCAACCAGGCGGGGCGGCCCGTAGCTTTCTTCTCGAGGACCCTCCAAGGGCCCGAGATCAGACACTCCTCCGTAGAAAAGGAGGCCCAAGCCATCATGGAGGCAGTGCGCCACTGGCGCCACTACCTAGCCAGCAAACGCTTCACCCTACTTACCGACCAGCGGTCGGTAGCGTTTATGTTCAATAATAAACAGAGGGGGAAGATTAAAAATGATAAGATTCTTAGGTGGCGGATCGAGCTCTCCACCTTCGATTATGACATCATTTACCGGCCAGGGGCCCTTAACGAATCCCCCGACGCCCTCTCACGAGGGATGTGTGCCAGCGCCACCGGGGATCGGCTACAGACCCTCCACAATGACCTCTGCCACCC
The DNA here is from genome assembly GCF_052327205.1 of Somniosus microcephalus. Lineage (NCBI taxonomy): Eukaryota > Metazoa > Chordata > Chondrichthyes > Squaliformes > Somniosidae > Somniosus > Somniosus microcephalus. Next base: position 6,467,463 of record NC_140995.1, read on the forward strand.
AGGGGTCACGCGGCTGTTCCACTTCATAAAGTCCCGCAACTTACCCTACTCGATTGAGGAAGTTCGGTCCCTGACCAGGAACTGTCGCACTTGCGCTGAGTGCAAGCCTCGGTTCTACCGCCCAGATAGGGCCCACTTAATCAAAGCTACACGGCCCTTTGAGCGGCTCAGCTTAGATTTCAAGGGCCCCCTCCCGTCCGTCGACCGCAATGTTTACTTCCTGAACATTGTGGACGAATACTCTCGTTTCCCATTCGCCTTCCCCTGCCCAGGCATGACCAGCGCCACGGTCATTAAATGCCTCAACAGCCTGTTCTGCCTGTTCGGTATGCCGAGCTATATCCACACGGATAGGGGGGCGTCCTTCATGAGTGAAGAGCTACGCCAGTACATGCTGTCCAGGGGGATCGCCACGAGCCGTACCACCAGCTACAACCCCCGGGGTAACGGTCAAGTGGAGCGAGAGAACGGGACAGTATGGAAAGCAGTCACTCTAGCTCTAAGGACCAAAGGCCTCCCTATCTCCCGCTGGCAGGAAGTCCTCCCAGATGTGCTCCATTTGATACGGTCGCTATTGTGTACTGCCACTAATGCCACGCCTCACGAGCGAATGTTTGTCTTTCCCCGGAAATCCACCTCAGGCGTATCCATGCCGTCATGGCTCTCCACCCCAGGTCCGGTATTCGTGCGAAGGCATGTGAGGGGCCACAAGACGGACCCTCTCGTGGAGTCAGTGCACCTACTCCACGCCAACCCCCAATACGCGCATGTCCGGCACGCCGACGGAAGGGAGGACACCGTGTCCATAAAAGACGTCGCCCCAGCCGGTAACGACAACAACCACGACAACAGCAGCAACAACGACCACAGCAACTCTTACCCACCCACTACTCTTTCATCACCCCCGGAAGAACATCGACCAACGGTACCCCCACCAACTACCCCTTCAACAACCCTGGCGGCACCCCCGGCAGAGACCCAGGAGGCCACCGGGGACACCCAGTCGACACCCGCGGCACCACAACAGCCACGTCGGTCGCAGAGGACTATCAAACCCCCGAACAGACTAAATCTATAGAAGGGGTGAATGTGATGAAATATTCCATTCATCACTCATCAGTATTTCTCTGCCTGTGACTGTGGTTGGTTTCAGTTTCATTTCCATTGTATTGTACTGTGTGTAGGGCTCCGCCCATACCTGGCTCCTATGTAAGCTGGCCCAGCCTGCAGCACATCCAGTACGGCAGACCTCTGGATGGAAGATACATTCTCCTCTGTGTGTTACCTTCTAAGTCAATAAAAGCCTTGTTTTGTTTCGCTAACATCGAGTCTCGGATTTATTGAGGCACATCAGAGCTATCCAGCCTAATCCCACTTCCCAGCTCTTGGTCCGTAGCCCTGCAGGTTACAGCATCCCAAGTTGCACATCCAAGTACTTTTTAAATGTGGTTAGGGTTCCTGCCTCTACCACCCTTTCAGGCAGTGAGTTCCAGACCCCCACAACCCTCTGGGTGAAGAAATTTCCCCTCAAATTCCCTCTAAACCTTCCACCAATTACTTTAAATCTGCGCCCCCTGGTTTTTGACCCCTCTGCTAAGGGAAATAGGTCCTTTCTATCCACTTTATCTATGCCCCTCATAATTTTATACACCTCAATAAGGTCTCCCCTCAGCCTCCTCTGTTCCAAGGGAAACAGACCCAGCCTATCCAGTCTTTCCTCATAGCTAAGATTCTCTACTCCCAGCAACATCCTTGTAAATCTCCTCTGTACCCTCTCTAGTGCAATCACATCTTTCCTGTAATGTGGTGACCAGAACTGCACGCAGTACTCTAGCTGAGGTCTAACTCAAAGTTTTTGCTTTGTAATGGCAGCGATGCTATTTCTGATCGGGCTTGGGGCACGACAGCATTCATTCACCAATTCCACAGGAAGCTGCTTTAAATCCTGGAAGTGATGCTTACTGGTTGCAAGTTGGAACAATATCATCCCCTCCGCCCTTTCCCAGCCCCTACACTTGCTTAAAAATCTGTTCCATTTCCTGCTTTTTTTCAGTTCTGATGAAAGGTCATCGACCTGAAACGTTAACTCTGTTTCTCTCTTCACGGATGCTGCCTGACCTGCTGAGTATCTCCAGCATTTTCTGTTTTTATTTCAGATTTCTAGCATCTGCAGTATTTCCTTTTTGTATAAGTGAGGTGGATCTCTTGCCAGTGTCCGCTGAGACTGACGGAATTGCTTTACTTTGGAGCCTGCCGCCTGAAGAAACTTTCAAGACAGATTCAGCAGGTCAGGCAGCATCTGTGGAGAGTGAAACAGAGTCAATGTTTCAGGTCGATGACCCTTCGTCAGAACTGGAAAAAGTTAAGAGATGTAACAGGTTTTAAGCAAGTGTAGGGGCCGGGAAATGGGGAGGGGAGGGGAAGAAAGGACAAAAGGGACGGTCGGTGATAGGGTGGACGGCAGGAGTGGTTAAATGTTGCAAATGGGGATGGCAGAATCATCAACAGCTGCTGCCTGCAAAAATAGGGGCAGAGGTTATAGTCTGAAATTGTTGAACTCAATGTCGAGTCCGGAGGGCTGTAAAGTGCTAATCGAAAGATGAGGTGCTGTTCCTCGAGCTTATGTTGCGCTTCGTTGGAACAGTGTAAGAGGCCGAGGACAGAGAGGTCAGAGTGGGAGTGGAGCCATGGGCAACCCTCTTCTCTATCTCCACCGGGAAGTTGGCACATCCACTCCCCAATCCTTTGGCTCCCTGGTTCTATGTGATTCCCCAGTACCAAATCCTCACAAACTACAATATAAACCACCTCCCCGCCGCCCCCCCATCCTTGTATCCACCCCCCCAGGTGAAAGTATCTGAGCTGGTGAGTGGAAGTCAGGTGGCACAGGAGTGACATTGAGACAGAGGAAGCAGACAATATTCTGTTCTATGATTCTAGGGTCTTGCTCCTGTGGTGGTCTTTTCCTCAGCATCCTGTCCCTCATCATCGTCATTGCATCATCATATTTGACAGAGAAGTAATGTCTGTCTTCTGCTCCCCCTCCTTCTCCTCATCAACTTCCTCCTCTTCTGCTCCCCTTTGCTGTGAAGGATTTGCAGGAAAGGAGAGTTATTTTTCTATGTTTCTAGAAGAAGTGCAGCGAAGGTTCACCAGACTGATTCCTGGGATGGCAGGACTGTCATATGAGGAGAGATTGCGTCGACTAAGCCTGTATTCACTAGAGTTTAGAAGAATGAGAGAGGATCTCATTGAAATGTATAAAATTCTGACAGGGCTAGACAGACTGGCTGCAGGGAGGAAGTTTCCCCTGGCTGGGGGGGGGCTTCTAGAACGAGGGGTCGCAGTCTCAGAATACGAGGTAAGACATTTAGGACTGAGATGAGGAGAAATTTCTTCACTCAGACGGTGGTGAACCTGTGGCATTCTCTACCACAGAAGGCTGTGGCAGCCAAGTCACTGAATATATTTAAGAAGGAGATAGATAGATTTCTAGACAAAAAAGACATCAAGGGGTATGGGGAGAGAGCGGGAATATGGTATTGAGCTAGAGGATCAGCCATGATCATATTGAGGCATAGATAGATAGAGTCATAGATTTATACAGCACAGAAAGAGGCCCTTCAGCCCATCGTGTCCGCGCCGGCCATCAAGCCCTATCTATTCTATTGAATGGTGGAGCAGGCTCGAAGGGCCATAGAAACATAGAAACATAGAAGATAGGAGCAGGAGTAGGCCATTCGGCCCCTCGAGCCTGTTCCACCATTTAATGAGATCATGGCTGATCATCCAAATTCAGTACCCTGTCCCTGCTTTCTCCCCATATCCCTTGATCCCTTTAGCCTTAAGAAATATATCCAACTCCTTCTTGAATATATTTAATGAATTGGCCTCTACTGCCTTCTGTGGTAGAGAATTCCACAGGTTCACCACTCTCTGGGTGAAGAAATTCCTCCTCATTTCAGTCCTAAATGGCTTACCCCTTATCCTTAGACTGTGACCCCTGGTTGTGGACTCCCCCGCCATTGGGAAACATCCTCCCTGCATCCAGTCTGTCCAGTCCTGGCCTACTCCTGCTCCTATTTTTTTCTAACCCTGTTGTGATTAAGGAGACAGAGACAGGTTAGGAAACATCTGGCGCTGTGCTGCTTCACAGGGATTCCATGATGACTATCTAGGCCGCCGCCGGTGCCCCCTATAAGTGGCGCTGCCTCTCCCACTGTGCGGCCCGTTCAAATGTTTGCGCGTGCGCGGTATCGCCAACGTGAAAGCCGGTGAGCGCCCTGCGCGGGGCCTTGCGGAAGCTTAACGGGAAAATTGCATGCCGCCTGCACAATACCCGCCAACTGGTACCTCCTCATATCAAAGCCGAGCTGCCTCCCCAGTAGATTTATGCCCTGCCCCCTCTTCGGCGTGATATCACTTCTTTAATGTCTGAGATGCTCCCCTTTGGTCTCCTGTTTATCACAGGCATTGTACGCAAGTTACTCCTGAAACAAGATTAAGTAATTTAAGTGAAGATTAGCTGTTGAGGGATGTCTCCCAGGTTGCAGTAGCGAGCTAGAATGAGGGTTGAAGTGGAAGAAGCATGACATGTTAGCGTTCTTTATCCTGATCAACATTTGTGGTATTTAACAACAACAGCTTGCATTTATGTCATGCCTTTAACACAGTAAAACATTATTGGGAACGGTAGCATAGTGGTTATGTTACTGGACTAGTAATCCAAGAGGCCTGAACTAATCCACACGATATGAGTTCAAATTCCAACACAGCAGCTGGGGAATTCAAATTCAGTTAATTTGAATAAATCTGGAATAAAAAAGCTAGTATAGGTGTCAGTGATGGTGACCATGAAACTATTGGACTGTTGTAAAAACCCATCTGGTTCACTAATGTCCTTTAGGGAAGGAAATCTACTGCCCTTGCCCGGTCTGGCCGATATGTGACTCCAGCCCCACAGCAATGTGGTTGACTCTTAACTGCCCCAGCAAGCTGCTCACTTATATTCAAGCAGGCGGCTCACCACCACCTTCTCAAAGGCAATTAGGGATGGGCAATAAATGCAGGCCTTACCAGCGCCGCCCACATCCAATGAATGAATAAAAAGATAAAGCTTGGATATAACTGGAGGAAAGACCCCCTAAATTCAGGTCATTGAGTGATTTTAAGGAAGCTGCCCTCCAGATCATTGGCAGAACCACATAGAGGGCACTGCTGATGGAGCAGTCAGAGGCTCTTTCCCCAGCCTGCATTCGTAAATATTCTTCTAGCTGTTCCTTCTGACCCACCTCCTCATTCTCCATCCAAGTGTGCTTCTGGGCAGACTTTTCCCTGTGCCAGTAAGGCTAGTGAAATTAGGAGAGGGACTAGGGTTGCCAATCCTCCAGTTTTTACCTGGAGTCTCCACAGGAGAGCAATTGAAGACTAATCTCCAGGTCACTGCTGCGAACAACCCAGGAGAAAAATCCTAGAAAGAAAGACTTGCATTTATACAGCGCCTTTCACAACCACCGGACATCTCAAAGCGCTTTACAGCCAATGAAGTACTTTTTGAAGTGGAGTCACTGTTGTAATGTGGGAAACGCGGCAGCCAATTTGTGCACAGCAAGCTCCCACAAACAGCAATGTGATAATGACCAGATAATCTGTTTTTTGTTATGAGGGATAAGTATTGGCCCCAGGACACCGGGGAGAACTCCTGCTCTTCTTTGAAATAGTGCCATGGGATTTTTTACGTCCACCTGAGAGAGCAGACGGGGCCTTGGTTTAATATTTCATCCAAAAGACGGCACCTCCGACAGTGCAGCACTCCCTCAGCACTGCACTGGAGTGTCAACCTAGCTTGATGTGCTCAAGTCCCTGGAGTGAGACTATGAACCCACAACCTTCTGACTCAGAGGCGAGTGTGCTGCCCACTGAGCCACACTGACACAAGGGGGAATTTTAAAAAAGTGAATCTTTTTAAAAAAAAATTCTTTGAACACTTTTATTAGTTATAAAAATATTGGACATGGGAAAAAAGGCAATTTGACTGACAATCAGGTAATGAAGAGTATTCACTTTCCAATTGGTGTGGGCTGGCAGTGCACAGTGAGGAAGGACGTGTTGGCTGACCAACGGCAGGCGTGTGGGAGCGGGCGGTTGGAGGCTGGAGGTCATGTGTGACACCTCCAGGAATATGTACAGCCAGAGTTGGCAACCCTAAGAGGGACTCCCATCAGAAATTTCAGCACAACCGGCCCTGCGAGGCATCGGCACAGGAGAGCAACACAATGAGCCAGGAGAACCCTTCTTTTACCATTCAGAAAACTGGGGCTGAAGGAACCTTTTGACCTGCTTTTTTCTCATAACAGTTGCACTCGGAGAATTGCTGTCCTCACTGGAATAGCTGGATGCATGGATTTAACAGAACGTTTCTGGCATGTTATTTACCATTAAGTGCCTGATTCTATTTCCCTGAAGTAGATCGCAAAATAAAGTGCCAAAAAGAAAAGAACCTGCATAGCATAAGTTTTACAGAATTACAGCCTCCTAAAAGTCCTGTGCAATCAACTCTGAAAACTCACAGCTTAGAATAACTTACAGACCAATAATTGGAGTTATTTTCGTGCACTGTGCTTCCCATCTTCTATGATTTTTTAAAAATTTGTTTATGGGATGTGGGCGTTGTCGGCAAGGCCGGCATTTATTGCCCATCCCTAATTGCCCTTGAGAAGGTGGTGGTGAGCCGCCTTCTTGAACCGCTGCAGTCCGTGTGGTGAAGGTGCTCCCACAGCGCTGTTAGGGAGGGAGTTCCAGGATTTTGACCCAGCGACGATGAAGGATCGGCGATATATTCTGGAGGTGCTGCCGAAGAAGCCTTGGTGAGTTGCTGCAGTGCATCTTGTAGATGGTCCACACTGCAGCCACGGTGCGCTGATGGTGGAGGGAGTGAATGTTTGAGGTGGTGGATGGGGTGCCAATCAAGCGAGCTGCTTTGTCTTGGATGGTGTCGAGCTTCTTGAGTGTTGTTGAAGCTGCACTCATCCAGGCAGGTGGAGAGTATTCCATCACATTTAAGTAGAAATATAAAGAATAAACTGTGTATGCTGGAAATCTTAAATAAAAACAGTAACACTGTTAATGCACAGCATTAGTCGGTGTCTGAAAGAAAAAGATAGGTCAAACATTTGGGTGGGACCTTACTTCCACCATCTCAAACATTGAGCCGATGGTTTCACTACAGCTGGGCACTCATGATCATACTAAATTTGACAAAACCTTTATGCTTGCATCAGAATTTCTATAATCAGAAGATGGAAATAAGCCCAGGCTTTTAGTTGGTGCATCTGCTCAGGCATAAATCAGGCTGGGCGCTATTAAGATGATTTTGATGGTTAGGCGGTAATGTTGACTTTGCGCGATAATATAAAGCGGGTGATAGTGGGTCGGCAGCCCGGTTTCTCTCCCGGTTTTTATTACCGTTGACTTCAATCGGGAGAGATGTAGAAGGGACTGCCGATTCACGATCACCCATTCTACATTATCGCACAACGTCAAAATGACCGCTTCGCGTGCTGACCCCGCCTCTGTTTCTGAGCTTAGCCTAATTTACATTCAGCGAGTGAGCCCCCAGTCTCAAGAATGCTTCTCATTCAGTAGGTGGTAAATTCCATGCTGGAAAGGCCTGCAGTTGTTTAGAGGGGCTATAACTGTTTCTGACAGCAAACAAGAATCATTAAAGTATAGTAAATTACTGGGATATCTTTAACTAATCATTCCAGCCAAAGAACGCTCTTGATTTTTGAATGGGGCTATCGGGACCTACTGGAGCAAGTGGGCCAAAGGAGGGAGGCCCTCTTTTGAACTGATGATTGGCAGGCCTCAGTATGAGCAGCTCAGGGTGCCTGCCATCAAATGTAAATGGCGACTGCGCTGTTCAGTGGAAAGAGGTGAATGTGGTGGAAATTTATAGAAAGAGATGGAAGGATAACCCAGCTGTTGTCTTATAGAAACATAGAAGATAGGAGCAGGAGGAGGCCATTCGGCCCCTCGAGCCTGCTCCGCCATTCAATAAGATCATGGCCGATCATCCAAACTCAGTACCCTGTCCCTGCCTTCTCCCCATATCCCTTGATCCCTTTAGCCTTAAGAAATATATCCAACTCCTTCTTGAATATATTTAATGACTTGGCCTCAACTGCCTTCTGTGGTAGAGAATTCCACAGGTTCACCACTCTCTGGGTGAAGAAGTCTTTATAATTCTTTAAAATTCTGAAAGGGTTTGATAGGGTAGATGTAGAGAAAAGATTTCCACTTGTAGGGGAGTTCCAAAACTAGAGTTCATAAATAATACCCTTCTTTCTTTTAACTTTGTTAGATCACTCCCAGAAGAGTAGTCCCAACTCCCAATGCCTCCCAGAGTATCTTTGTTAGCCTTGATATCTAGGTAAACTTTTAGTAACATGCCAAAGATAACAAAACGATAATTTCCAGTAATTATTTTTTCCACTGGAATTATCCTACGCCTCCATAGGTTCTCGTTTTTGTTAAGAAGTAATGCATCACATCAGACCTCAGATTAGGTTTAAAATTATTTATTAAATTCATTTAACCAAGGTGAACAAACAAATAAATATTATTTTATACACAATATAAATCCTTCTATCTAGCTCCTTCGGATGTGAGGTTAAACCGAGGCCCCGTCTGCCCCCTTCGATGAATGTTAAAGATCCTGCGGCACTATTCCGAAGAAGAGCAGGGGAGTTCTCCCCGGTGTCCTGGGGCCAATATTTATCCCTCAATCAACATCACTAAAAACAGATGATCTGGTCATTATCACATTGCTGTTTGTGGGAGCTTGCTGTGCGCAAATTGGCTGCCGCGTTTCCCACATTACAACAGTGACTCCATTTCAAAAGTACTTCATTGGCTGTAAATTGGAACATCCTGTGGTGTGAAAGGCGCTGTAGAAATTCAAATCTTTCTTTATTTTGAATAACGTTGTAAGATTCTTCAATAGAACAGTCTTTATCCAATTCATTAATCTGCCTTTTCTCTTTTCAGATGCCGATAGTTCCATTGTGCTTTCATTACAGAATCTGAAGTTGAGCAGCCAGCTTGTATGCACAGTCAGCACTTGAGTATAATAACCCTTCATTCTAAAAGTTCTTTTGCACTGGAAGCAGTTCCATAATTGAATAAAATTGCAAAAAAAAAACCTACAGATTGAGATGGCACTACAGTATTTCTAGATGTTTTCCTTTACATAAATTAGGTTCCCCAACACCCAGCTGATGACATAGAAAGAGCGTGCGGTAAGGAGATGAGTGACGCCTCTATCGGTGGTACATTGTACTTTGAGGTCATTGAACACTCTTCTGTGACAGAGATTGTCAATAACTTCCCTCCATACAGCCTGGACCACCTTCCCTAACATACTTTCCCTTATAGCCCTCAACTTCAGCCAGTACACCATTGATGGATGTGTTTGAGACGCGGGGAGCCCTTACTTCTGTCGATGCCCCCATTCCTGAGATAGCTGCTGTCATTGTGGCCCCTGCATCCATAAAGTCTTGTCCCCTTTAGCTAGTTGTAGCTTTTTAACAGCTGCACCGTTCAATTTCCTTCCTGTCAGTGGTAGTCGCCCAGTGAGGAGAGGTGATACCTGCTCAAATCCCAACTCACATCCCTAGTCAGGCACACCAGAGGAAAGAGAACAGTGATGCAAGCAGCAGAGTTAGGTGGGCGGACAAAGGACTCACCTCACCACTAACTCCAGCCCCTTCATTTTAATTTTTGACTCATGGGGAATAACTTCAATCTAACCCGAACCCACCTGACAGGATTAGATCAGCTCAAACACAAAAGCAAAATACCGCAGACGCTGGAAATCTGAAATAAAAACAGAGAATGCTGGAAACACTCAGCGGGTCAGGCAGCATCTGTGGAGAGAGAAACAGAGTTAACGTTTCAGGTCGATGACTCTGCGTCAGAACTGGAAAAAGTTGGAGATGGAACAGGTTTTTAAGCAAGTGTAGGGGCAGGGAAAGGGGGGAGGGGAGGAAAGAACAAAAGGGAAGGTCTGTGATAGGATAGAAACATAGAAGATAGGAGCAGGAGTCGTCCATTCGGCCCCTCGAGCCTGCTCCGCCATTCAATGAGATCATGGCTGATCATCCAAACTCAGTACCCGGTCCCTGCCTTCTCCCCATACCCCTTGATCCCTTTAGCCTTAAGAAATATATCCAACTCTTTCTTGAATATATTTAATGAACTGGCCTCCACTGCCCTCTGTGGCAGAGAATTCCACAGGTTCACCACTCTCTGGGTGAAGAAATTCCTCCTCATTTCAGCCCTAAATGGCTTACCCCTTATCCTTAGACTATGACCCCTGGTTCTGGACTCCCCGGCCATCAGAAACATCCTTCCTGCATCTAGTCTGTCCAGACCTGACAGAATTTTATAGGTTTCGATGAGATCCCCTCTCAATCTTCTAAACTCCAGTGAGTATAAGCCCAATCGACACAATCTCTCCTCATACGTCATTCCTGCCATCCCAGGTATCAGTCTGGTGAATCTTCGCTGCACTCCCTCCATGGCAAGAACGTCCTTCCTCAAGTAAGGTGACCAAAACTGCACACAATACTCAAGGTGCGGTCTCACCAAGGCCCTGTACAACTGTAGCAAGACATCCTTGCTCCTGTACTCGAACCCTCTTGCTACGAAGGCCAACATACCATTTGCCTTCTTAACCGCCTGCTGCACCTGCATGCTTACCTCCAGCGACTGGTGCACAAGAACACCCAGGTCTCTTTGCACTTCCCCTTCTCCCAATCTATTGCCATTCAAATAATAATCTGCCTTCCTGTTTTTGCCACCAAAGTGGATAACCTCACATTTATCCACATTATAGTGCATTTGCCATGTTTCTGCCCAATCACCCAACCTGTCCAAATCGTACTGGAGTTTCACGACATCCTCCTCACAGCTTACCCTCCCACCCAGCTTTGTGTCGTCTGCAAATTTGGAGATATTACATCCAATTCCCTCGTCCAGATCATTAATATATATTGTGAACAGCTGGGGTCCTAGGACCGATCCTTGTGGTACCCCACTAGTCACTGCCTGCCACTCGGAAAACGACCCGTTTATTCCAACTCTTTGCTTTCTGTCCGCCAACCAGTTCTCTGGAACAAGGTAAAAGAGACAACCGGAAATCCCGTCAGAGAGAAGAGCAGAACTTCTTCAAGGTGGGCATTCCTAGAAGAAAAGTGGCAGTGAATTAAACACTAATACAAAAGCAAAATGCTGCAATGCTGGGAATTGACCTGAAACGTTAACTCTGTTTCTCTCTCTACAGATGCTGCCTGACCTGCTGAGTATTTCCAGGATTAAACCGGCCGTCAATTGAAGGCAATGGAAAGTAAATCAGGCAGTGTGTAAAACAGGCAGCCAATCTGATCCAGTCAGCTCCCCCGCCAGGAGGGTTTGGTTAACATTACCCACGTGCTGTTTTTTTATCTTGTATATTTTTTCTTCCCCTCCAACAGTGAACAGATTGAGACAATATATTCTATTAAATTCCCTGGCTCGGCTTATGAATCGCTGATAGGCTTATTCACGTGCTGCATCTATTTAGCTATTCAGTGGAGTTTAATTGAACCATTTGAAATCTGTGTATGTAATGCACAAATTAAAGAAGTTTTCAAACTGCAGCAAAAATACAATAATGTAACATTAGTATATTAACACTAGTGGCAAGATTTAACACCAATGATTGACCTTTATAAAACATAGCCCCAGGAGTTTTAGACCTTGTAAGTCATTTTAGTGAGTAGTTCCTGTTCTGTGTTTTAATAACTGAAGCGTAAAAAATTGGAAATTTAGAGTTCCCTCATCTGCTTTCCATTAGTAATCTGTTATGCTTATAATAAGACAGCAATCAGATGTTAAAATTTCCTAGATGGCTCCTCCAATGATTTAGTGGGTAAATGCATTGCCCAGGGTGGAACTGAGCAATACAGACGAGAAAGGCCCCAGCTTTGACTCGCAGCCTGTGTTGCATTAGCGGCTCTCAGCCAAGCAGCACTGGGGGGGGGGGCATCACAATCGAATGGCGCCCATGGAACCATGCACCCCAGTGTGAGTTAGCGCCTTCAGGAGATGCGGGCAGAAAATTGGGAGGGGTAATCAGTTAACTCCTAAAGAGGTCTTCCCTTTGTTGTTTGTTCATTTACTCACTCTTACTTGAGTTTAGAAGTTTAAAACAAAATGTGGAATTTCTTAGAAGCTATTCAGCCCTGGGTACAAGATGACAAGTATTATTTTTCTCCATAGCTGAAGGCTTAGATATTATTTCATTGGACCGTCTCAGGGGGAAACTTTACTTTTCCCAGTGCCAATATTCTTGAAATTAGTTCAATGTGGCTACTGCACTGGTAACAGTACAATACCATTGTTGTTCCATGAGAGTCAATGAGTCATACTGAGGTCTTTCTCAGGAGTGTAAGTACAATGGAAATGCACCATCACTGCTGTGGTATTCTAGTTTGGTTCATGTTCATGCCATTGAGCAGTGTAAAGAACAATGCAATAGGATAAAGATCCATCTTGTTACTGTACTGTCCAGGTGTGGGAGACACAGTTTAGCTCTCCTTCCAGACTGCCCTAGCAATCTGCTTTAATTCCAATCTTCAAAGACCATCCTGTATAGTACCAAAAATTATAATTTATCACAACAAAGTCGTTGGCAGATAAATTCCCTGAAATAGAATCAGCTGTGATCAAGTGCCCCTTGTCTCAGGCTGGCCAACACTTTTATCAACCCTTTGTGATCTCAACACCAAGTCAGTTCAGTCACCCAAAGACAGTCCAGCGCTCCTGCACACTTTATTGATAGGATCATCGAACAACACACACTCCCAACTTGCCACTAGCCAATATATTTCTATCCAATCACTCTGCGCCAATCTAAAACCTTTGGTTTACATAAACCCCCTCGCTGGTTTGTTTAATCAGGGCCACAAGCGACCACTTATTTTGTAGTCTGGATGGCTGCCAGCATCCACTCCCCATGGTCCTAGTGCCCTAGGTAGATGTACACTTCCTCACACACCATATTGAGCTTTCCCTTCTTTAGAACCCTTCTTTAGTAGATGTGAAACTACCATTATTTTGGTGATCATACCCGAGCAGGAATCCAAGCCTCAGTTTACTTGCATCCTCCGACCAAGAAGGTCATCTGGGTTCATGAAACATTTCAACTCCTAGATTCACTAATAGATTAAAATTTGGGAACTATCATATTATAGATCTCTATCACCAAAATGGTATGTTTTAAGGGGGAACGGTAGCATAGTGGTTATGTTACTGGACTAGTAATCCAGAGGCCTGGACTAATGATCACACAGATGTGGGTTAAAATCCCACCCACAGCAGATAGAGAATTTAAATTCAGTTAATTAAATAAATTTGGAATTAAAAAGCTAGTATCAGTAATGGTGACCATGAAACTATCGGATTGTTGGAAAATGGTTCACTAATGTCCTCTAAGGAAGGAAATCTGCTGTCCTTACCCGGTCTGGCCTATATGTGACTCCAGACCCACAGCAATGTGGTTGACTCATAACTGCCCTCTGAAATGGCCTAGCGAGCTGCGCAGTCGTACCAAATCGCTACGACAAAGTCAGCACTGTGGGTGTACCTTCACCACACGGACTGCAGCGGTACAACACCAACATCTCAAGGGGCAATTAGGGATGGGCAATAAATGTCGGCCATGCCAGCGATGCCCACATCCCGTGAATAAATAAAATAAAAGTCATCTTCTGATCATTACAGCAGGCTCAGGTTGCAGCAATATAAAGGAAGAATTAAACAGAGCTATGGGAGGCTCTGTTGGAGACCTGGCAATTTAGCATAGATATCTTGTCAGTCGGCAAATGCCCTATCCAGGGATATTGGAGGCAGTTCTCTCATCACTCATGATGCTTCAAATATTTTCATTTTTCTTAAAAGAGTGATTTAGTAAATAGAGATCAAAGTGATCAGATCTAAAGGATCACCTTTCAAAGGAGCAAATCCAGCTCAACTGTTTTCAAATCCTTACTTTCTCCATGTGTAGTCCTCATGTCCTTGCATGAATCCCTGTGTTGAGGTATTGCCCACTCTTGCTCCAATTCTTCTATGAAAAATATATATATTTCAATTCATTTATGGGATCTGGGCGTCGCTGGCAAGGCCGGCATTTATTGCCCATCCCTAATTGCCCTTGAGAAGGTGGTGGTGAGCCGCCTTCTTGAACCGCTGCAGTCCGTGTGGTGAAGGTGCTCCCACAGTGCTGTTAGGGAGGGAGTTCCAGGGATTTTGACCCAGCGACGATGAAGGATCGGCGATATATTCCCAAGTCAGGATGGTGTGTGACTTGGAGGGGAACTGGGAGGTGGTTACATGCATTCTGGAAGCAATCCTATTCCTTGGGCTTTCGAATTAAGGTGAAAGCTCTGAATTGGCCTGTTATTTTATGACGCATTTATTGTTTGTGAATTTCCTCTGCAGATTTTCACATGGCCGAAGTCTCTCTAGTCTTTTACTAGATGGCCAGTGGGCAAGGAGTGACTGCATCACCGTCACTGTTTCTTTGGTGTGGGGTCGCAGCTCGCCAGTTCCACACTCGTTGTCGGCATCTGCCCCGAGGGCAGGGGAAAGGGACCCAACGCTGACTGTCATGTGCAGAAACTACTGGAATATTTTTGAGATCTTTTTGCAAGTTTTCCTGTTTCTTTCCATGACTTGGGCAACTTTTAACATCCAAAGGATTTTGATTGGATAGAAACGACACAACGATGAAGAGGTACCGTCATCACTGAGGCTCCCGGTCAACTAAGGTTCTTTCTGTTATAAGACTACTGAATCTTCTAACTTTCAATGTGACATTCCATGTGAAACACACTATATAGCATGCAGTCCATTGTAAAGCACCAATTTTACAAAATAATGAGGGTGGTGTGTTTTCTTTATTTGAATATATGTTGGAAACATTATCCTTGCTCGATAAAGTAGTCGAGGGCCTACTCCTCTTATGTGTCGGATGAGCCATTCATTACAGAGAGGAATGGACTGGTGCAAAAAAAAGGTTGCTTATTTTATTGTTGAATAAAAATGCCGGTATGTCACATGGCAATCCTAAATGCTTTTTTCAGAACATCCTGAGAGCTAACCAAACCACGGAATATTGTAGACCTCAGGGAAGGTGAGCAGCTCCTCTGTGGAAAGTAACTGGATGACTTCCGGCATCCGCAGGGCAGCCAGGCTTAAAATTCCTCACGCAGCCACCAAAGGCTGCAGAGGAAGCGAAGCCCTACGACAAAGGGGGAGGGCTCGGCAACCACGGGAGTCAAGCTAATGAAGCCAAGGGGCTGCCAAGTGATGCAATACATGGAAGAAGGAAAAGAATAAACTTTGCTTCTATATGGAAGCATTCATCATTCATCGTGACATTCCAGGAATGTGCTGACAGACGCAAAGTGTTTTGCATGACATTCTCCCAGTGAACCAGAACTATTTATTCAACGTGACAGTTTCCTGTCAAAATAGCACCACCTGCAGTATTTCAAATTAAATGCAAAAAGGTTATTTGGCATGAATGAATTGGTGTTAAACTTAGAATAATATTTAATTCCTATTCAAGTTGAATGACTGTAAGGGTGGGGGTGGGCACAAAAAATAGGCAGTACCAAAAGATCATCAAAACTTAACAACTGTAGCAAGCTTAAGGAATATTACTACCAGGAGTGAAAAAAGTGGAGTCATGGCCTTCAACTGCATGGGAAGAAAATGACCTATGACTCTTCAATGAAAAGACATTGGGGGAAACACTGAGTCGTGCCCCCTTTGGGCCCTAACTTCGCTGGGGCACTACTTTTAGCATCCTGAAAAAATTAGCGCCCCCGTGGCCAAAATTCATCAGTAGCGCCCCAAGAGGGAAGGCTACTAGAAGCGTCCCGCCTCCCTCTTAGGGCGCTGCAAAGGAATATCGCGGCGCTATGTGACGCAGCTCCATGCGTTGCAGCACGTCGCGCCGCGGTACTGCAGGCCTTCCTCCCCTTCTTAAAGAGGAGGGGCCTAGCGCAGCGTGACTCGGGGCCCAGCTGGGCCACCAGGGATCAGGAGTGCCGGCAAAAGAGCCCGGCACTCAAGAGAAGTGCTGGGCTCACAGAGCGTAGCCGGCACTCAGCGAGGACGGGGGGGCTTCAGAGAAGGCCGGGGACGGCAACGGGGGCAGGTGCTGGCAGGCGGCCAGCAACAAAAATGGCTGCCCGGCACCTCGCCTTTAATTAGCGCCGCCCCGGCCGCAGGTAGGCCCCCCTGACCCCGTCGAAAATAGTGTCCAGCGGTAAGTCAGGGGGCGCTCCCGAAGATCGCGAGCGCAGCGCTGCGCACGGCGATGACGTAACCGCCGGCGGCACAGCGCCACGGGGCGCTAACGGTTACCGCCGCCGCTAACCTCCCGCTGAATTTCGCGGGATGCATTGGCGGCGCCGCGCCCGGGCACTAGTTGCTTTGTGTCCCGTTAGTGCCCTCTGAGGAGGCACAATCGGGAGGCGCAAAGCAACCGAATTTTTCCCCCATTTATTTTAAATGGGTTGGTGCCCCTACGAAAACAACAGTGCTCCTACCTTAGTATATCCTCTTGTGATTGCAGGTGATTGTGTTCTGTTCTCATTGATGAAGAAAAAAATCAGCACTTTATTGAAGAAAAATTGAATTTGGTTGATTGCACATATCTGTGGATACAGTATTAAAGTTCCAGAATGTTGTAGAGTCATTCTTATGTCAAGAAGTTTGTTAAAGATCAAACGTGGCATTTTACAATTGAAAGATAGCCACCCACTGAAGATCTGGTTAGTGCTCACTATAGACAGACCGGAGGGAGTGGTCCCAGCCTTCCACCTCATTTGGTGGGTACACCGCTTGTTGGCACAGAGGCACCTAGGAAAGATGGCGCCTGAGGCCTCACCCCGAACCCTTGCCAACAGGAGGGTCCGCAAGTGTCCCAAAAGTGGGCAGAAGAGTTTCAGGTAAGACAGCTCTTTCATTTCTAGCACCCCCACCCCATAAAAAACTTTCAACTTCAAAATGGGGCCCCTGCCTGCCGATCTCACTCAGCAGCCAGCAGTTCCCAGTCAGCAGGCTGCTGGCTGCCCGTTAAAATGTCACGGTGTAGGAATCAACGGATTCCTATCTAAATCACTGAGGTCGAGTCAGTTCAGTAAATTAACCGAATTTAATTAAACTGGTGAACAAAACAAAAACATGCAGGAGCAACAGCAAACAGGTCTAAACAGTAGCTTGTTCCACGAGGTCTGAACTCAGAACCTCCCACCTCTGACGTCATCACGCCATCACGTTTCCCGCCACTCGGGGCACCACGTGACCAACGTGATGACGTCATCGCGTTGTTTCAGGGTTTTTACAGAAAGCTTGTTTACACTCAGCAAACGGACATAGGTGCTGTAACATTGCTTTAAAGACAGTTATTCATTTGTACAGGAGTTCATTGGTGGTTTTACCACAACGGAACAGAAATCCCGGTGAACCGGGAGCTGGACAAGAGCGGCATATTTCTGGTGCACTTCACCAGTGCGGTTTTGCCAGGGCAGGCGAGGCCCAGGGTAAGCAGCCCTTCGAACTGTGGTGTTGCTAAAAAGAGGTTTATTTTGTACTAACACTGTAGCTGTAGTGTACATGCTGCCTGAACATGGAGTCAGGGTGCATTTACACTACAACTGAACTGTCACTGGAGTGAAACAGAGTGAGGCTCCTTGAAGAGGAAGTCTCACTTTGCTCTGCCTCAGAGATAGTTTGGGGCTTTACACTTGATTTACATTCCACAATTTTAGTATTGGTGTAAAGTTCAAACCACTTCAGACCAATGGTAATCTTGTAGTGTAAATGCACTGCTCGTTGCATTATTTCTACTTACTGAACTTTTCTAATCCATAATACCCCATCTGCATATATTATTGATATCTACAAGATGCACTGCAGCAACTCGCCAAGGCTCCTTCGGCAGCACCTCCCAAACCCGCGACCTCTACCACCTAGAAGGACAAGGGCAGCAGGCGCATGGGAACATCATCACCTCCAAGTTCCCCTCCAAGTCACACACCATCCTGACTTAGAAGTATATTGCTGTTCCTTCATCGTTGCTGGGTCAAAATCCTGGAACTCCCTCCCTAACAGCACTGTGGGAGCACCTTCACCACACGGACAGCAGCGGTTCAAGAAGGCGGCTCACCACCACCTTCTCAAGGGCAATTAGGGATGGGCAATAAATGCTGGCCTTACCAGCGATGCCTACATCCCATGAATGAATTTTTTAAAATATAACGAACTTTACTTCAAAATAGAGAATGGCAGAATTTACAGGTGAAGAACACAAGAACTAGGAGCAGGAGTTGGCCATTCGGCCCCTCGAGCCTGCTCCACCATTCAATAAGATCATGGCTGATCTTCAACCTCAACTCCACTTTCCCGCCCGATCTCCATATCCCTTGATTCCCCTAGAGTCCAAAAATCTCTCGATCTCAGCCTTGAATATACTCAACGACTCAGCATCCACAGCCCTCTGGGGTAGAGAATTCCAAAGATTCCTCTGAGTGAAGAAATTCCTCCTCATCTCAGTCTTAAATGGCCGACCCCTTATCCTGAGACTATGCCCCCTAGTTCTAGACTCTCCAGCCAGGGGAAACAACCTCTCAGCATCTACCCTGTCAAACCCCTTCAGAATCTTGTATGTTTCATTGCGACCACCGCTCATTCTTCTAAAGTGGCACTGAATGCCTATATTGAGGAGAGGAATATCGATGTAGAAAGCAGGCCAACCAAAACAGGATTAATTCTGCAGCTCTGGGCCAACGCCCAGCTTTGATCTCCAAGCTCCGTGCTTTGTTTTTAGCATGAAATTATTTGAGATTTTGCTGTTCTATATGAAACTAGTTAAATCTCAACAATTTTAGGCCTGACTCATAACATTGCATCATATTGAAACCAGAATAAGAGGCAGGTTTATAAACAGCTGGCTGAAGCTAAACGGAGGCGGTGGCTTATGACTTTGAGCATTAGAGTGAGTAAATTCAAAAACAGGGTGGGTTGAAGACTTGGTGTAAATTGGGACTTATCATTAGCTTTCTGAGGGTAATTTTCTGAAAGTGCTCTGCCAGTAGGCAAGGTTCCCCATCACCAGCGCGCACACTGGAAACATTGAGATCTCCATGTACATCACTCGTCATTATTACTATAATTACAGTCAGAAAACATTATCTGGGGGTAAATGGATCAAACTGGGAAATAAGAATTCATAGCGTTAAGATTCACAGGTGGCCAATAAACCAGAAAACCTTAATAATAAAACCTTAATGCAATTCTGCTCATTTATATCAGCAAGATAGATTCCGTCTCCCTCGATGCTTGATGTTTTTTTTCACATGCTGAATAGGCTGTTTGAAACTGAGGAGGGATTTATTGGAAAAGTTTAAGTAAATTACAAGTTTGATATAAATTACAATCCAGCTACCAAGAAAACTGCGGCAGGTGGCGTTACTCAGACTTTCAAACTGTGGACATTGCAAGTTGAGTTTGAACTCTCAGGCCTAGAAATTGGGTTGGGGCGCCAAAGTGGCGCAAAAGTCAGCTGAGCGCAGGATTTAGCGCAGCGATCGGAGTGATACCGATCGCCAGATATTCAGTTTCAGTGCCCCTCGAGGGAGGCGGGGTGAGGCTCGAGGCGCTCCGCGTCCCTCTTAGGGCGCTGAAACTGATTATCGCAGCGCAACGTGCCGCAGCGCCACATGCTGCGGCACGGCACGCTGCGGTACTGCAGGCCTTCCTCCCACTGTTAAGGGGGAGGTGCCTGCAACAGCGCGATCCCCGATCGCGAGTGCCGGCAAATGAGCCCGGCACCAAGGAGAAGTGCCGGGCTCTCGGGAAACAGCCGGCAATGCCGCGGGGGGGAGGTTAGGAGGCCGGGGACGGAGGTGCTGGCAGGCGGCCGCCGAAAAAGCGGCCGCCCCGCACCTCCACCTTAACTTGCGCCGCTGCTGGCACAGTAAGGCCCCGTGAACCGGGCGCGGGTAGCGAGCGGCGCAACTGCGGCGTTCGCTACCAAATATCGCGAACGGGGCACGAATGGGGCGCTGCGCACACCGATGATGTCATCGGTGGCGGCGCAGCGCAAATGCCTAACGCCACCATTAGCGCCCCTACTGAATATCGCCGGAGACGCAGCCAGTGGCGCTACAGCCACTGACTGCCTCTTTAGGCACTAACAGGTGGCGCTACTCACCCAATTTCTCCCCCTCAGTCTCTACAAATCTCTGCATTTTCTCCATGGCCGACACTGACAGAATCTATTTGTTGAATGAATAATTATTTGTGTTTTAAGCAAGTCAGCAAAAGTGAATATAATAGTTATGGCAGTTAGCGGCCGGGATTGCATTTCCTGATTAAAGGCAGAGATAGTACACCGAGCTAGTTTGGGGGGAAAAGAATCTGTGATTAAAGTTAAGACGCTTCATTGATTTTTTTTTAACCGCACAGTAAAGTTTGCAGCCTTGTGCTGAAAGCAGGGGAGGGAGACCATGGTGCACCAAAAGTTGGATTCGATTGTGGATCAAATTTAAGATTTCCTACATTTTAGTTAATACTTATGACTAGAAAATTCATCCATCTATTGAATATTAAAATGGCATTCTTTTTAGCAATTTATTCTATTCAATATAATATTGGCCCTGAATTTCCGACCTCTATGAGGTGTGCACGCGCCCGTAGGGGCCGCGCAAGATCCGGGTTTAGGCGCACGAAGCCTCCGCATTCCCGGGAGACGGGCCTCCGCGGGCGGAGAGTTGCGCTATTTGCCCGACTTCCGCCCGCTGAAAGGCCGTGGAATTCTTATGATAGCAAAATACTGCGGATGCTGGAAATCCTGACGAAGGGTTTCGACCCAAAACGTTGACTCTATTTCTCTCTCCATGGATGTTGCCTGGCCTGCTGAGTTTTTCCAGCATTTTCTGTTGTTATTACGGGAATTCTTATGCCTGGTAAGAACAGGTGTAAGGCTTGCTTTTACCAGCATAAGAGTTTAAAAAATTGGAAAAATAAGATTTTACCACTCACTTACAAATTAAAAACCCTGTCCACATACATTTGACAGTTCTGTGTGTACGGACCTGTCAAAAGTATAAAGGGGGATTCCATTCTTCCATTGGTTGGGCTGGCCCACGTGATCCCGGGGACGATTGCGAACCGTCTGCGCCCCCGGGATACGCGGGCCTCTGCACATCTTCAAGAGGAGAGGCCCAGGATCAGAAGCCTCGGGATCTCCGGGACCAGCAGGTAGGTTCATGGAATTTTTTCTGATCGGGGGCATCCGCCCGCAGGGAGCCTCCGATCGGAAATTCAGGGCCATTTTTATTTTTGTACATATGAAAATTTGCAATAATTGCTTTGGAATATGTTTTTTAATAGGTCGTTTTACAAGACTCCAGCACACTGCTCTCTACTTGTCTGTGCCTTGCATTCTATCTATGTGTATATATTCATGAGGAAGAAGGCTGAGTGGGTTGTGAAGTTCTCAGCTCTGCTGAGGAATTTCTGTGTTGGGGAGGCAGTCTTAATTTTGGTAAGGGCTATGTGTACGTGTGGGAGGTTGGGTCTTATCTTTCTGGCTCGACTCTATGATATTGAGGTAACTTTAGGGATTGACCTTGCAGAGAAGTAAAAGAAAGGTTATAGCTCCATAGATAGGAAGGTTTTTACATTCCACCAGCTGTTCCTTTGTAATTTAACTTTGTAACTGCTAACAGTCACACTAAAAGAGGAGGGTGAAGTTATGGACAGGATAGTAATAGCTAGAGAAGACGTACCAAAAAGATTAGCATTACTGAAAGTTGGTAAGCCACCTGGTCCAGATGGAATGCATCCTAGGTTACTGAAAGAAGCAAAGGTAGAAATAGCAGAGGCATTGGTCACAATCGTTCAATCCTCATTGGATACAGGAGCAGTGCCGTAGGAGTGGAGGGTTGCTAATGTTATACCACTTTTCAAGAAAGGGGAGAGGGATAAACCAGGAAACTACAGTCCAGTCAGCCTCACATCAGTGGTGGGGAAGTTATTGGAAACCATTATCAGGGACAAAATAAACTTCCATTTGGAAAGGCATGGGTTAATCAAGGAGAGCCAGAATGGATTTGTTAAAGGCAAATCGTGTCTGACTAACTTGATTGAATTATTTAATGAGGTAACAGAGAAGGTTGATCATGGTAGTGCAGTAGATGTTGTATATGTGGACTTTTGGAAGGCATTTGACAAAGTGCCACACAGGAGGCTTGTTAAGAAGATGGAAGCCCATGGAATTAAGGGTAAAGTGACAATATAGATACAAAATCGGCTCAGTGACAGGAAGCAAAGGATGCTAAGAAAGAAAGGCTTGCATTTCTATAGCGCCTTT
This sequence comes from Somniosus microcephalus, assembly GCF_052327205.1. Taxonomy (NCBI): domain Eukaryota; kingdom Metazoa; phylum Chordata; class Chondrichthyes; order Squaliformes; family Somniosidae; genus Somniosus; species Somniosus microcephalus. Next base: position 6,489,955 of record NC_140995.1, read on the forward strand.
CACGACCACCGGATGTCTCAAAATGCTTTACAGCCAATGAAGTACTTTTTGAAGTGTAATCACTGTTGTAATGTAGGAAACGTGGCAGCTAATTTGCGCACATCAAGCTCCCACAAACAGCACTATTATAATGACCAGATAATCTGTTTTAGTGATGTTGATTGAGGGATAAATATTGGCCCCAGGACACCGGGGACTCCCCTGCTCTTCTTCGAAATAGTGCCATGGGATCTTTTACGTCCACCTGAAAGGGATCTCACCCAGAAGACGGCACTTCCAACAGTGCAGCACTCCCTCAGCACTGCACTGGAGTGTCAGCCTAGATTTTTGTGCTCAAGTCCCTGGAGTGGGACTTGAACCCACAACCTTCTGACTCAGAGGTGAGGGTGCTGCCCACTGAGCCAAGGCTGACATGGTGATGGTGGTGGATGGATGTTTTTCAGACTGGGAAGTTGTTTACAGTGGTGTTCCCCAAGGGTCAGGTTTGGGTCCATTACTCTTTGCAATTTTTATAAACAACCTAGAATCGGGTGTAGGGAGCAGCATTATAAAGTTTGCAGATGATAGGAAACTTGGCAAAGTTGTAGATAGTGATGAGGGTAGTTGTAGACTTCAGGATGACATAGACCGGATGGTGAAATGGGCAGGAGCGCGGCAGATGGAGTTCAGTGCAGAGAAGTGTGAAGTGATGCACTTTGGGTGGACTAATGTGGAAAGACAGTATGTTATCAGTGGCATGATTTTGAAAAGTGTAGATGAGCAGAGAGACCTTGGTGTCCATATACACAAATCCTTAATGGTGGCAAGGCAAGTTGATAAGGTAGTTTAAAAAGTATATGGGTTATTTGGGTTTATAAATAGAGGAATAGAATAAAAAACAAAGAGATCCTGCTGGAACTTTATAAATCACTGGTTAGGCCTGAGCTGGAGTATTGTGGACAATTCTGGGCCCCACACTTCAGGGATGATGTAAAGACCTTAGAGAGGGGACAGAGGAGGTTCACCAGGATGTTACCAGGGAGGAGGGACTTCAGTTATGAGAAGTTCGGACTGTTCTCCTTGGAACAGAGAAGGTTAAGAGGTGACCCAATAAAGGTTTTCAAGATGGTGACTTCTCTTAATAGAGTAGAGAGAGACAAACTATTCCCTCTGGCGAGTGGGTCAATAACCAGAGGTCATCTTTTTAAAATCATTGGCAAAAGATCTCGAGGGTGTAATGATCAATAACATGTCATTCTATAGTGGACACTAGGTGGAGCCATAGAGCTGTGTAGAGCTGTATATAGCTGTATGTATATAAGACTACACTACCCAGCTGTATAGATATTAAGACTACATTACCCATGAGGCACTAGGCTACCCACAAGGCAACAGTCAAGATGGCAGCCTGCACACAGGAGCACACATGCTGCATCTCTACAGATACTGTACCTAGAGAACTGTACTGAATAAATGACTAGCTAGAAGCTCGCTGTGTTCATAATAAGAATGTCTAGTTATTAATGAACATAAGAGAGGGGAGATGAGGAGAAATGTTTTCACTGAGAGTTGTCGGGACCTGGAACGCTCGACCTGAACAGGTGGTGGAAGCTAATTCCATCAATAATTTTAAAAGGGAGTTGGACGGTACTGGAGGATGAGGAACTGACAGACAAAAAGCGGGGGGGTGTGGGACTGAGCACAACTGCTCGTCCAAAGGGCCAGCACAGGCCCGACGGGCCGAATGGCCTCCTCCTGTGCTGTAATTTTCTATAATTCCAAGAGTATCAGAGATTGTTATATTAGGGATGTTATAGAGCAGCATCAGTCCTAAACAATCCTTATATCATCCTGATGGTACACTTTTACCCTAGTCATCATAAGATTGATTCTATACTCCATCATTATAACATTTCTAATCCCCTCACTTTCAGTCTGAGGCCTCGAATCTCTTCCAAATCAAAACAGCTTTGTTCCCTATATTGACTGTACCCTGAATTCCTTTTCGAATCATTAACACCCATGAGAGAGCAGAAGTAGTTATCTACTAGGCAGCAAAATTATTAGATTACCAGCTGAAAATGGCTCCACTTCTCCAATGTAATCACCATTTGGAAAGCAGGCCAATGTGGGAAGGGCTGAATTTTCTTAGATTAAATCGAAGTTTAAGTTAGGATAGGTTTCTGCATTTACTGTCAGCGCAAAGTAAACCTTGAATGGCACAAAATAAAACAAGCTATGGTGGAATTTAGCTACAGGAAACAAAAAAAAACCATTTTGGGCACCAAATGAGCTGGTGCAATAGAGGATCCAGAAGGAGGAAGGAAGGGCATGCTCCCTAAATATGTACAATAATCAGGAGAAAGGAGGCTGGAATAAAAACATAAAATGCTGGAAATACTCAGCAGGTCAGGCAGCATCTATAGAGAGAGAAACAAGAGTTAACGGCCGCGATTTTCTCCTCGGTGTCGGGATGGCGGGATTCCAGTCCCGCCCCCAGCTGCCTCCACTCTGCAGATGTGATTTTCCCTTGATTGGACTTGTTAAGCCCCGCCCTACCGGCCAATTAACAGGAAGCGGGTCTGAAGATGTCATTTGATGACGCATCATCCATCAGTTTCCTTAAAGGGACCATGCACAATTTTATTTTGACAGTTGATTTTTCAGTGTTTGACAGCATTGAGGTGCTGAAAACATTGACAATCACCACACAAAGGTGAACTCTTGCACCCAGGCTCTCCAATGATTCCCTCCATATGCTTATGGGGGGAGTCACAGTATGCAGGGAGGTTCTCTTCCCTTCCAAGGGCAGAAGAGACCCCCCCCAGGACACTAGCTTACCTTGCACCTCCACCCAACCCTCTCTATCTACTTTATCACTTCCCCATCTCACAGCCACCCCTCATACTCACCCTCATTCTACTGCAAGTATACCAACTAACAACACACAAGGGTGGGCACTTGAGAGGTTTAGCCAATGTCCATGTGAAGTTTCTGGTAATGTGTTGTCATACAGTGAAATCTCTTTTTCAAAAAGTACCCCTTATTGGACAGATCTGAGCGCACATTGAGAAGTGTCTTACTGAGTTTCTAGTGATTGTTCAGTCATAAGCTGGAAACTATAGACCGGTTAGCCTAACACCTGTGGTAGGTAAAATTTTGGAGTCCATTATTAAGGAGACAGTAACAGGACATTTAGATAATCATAATTTAATAGGACAAAGTCAGCATGGTTTTATGAAGGGGAAGTCATGTTTGACAAATTTGCTGGAGTTCTTTGAGGAAGTAACATATAGGGTGGATAAAGGGGAACCAGTGGACGTAGTGTATTTAGACTTCCAAAAGGCATTTGACAAGGTGCCACACAAAAGATTATTGCTTAAGATAAAAAAAATCACAGGATTGGGGGTAATATTCTGGCATGGATAGAGGATTGGCTATCTAACAGAAGGCAGAGAGTTGGGATAAATGGTTCATTCTCAGACTGGCAATCAGTAACAAGTGGTGTTCCGCAGGGGTCAGTGCTGGGTCCCCAACTCTTTACAATCTATATTAACGATTTGGAGGAGGGGACCGAGTGTAACATATCAAAGTTTGCAGATGATACTAAGATGGGAGGGAAAGTAGTGAGTGAGGAGGACATAAAAAACCTGCAAGGGGACATAGACAGGCTAAGTAAGTGGGCAGAGATTTGGCAGATGGAATACAATACTGGAAAGTGTGAGGTTATGCACTTTGGCAGGAAAGATCGTAGAGCAAGTTATTATCTAATGGCAAGAAACTGGAAAATACTGAAGTACAAAGGGATCTGGGGGTCCTGGTGCACGAAACTCAAAAGGTTAGTATGCAGGTGCAGCAAATGATTAAGAAAGCCAATGGAATGTTGGCTTTCATTGCTAGGGGGATAGAATATAAAAATAGGGAGGTATTGCTTCAGTTGTACAAGGTATTGGTGAGACCGCACCTGGAATACTGCATACAGTTTTGGTGTCCATACTTAAGAAAGGACATACTTGCTCTCGAGTCAGTACAAAGAAGGTTCACTCGGTTAATCCCGGGGATGAGGGGATGGACATATGAGGAGAGGTTGAGTAGATTGGGACTCTACTCATTGGAGTTCAGAAGAATGAGAGGCGATCTTATTGAAACATATAAGATTGTGAAGGGGTTGGATCGGGTGGATGCGGGGAGGATGTTCCTGATGATGGGTGAAACTAGAACTAGGGGGCATAGTCTTAGAATAAGGGGCTGCTCTTTCAAAACTGAGATGAGGAGGAACTACTTCACTCAGAGGGTGGTAGGTCCATGGAATATGCTGCCCCAAAAAGCTGTAGAAGCTACATCATTACATAAAATTTAAAACAGAAATAGACAGTTTCCTAGAAGTAAAGGGAATTAAGGGTTACGGGGAGCGGGCAGGAATTAGGACATGAGTCTAGGTTCGGATCGGTCATGGCCCTGTGGGTAGCGGAGCGGGCCCAGGGGCCGTGTAGCCTGATCCTGCTCCTATTTCGTGTGTCAAATTCTGTTAGATTCAGGAGATGGTTCTGTGATAGTAGATTGGCGGTTAGGATCAGATCAGCCATGATCTTATTGAATGGCGGAGCAGGCTCGAGGGGCCGATTGGCCTACTCCTGCTCCGATTTCTTATGTTCTTATGTTCTTATGTTAAGGTTGGTGATGTTGTTAGTGATGTTGATGTTTGGGATGTTGGTGATGATTGTGGATGGATTCGGAGGACCAAGGTCTGATTGTTTCATTGGCTCCGATGTTGCTGGAATAGATGGCAGCTGCAGGTGAGATGACAGAAGCGATCTGTCACTGGTGAGAGAGGTTCTCCCAATGAGGTGGCACTGGACATAGAGTTGGATTTAAAAACTTGTAAGCTAAAGAAATCTGTATATGTATTAAAAATGCAGTAACCAACATTTTCTTTGCTCTGAAACTCACCATGTGCGACATTGCACCCTTGACACCACTTCTGTAGCTGTCATAGAAACATAGAAACATAGAAGATAGGAGCAGGAGTAGGCCATTCGGCCCTTCGAGCCTGCTCCGCCATTCAATGCGATCATGGCTGATCATCCAATTTCAGTACCTGGTCCCTGCTTTCTCCCCATATCCCTTGATCCCTTTAGCCTTAAGAAATATATCCAACCCCTTCTTGAATATATTTACTGAATTGGCTTCTACTGCCTTCTGTGGTAGAGAATTCCACAGGTTCACCACTCTCTGGGTGAAGAAATTCCTCCTCATTTCTTTCCTAAATGGCCTACCCCTTATCCTTAGGCTGTGACCCCTGGTTCTGGACTCACCGACCATCAGGAACATCATTCCTGCATCTAGTCTGTCCAGTCCTGTCAGAATTTTATAAGTTTCAATGAGATCCCCTCTCATTCTTCTAAACTCCAGTGAGTACAAGCCCAATCGACCCAATCTCTCCTCATACGTCATTCCTGCCATCCCAGGTATCAGCCTGGTGAATCTTCGCTGAACTCCTTCCATGGCAAGAACATCCTTCCTCAGATAAGGCGACCAAAACTGCTCACAATACTCAAGATGTGGTCTCACCAAGGCCCTGTACAACTGCAGTAAGACATCCTTGTTCCTGTAATCAAAAATCTTTTCACAAACATCAGGCCAGACTCACAACACGCCACACTTACCTGGCGTGTTGTCCGGACGTTGTAAAACCCGATCCAGAAGCTGGAAAATTGAAAAAGACCCTGAAAACTGCTCACAAGTAACTGTTAATAGGCAGGTAATTCCCTTTAATCCGTTTCCCGCCACTAGGTGCCGGGTCCATTCACAAATCGGGGCCCCGACACTTGGGAAGGTTGTGTGGAGGCGGGTTGACGGTGGGTTCGGAACCCGCGGTCAATCAAAACGACTTTAACCTTTGATCCGCCTCCAAACCCGCCCTCCGAGTGCCGGCAGAATTGCGGCCAACATTTCAGGTCGATGACCCTTCGTCAGAACTGGAAAAAGTTGGAGATGGAACAGGTTTTTAAGCAAGTGCAGGGGTAGGGAGAGGGGGGAGGGGAGGAAAGAACAAAAGGGAAGGCCTGTGATAGGATGGACCAAGGTAAAAGAGACAACTGGAAATCCTGTTGGAGAGAAGAGCAGAACTTCTTCAAGGTGGGCATTTCTAGAAAAGAATGGCAGTGAATTAAACACTAATACAAAAGTAAAATACTGCGGATGCTGGAAATCTGAAATAAAAACAGAAAATGCTGGAAATACTCAGCAGATCAGGCATCATCTGCGGAGAGAGAAACAGAGTTAACGTTTCAGGTCGATGGACCCTTCGTCAGAAAGGAGGCTGATGTTCTTTGGTAACATATGTAGAATGTCGAACAAATGAACACTCAATCAATCGCTGGTATGAGTTCCAGATGGTAAGCAAAAATGGGGCCAAGTTAAACTCTATTGGCCCCACATTGTAGAAACAGGCCGCAAGGAAATTAAACTGCCCCAGAGGAGGGAAAGAGGAATTGCTGAGTACTAAAGGATACAAATAAAAGTAGCTGCTTTGTACTTGACCACAGAGGATTGGAGTCTCCAGCAGTCGGAAATGATCTATGGAATCTGTGTTTTGCTTTAGTGAAACCATTTTTGAAATTGTTGAAAATATTGAACATACACCCAAAGATACCCAATTACTGAAACTGACCCTAGGTCCAGTAGCTAAGTAAATATTCTAATGCTTGAGATTCTATTACTTTACTAAAGTTTCAGCAATGGTCATTTTGCCTGCCAATCAATTTCATATATTCTAACCGACCAGCCACTTGTTTGCTCTGGATGATTTAGCAGTAAGGGCCATTAATATTGAGATTACTGGATGATACCCTGTGCTATCGCTCACAGACCAAAATAAACAAACGTGTCTCTCTCTCTTTCTACAAGTGTCTGTTTGATTTCCACTGTCTGGGGATAATTTTAACTTTTATCACTGGGCAAAAATGGGTGATAGCCCATGGAGTGCCCATTTGACATCCTGCCCAATTTTCTTTACCATTGGACAGGGGTGTGAAACAGGCAGTCGATTCACTCTCGCCATTGCGCCTGATGTTAAAAGTTAAAATTAACCCCTCCAATTCTTCCTGTCTCCCTCTCTCTAACTTTTTGTTTGCCTTCCATTCCTTTCCTCCTGCTCTCAGTGTTGTCTCTGTCAATCTGTGTTTGTCCCCATCTGGTGAAGAAGGCCCAGCAGCGCCTATATTTCCTAAGGAGGCTGAAGGGATGTAACCTGTCACCGCTGATCCTCTCTAACTTTTACCGCTGCACAATAGAGAGCATCCTGACAAACTGTATCACAGTGTGGTATGGCAGCTGTAGCTACTATGACCGGAAAGCCCTGCAGCGGGTAGTCAAAACTGCCCAACGCATTACCGGCACCCGGCTACCGACCATAGAGCACATATACCAGAAACGCTGTTTACGGAGGGCACGGACCATCATCAAAGACCCTACCCACCCCAGCCACAGTCTGTTCGCCCTCCTGCCATCTGGGAGACGCTACAGATGCATTCGCACCCGAACGACCAGATTTAGGAACAGCTTCTTTCCCAGGGCTGTCATCCTACTGAACTCCACAAATAAACTCTAAAGCCTGCACATCTGCCAATGCACTTTATTATGGTTATGTTTATGTTAATGTATTACAAGCCAAATGTATGTTGAATGTTTAAATGTCTTAATCTAAATGTACACTCTTGGGAGCCGCAAGCCTACATTTCGTTGTACTGCACTTGTGCACTAACAATGACAATAAAAGTTGATTATTATTATTATTATTATATCTCCTGTTCTTATTCTTTCTCGCTTTCTCTTTCTATCTTTCCATCCCATCTTGTCTTCCCTCCTTTCTGTGTTTCCAAATCTTTCTGTATGCCTGTCACACGTCTCTTTTCTCTGTATCTCACTTTTCCGCCCTGTCCACCTTCCACTATGAATGCCTCACCAAACCCACCCCCCCCACCCCCCACCAATCCCTCTCTGTCCCTCTTGTTCTTTCAGTATATTTCTCACCCTCTCCTTTTCCTCTCACCAAACATTGTCTTGTCTCTCCATGGGAGAGATGTGGGCCTGGCATATGTGTTATCTTGTTGAGTTTCCATGTATGTCCCTAATCATGGGGACATGGCACTGGCAGCCCATCCCATCCTAGGTCCCAGGCCCCTCTTCCACCCTCTTCCACCCTGGAAATGAATGAGCAGGTAGGTTGAAGCTGGAGTGAGTGAGTAGGAAGAAAGCAGGAAGGCCAGAGCTGGGAGAGACTGCTTAGGGCAGGAGGCAGTGAGCCGAGAATCTCACCCTGGGCCAGGAGAAACTAATGGAAAAGCTGGGTCCTACGTGGAGCTAGGAGGAAAGAAGCAGAAGAAATATAGAAACATAGAACATAGAAGCATAGAAAAATAGGAGCAGGAGTCGGCCATTCAGCCCTTCGAGCCTGCTCCGCCATTCAATATGATCATGGCTGATCCTCTATCTCAATACTATATTCCCGCTCTCTTCCCATACCACTTGATACCTTTTGTGTCTAGAAATCTATCTATCTCATAAGAACATAAGAACATAAGAAATAGGAGCAGGAGTCAGCCATTCGGCCCCTCGAGCCTGCTCTGCCATTCAATGAGATCATGGCTGATCTTCTGCCTCAACTCCATTCACCGGCCCTATCGCCATATCCCTTGATGCCCTTACTAGTCAGAAATCTATCGACGTCTGTATTGAATATACCAATGACTGAGCCTCCACAGCCCTCTGGGGTAGAGAATTCCAAAGATTCACCACCCTCTGTGTGAAGAAATTTCTTCTCATCTCAGTCCTGAATGGCCGACCCTTTATCCTGAGGCTGTGGCCCCTGGTTCTAGACTCCCCAACCAAGGGAAACATTCTCCCAGCATCCACCCTATCAAGCCCTGTAATAATTTTGTATGCTTCAATGAGATCCCCTCTCATTCTTCTGAATTCAAGAAAATACAGGCCTAGTTAACTCAATCTCTTCTAATACGACAGTCCTGCCATCCCAGGAATCAATCTCGTGAACCTTCGTTGCACTCCCTCTATGGCAAGTATATCCTTCCTTAAGTAAGGAGACCAGAATTGTACACAGTACTCCAGGTGTGGTCTCACCAAGGCCCCATATATTTGGAGTAAGACTTCTTTGCTCCTGTACTCAAATCCTCTTGTAATGAAGGCCAGCATACCATTTGCCTTCCTAATGGCTTGCTGCACCTGCTCATTCACTTTCAGTGACTCATGTACAAGGACACCCAGATCCCTTTGAGCATCTGCATTCCCCAATCTTTCACCATTTAAGAAATACTCTGCCTTTCTGTTTTTTCTACCAAAGTGGATAACTTCACATTTATCCACATTATATTCCATCTGCCATGTTCTCGCCCACTCACTGAGCCTGTCGAGATCCCCTTGAAGCCTCTTCACATCCTCTTTGCAGCTGACACTGACACCTAGCTTTGTGTCATCAGCAAATTTGGAAATGTTACATTTAGTCCCCTCACCCAAATCATTGATATAGATTGTGAATAGCTGGGGCCCAAGCATCGATCCTTGTGGTACCCCACTAGTCACAGCCTGCCATCCTGAAAAAGACCCATTTACCCCTACTCTTTTCTGTCTGTTAACCAATTCTCAATCCATGCTAGTTTATTACCCCCAATTCCATGTGCCCTAACTTTGTTCACCAACCTCTTGTGTGGGACCTTATCGAAGGCCTTCTGAAAATCCAAATACACCACATTTACCAGTTCCCCTTTGTCTGCTCCACTGGTTACATCCTCAAAGAACTCCAATAGGTTTGTCAAACAGGATTTCCCTTTCATAAATCCATGTTGACTCTGCCCAATCTTACTATTAGTTTCTAAGTGCCCAGTTATCCTTTATAATAGATTCCAGCATTTTCCCAACTACTGATGTGAGGCTAACAGGTCTGTAGTTCTCCGTTTTCTCTCTCCCTCCTTTCTTAAATAGTGTGGTTACATTTGCTATCCTCCAATCTGCAGGAACCGTTCCAGAATCTGTAGAATTTTGGAAGATGACAGCCAATGCGTCCACTATTCCAATAGCCACCTCTTTCAAAACCCTAGGATGTAGGTCATCCGGTCCTTGGGATTTATCGACTTTTAGTCCCATTAATTTTGCTAGTACTGTTTTTTTACTAATAATAATGTTTTAAGTTCCTCATTCTCGCCACACCCTTGGTTTTCTCGTATTTCTGGGATATATTCTTAAATATATTCAATGACTTGGCCTCCACAGCCTTCTGTGGTAGAGAATTCCATAGGTTCACCACCCTCTGAGTGAAGAAATTTCTCCTCATCTCAGTCCTAAAGGTCCTACCCCGTATCCTGAGACTGTGACCCCTCGTTCTAGACACCCCCCAGCCAGGGGAAACACCCTCCCTGCATCCAGTCTGTCTAGCCCTGTCAGAATTTTATACGTTTCAATGAGATCCCCTCTCATTCTTCTAAACTCTAGTGAATACAGGCCTAGTCGACCCAATCTCTCCTCATACGGCAGTCCTGCCATCCCAGGAACCAGTCTGGTGAACCTTCGCTGCACTCCCTCTGTGGCAAGTATATCCTTTCTTAGGTAAGGAGACCAAAACTGTACACAATACTCCAGGTGTGGTCTCACCAAGGCCCTGTATAACTGTAGTAAGACTGTAAGCAAGAAGGAAAGATGTTGGGAGGGAGCAAATGGGAAGCTACAGCCAGGAGTGAATAAGCAAGGAGGCTTAGAATGGGAAAGATTGAGCAGGTGCTATGACAACATTTAAGCATCTTTTCCTTTTATACCTGGAACAGACATATACTTCACCCTGGCGCTACTGGAGAAGAAATTGGCCAGTAGTGCCAAACAGGCCCGTAATGAATTGACAGCCCGTTTCACACCGCTTCCGATTTTTCCTTTCCCAGTTGAAATCATGCTCATCATTTTTCTGGCCAGCCCTAGCTGAAATTTGGCCAGCTGCATCTTAACTTCTAGCCGAGGCCTGCACCTCTCAGCAGGCTTCCTCATTGACCTTCAACGTGTGGGTCTTTGTTCTTTTGTTGCTGACGTTCACGGGACGTTTGGGGCACGACCTCCAACTCTTTTCCTGTCCAGGGGTTCACCAGTAGAGCTGCCGATTAAATTGGCCACCGCCATCCCACAATGGCTCTCTGCCAGATGGTCCCACGCTGTGTGTGCAGAAACACAGTTTTTTCCCACCATCTCATGTGTGAATGCCTACTGGAAGCGTGTGAAATGAGATAACAAACCTATTATCCCGGATCATTATGGGTGACAGTCTCAATGGCTGGCTCATTAACTCTCGGGTGAGCTCATTAACATACAGATTTGTCTCTGTGACACTAGTCTGTCTTCCTCTGTCAAGGTGACAGAAAGGACGCAGGAATTTTGAGGATTAACCCTTAAAAATTGGCAACTGAGCGCTTCAGTAAACTACCGAATCATGAAGTGAGCATTGAGGTGCAGCTGCTGATTGCTTCATGTCTTGCTTTTCCTCCAGAAATGAGCCCATTTCCCAGCTGCTGTTATTCCTTTTCTCATCACAGGCAACAACACCATAGCTCTGGTTACTCACCTGAATGAGTTTGAATGAGGACCCACGCATGTTGGGCGACCGCTTTGGGGAACACCTCCGTTCAGTCCGCAAGCGTGACCCCGAGCTTCCGGTCACCCGTCAGTTTAATTCCCCACTCCACTCCCACTCTGATCTCTCTGTCCTCGGCCTCTTGCATTGTTCCAATGAAGCTCAACGTAAGCTCGAGGAACAGCACCTCATCCTTCGATTAGGCACTTTACAGCCTTCTGGACTTAACATCGAGTTCAACAATTTCAGGTTATAACCTCGGCCCCTATATTTTTTTTTCCCCCTTGTCTTCTCACATGGCAGCTGTTGGTGATTCTGCCATCGCCATTCACACCTCATCTAGAGTCATCTTTTGTTTCTTAACTTGTCCCATTACATCTTTCTGCCTTGCACCATCATCCCTTTGGTTAGTCAAACTCTCCTGCCTTCCATCCTATCACAGACCTTCCCTTTGTTCTTTCCTCCCCTCCTCCCTGCCCCTGTTTAAAAATCACTCTTCCCTAACCTTTTCCAGTTCTGACGAAGGGTTCGACCCGAAACGTTAACTCTGTTTCTCGCTCCTCGATGCTGCCTGACCTGCTGAGCGTTTCCAGCACCTTCTGTTGTTATTTCAGATTTCCAGCATCCGCAGTATTTTGCTATTGTGTTACTCATTTGAATCTTGATTTGAAACCATTCTGAATACTGTACAACACCCACAGGCCTAAGGCCTAATGTTGATGCATAACAAACTTGAGAACCAGCCTATGCCAACGTGTGTAGGCTACCAAGGGTGCAAAACATCTTTTAAACATCAAGTTCAGCCAGTAAATAATGTTGTGGAATCATAGTACCAAATATATTGGTAAGAACATAAGAACATAAGAATTAGGAGCAGGAGTCGGCCATATGGCCCCTCGAGCCTGCTCCGCCATTCAATAAGATCATGGCTGATCATCGACCTCAATTCTACTTTCCCGCCCAATCTCCGTATCCCTCGATTCCCCTAGAGTCCAAAAATCTATCTGTCTCAGCCTTGAATATACTCAATGATTCAGCATTCACAGCCCTCTGGGGCAGAGAATTCCAAAGATTCACAACCCTCTGAGTGAAGAAATTCCTCCTCATCTCAGTCTTGAATGGCCGACCCCTTATCCTGAGACTGTGCCCCCTGGTTCTCGACACTCCAGCCAGGGGAAACAACCTCTCAGCATCTACCCTGTCAATCCCCCTCAGAATGTGTAAGTGATGCCAGTCTAAAACAAATGCATTGTCTTTGAGATATCCACTGGGCTGAAAGTAACATCTATTAAAGCTCGGGGAAGGGATGTGCCCAAGATGCATTAACACACATGGTGGGTAAATTTAACATTAGGTTACAGTGTGAAACGGCTGATGTCAGATTGGCCACCTGTTATACACCTCTTCCGGTTTTCATTTCTATTGAAATGGAAAGGAAAATCAGGCGGGGTGCAATGTCACCCGGAATTTTTTTGGGGGGGCAGGGCCACGCGGCTCCATTAACGGGCTGCACGGCCCATTTGAAATTCGCCGCATGTGTGGTTTTTCTATTTAAAATGCGGCTCAGCGACTGACATGAATCAGTCATTCATGAAAGAAAGACTTATGAAATAATACTGAGCAGCCTGCGGGTGGCGTTGTGCAGGGAGAGTATAAATACTCGGGCACGAGCCCAGCTTGCACAGGACATTCTTAACAGGAACTAGTGAAGGACACAACTAGACCTCCATGTTGTAAAACAGTTGATTAAAGCTTTGTTTAATGCTTAGACCAAGTGCCTAGTAGTTTTCTTATGTCACCGACTGCACAGGACCTCCAGACAGCTTAAAGGGAACATTGGCAGAGTGTATAATGGGCGGCCGATCAAATATCGCTTGTTTTGCACCATCAACGGGTCTAGTCTCAGGATACGGGGTAGGACATTTAGGACTGAGATGAGGAGAAGTTTCTTCACTCAGAGGGTGGTGAACCTGTGGAGTTCTCTACAACAGAAGGCGGTGGAGGCCAAGTCACTGAATATATTTAAGAAGGAGAGAGATAAATTTCTGGACACAAAAGACATCAAGGGGTCTGGGGAGAGAGCGGGAATATGGTATTGAGATAGAGGATCAGCCATGATCATATCGAAGGGCCGAATGGCCGACTCCTGCTCCTATTTTCTATTAACAGTGATAGTCTTCCACATGAAAACCCTTACCCCCCCCACCGTCCCCCCCACACTCTATCCTCCCCCCACTCTATCCTCCCGCTCCCCCCCCACTCTATCCTCCTGCTCCCCCCCCACTCTATCCTCCCCCCCCACTCTATCCTCCCCCCGCACTCTATCCTCCCATGCACCTCCGCCCACATTAGACTGGGAGTAATCTTTCACCACTTTGGTTTTAATGTTAATGTAAGAATCTGTCTAATCCTAACCCACCTCAGCTTTCTGAAGTGTCTTAACTGGCATAAGTAACAACTGCAAACGTTATATCAGGGCTACTTTGGCCGGACACTTCCTGCTTGTGGATATGGGAGTTCTGCCGCCCCCTCTGGTGAAGTTATGGCCATGGACCGGGAGCAGCTCGAAGGAAATTGCCAGCCTATGTGCCGGCCACAAAGCAAGCTCACTTAGTGGGCAGGCTTGTGTCCATACTTGTAGAGGAGCAGGGGAGACAGCCTTCTTTTGGATGTGCAGGAGTCGACATTATCAAGGCCAGGCAACAGGGAGGCAAAATTGGACCTCGTTCCACCCGTTTCACAGTCGGATAGCGGGAACACAGGGATTCATGAAACACCTGCTTTAAGAGCCCTTTCCCAAACTGGTCAGAGAACTAGGCAGAGCTTGTCCTGCGCAAACTCTGACTCGTCTTTTTGCAGTTCTACTGTGGTGTAGCCAGCGGTCATGGAAGGGACTGTTGTAGGCCACCGAAGAACAGAACAGGAGTGCTCCTTCTGCCTCCACAGCAATGTAGTGGGCCTCCTCTCAATCACCTCTCCCCCCCGCCTCCCAGAGGGACCCTGAGGGTCATTGCCAGTGCCACAGTGACCCAATATTCATCCTCGTTTTGCCGGCAAGCTGCCTGGGGAGGGGGGGGGGGGCGCGTCCGTAGGCATCCGTATCTCATCCATGTCCTATAAAAATGAGGCCCGAGGCCCATTAACAATCCAGCCTCGGGCCTACCTATTCCACCACAGGGACCGTTCCCTGTGCTGGCCCAATCTAAACCCCACAATTTCCCTGGCATGAAACTCCTGATAAGGTGAATGCCGTGTTTCTGAGTCGTTGTTGGGAAGAAGTTCAAATTAAACGTTCAAAATGTAAGGCAAGCCCAAAGAAAGCCATTGATAAAGGAAGGCTCAAAGGGGAGATGTGAGTGTAAAGTCATCTATGGGAAGCGGCTTACAATGTAAGTGTACTGTTGCCATCACAACATGAAATAAATATGGTGTGACCGTTGAAATAATGGTGTAACAGGGCTACAGATATTGCAGACTGCACTTATGAGGAATACTTATCCTTGCAGTTATTGTAAATTCACATTTGTAAGGAAGGTGTAGACTGTCCAAGTAACTCTCTAAAAATGAAAGGGAAGGTATTACATGGTGAAGAAATATGTACACCCACTGTCGTTTATATCCTGTGTTCGACACTGTGTAAATGAACTGATGCTCTTTATATGATTTGGTACAGCAGAGCATGAATGGCACATGGCCCGGGTTCAAACATAGGAACATAGAAATAGCAGGAGGCCATTCAGCCCCTCGAGCCTGATCCGCCATTCAGTGAGATCATGGCTGATCTGTATCTTAACTCCGTCTACCCGCGTTGGTTCCTTAACCTTTAATACCCTTGCCGAACAAAAAAATCTATCAATCTCAGTTTCGATATTTTCAATTGACCCCCAGCCTCAACAACTTTTTTAGGGGGGAGAGAGTTCCAGATTTCCACAACCGTTTGTGTGAAGAAGTGCTTCCTGACATCACCCCTGAACGGCCTGGCTCTAAGTTTAAGATTATGCCCCCTTGTTCTGGACTCCCCACCCCCCCACCCCCAACCCCACCAACCAGAGGAAATAGTTGAAAGGTAAACTTAGTGAAAGGCAAACTTAGGACAGATATCAGGACATCTTTCAGCATATAAAGAGTACAGTAGTACAGATAACTGTAAAGTCTTACACGTTCGTAGAAAACATACTGAATGAATGATGTTGAACCAGCTAGAGGATGCTTGAAGAGACCTGGAAGTGACAGTGGACTATACTCTTACTATGTCCAGTCATTGCAAAGCTGCAAATCATAGGCATGAAAACAGAATGCTGAGCTATATGGCAAACTCAACGCAAGTTAAGTCTGAAGCTTGATTTTGCTCTTGTCAAGCTGCACCTTGAATATTACATAATTGATCACCAAAGCACAAAGTAAACATCCAAGTTCTGGAAACAGGGCAGTGAGTGGTGATGAAGCTGATTCCTACTGTCAGAGGATCAAGTAAGATAGAAGCATCGGAACAGGAGTAGGGCATTCAGTCCCTCGAGCCTGTTTCACCAGTCTATTAGAACATGGCTGATCTGTACCTCAACCCCATTTTAAAAAAAATACATTCATGGGATGTGGGCGTCACTGGCAAGGCCAGCATTTATTCCCCATCCCTAATTGCCCTCGAGAAGGTGGTGGTGAGCTGCTGTCTTGAACCACTGCAGTCCGTGTGGTGAAGGTGCTCCCACAGTGCTGTTAGGGAGGGAGTTCCAGGATTTTGACCCAGTGACGATGAAGGAACGGCCGATATATTTCCAAGTCAGGATGGTGTGTGACTTGGACGGGAACTTGCAGGTGGTGGTGCTCCCATGCGCCTGCTGCCTTTGTCCTTCTAGGTGGAGGTCACGGGTTTGGGAGGTGCTGCCGAAGAAGCCTTGGCGAGTTGCTGCAGTGCATCTTGTAGATGGTACACACTGCAGCCACGGTACGCCGGTGGTGGAGGGAGTGAATGTTTAAGGTGCTGGATGGAGTGCCAATCAAACGGGCTGCGGGTAAAAAGGCCATTTACCCACCTTTGACCAGTATCCCTTGATACCTTTACCTAACAGTTATAACGAAAGGTTAGAAAAACTTAGGCTCAGTTGTGAAAGGAGGCATAGGAAATGGGACTTATTAGAGATATTTAAAACACTGGCCTAGAAATTGGCCCACTTACCACCACACGTTTTCGCTGCAATCAGCGCGGGACTCGGCGGACTCCATTTTGGTGAGGGTCTTAGCATTGCCGATAGCAGTGCTGGCCCTGGAGATGTAAATTAAAAGAGGGTGATGTCAGTCGACATCCAACACTGACTTAATGTCACCTCAGTGAACTTCGACCTCAGCGCTGGGTCCGAAGATCGCCATGGAAACCGAGGGCACGAATTTCCAAGCCCCGTGGAGGCGGGTTTGGAGGCTGGAGTGGGGGGAAAATTGCAGAATCAGGGAGCACGAACCCTTCCCGCCCCCAACCCGCCTCCATGCCCGTTTCCCAGGAGGCGGGTACCTGACCTGTGCTGGGAGCCGTCTCCCCGAGGCGGGAAGGGGATTAGTGCCAATTAACAGCCTGTTAACAGGCAGTTAACAGGCAGCTTTTGGCCTAATCCCGATTTTTAGCCCTGAAGTGTGGGCTGCCCGACGGCTCCAAACCATGCCAAGTTAGCGAGGCGGACCGTCGGTCTGAAGGGCTTGGAGGGTTCAAGATGTCCGATGTTCAGGTGAGTGATGGGTGCATGAGTGCAGAGGTAAGTGTGTTTGGTGTGTGTAAAGTGTTTAAATAAGGTTTACTTACCTTTACTTACTAATGCAGGCTTCCTTCTTTCAGGTCTCGAGAGTCCCTCATCTCACCGGCACAGAAAGCAGAATGGTTGCGAGCTGTCAAAAGTTGCAGCATTCTGTTTTCTGTTCTGGAGAGATTCCTAACTGAGTCTGTGGAGAAGGACTCAAGTTAGAAGTCAGATTGTCAGTGTTTGACAGCTTCACAGAGCTGTCAAACACTGATATTTCATCTGTCAAAAGCTCTTGACAGATGAAATGTCAATCCCTGACGTCACCTGTAACCGGGTGTCCCTTAATTGGCCTGCCGAGCCCGCTGGGCGGGCTTAACAAGGTCAATCAAGGGAAAATAGCGTGGGTTGGCCACAAGTCGATGGAGGCGGGACTACAACCCAAAAATTGGGAGTCCCGCCTCCATCACGTCCCCATTGACAAAATCCAGCCCCAAGTGTTCAGCAGACTAACAGAGACCCTGTCAGCACCTCTTAAAGGGACACACACATCTTCCAGGTAAGTTTGCATTTAAGCTTTTGGACTGGATTTTTTTTCCATTTTATTGAAGTAGTAGTGACCTGTTGCAATACATATTAAAAGTTTTTTAAGTGTGCAGGGTGTACTGCTGGATGCTACCAAGGCCTCAGATGGTAAAAGAAAGCCTCTGAGAAGACAAAAAAATGCAGGAAATACTCAGCAGGTCAGGCTTTTATGCTTTTATTTTAGATTTACAGCATCCGCTCGCGGAGGGAGGAGGAAGACGCAGAAGAAGAAGACGTAGAAGAGGAAGATGCAGAAGAGGAGGAAGCGGAAGGAAGGATGCAACCCAGACATCCCTTTCTGGCCAGGATATCCGGGATGGAATCATCCACCTGTGGTACCAGTGACTACGACCCCAATTCCTCTTTCAATATTAATCCCACACCCTCCCTTCCCTCTCTGTTACTGACCATCACAGCGTCCTCTTGTCCACAATGCTGAAATAAAAGCCACCATAAAGCAAACTTTCCAATCCAACTTTATACATCTACCCATCCAATATGACATCAAGAAATCAACTCATCGCCCTCATTCATTCCCTTAGTGCCTGTCTTGTGTGTGCCTTTGCCTATCCTACTGATGTCACGCAGTGCTACCCCAGTGGCTGCAGCATGGCTGGTGGAAGGCTGCTGACTTTCAGTGGCGGACACTGCAGATGGCCTTGCTGGTTGACCTTGAGGAGCTGGTGGCTGGGAGTGTGACATCAAGTGACGGTGTTTCTTCTTCTTCTGTTTCTTCTTCAGTCTCCTCTCCCTCTTCTTGGTCAAGCACTGGCTGTGCAAGCTCAATTTCTTGGGTGTGTGAAATGAGGAAAGCACAAGGGTGGAGTTGTGATGAGGGGAGGGCGGAAAGCAAGAGGTGCATGCGAGAAGGAGGATAGTGACATGAATCTTGTCATTCATGTGGAAAGACTTATGAAATGATACTGGGCAGCCTGCTGGTGGCGCTGTCCAGGGAGAGTATAAATACTCGAGCATGGGCCCAGCTTGCTCAGGACATTCTTTAACAGGAACTAGTGAAGGACACAACTAGATCGCCATGTTGAAAAACAGTTGATTAAAGCCTTGTTTAATACTCAGACCAAGTGCCTAGTAGTTTTCTTACGTCAGATAGCGTATGAGGATACCAGCATCTTGTATCCTTTCAGCCCTGCCACTGGCCAAGGGCTCAGCCATGCCCCTCCCAAGAATGGCCAGCACCGTCTCCTCCAGAAGGGTGAGGTGAATCTAGGAATGGGAGATGTGCCTCATGATTGGTACAGATTGTTGGTAGGTGAGTGATTGGGGGGGATGGGGTCGTGCATTAAGAAGTGTGTGAGGCTAGTGGTGCAGTTGGTAGGAGACGGCTTTTGAAGATGCATTCACTGACCTTGACCAGTGGTCTGAGGTCATGAAGCTTCTTTGGGCGCTGGAGCCAGGTGGTGGGGGCAACACTGCTGGCAGTGACGGCCTCGGTGATCTGGTCCCACATCCTTCTTTCTGGAGGGCCTCCTGGTCCCCTGTGGGTAGAGGACCTCTCTTACAATGTTGACACCCTGCACAAAGCTGGAGCGCTGCGTTCGAGACCCTGGGTGCCCCTTCCCTGGCTTGCTGAGCCATTTGTGTTAGTGACGAGGCACTTCTTCCATTTTTTAAGGTTCAGCAGGCAATTCAACTTTAAGAGCTGAAGACTCCCATTTGGGAATTCTTTTTAATGTTAATTTTGTTTCAGAAGGGGCTAAAAAATGCATATTTTTAAATCATTTTTATTTTTTCCATTTCAGAAGGCATTGCCCTTTTAAGAAAACAACAATGCATTGCCCTTTTAAGAATCCCACAAGGCTTTGTGAAATCATAGCCTCGCTTTCCAAGGCTGTTGAATCAGCAACGCCGCTTGGGCCACGCCATATTGGAGCCTGCTGCCAGGACCAACACCACCAGGACGGCTTTACACTGAGTCTAGCGCTGGGCTAATGATAATTAGTCCCCGGCGCAAATTTTTAAATCCTACCAGCGCCATCATTTTCAGCGCCCGTAACCCCGGCCACAGTGGCACCGACAGCTTTTGTGGCGGCAACGAATTTCCAGGCCACTAGGTAGAATGGAAAGGGTTAATCAAGAGCAATATGTCAAGTTAAGCCACAACTGTAGGATAAGAAGACACAGGTACAAATTGGTAAAAGACAAATTCAGGACTGGTATCAGGAAGCACTTCTACACAAAGAGTGATTAATATGTGAATTGGTTCTGGGTAGGGAAGTGGAGCAAAACCTCTGGAGTCATTCAAAAAGAAAAAGAAATACTTGCATTTCTATAGCGTCTTTCACAACCACCGGACATCCCAAAACGCTTTACAGCCAATGAACTTTACAGCCAATGAACTTTACAGCCAATGAAGTACTTTTTTTGAAGTGTAGTCACTGTTTCTACCGGTGCACCATCGAGAGTATCCTGTCCGGCTGCATCACTACCTGGTATGGCAACTGCACCGCCACAGACCGCAAGGCTCTACAGATGGTAGTGAAAGCTGCACAACACACTATAGGAATTAAACTACCTGCTGTGCAGGATATCTCCCCCGAGAGGTGCCGGGGGAAGGCCCTGAGAATCATTAAAGACGCGAGTCACCCCAGCCACAACCTCTTCGCCCTGCTCCCGTCCGGTAAGAGATACCGAAGCATACGGTCTCGTACCAACAGGTTTCGAAACAGCTTCTACCCCCAGGCCATAAGACTCATGAATGATTAATTTATTATTATTTATTACTGTTGTTTTATTTATTATTACTGTCTTTCTATTAGTATTTCTATTAGTATTTTTATCATTGTTATGCCATATTTATTCCAATGTTGGGAGGACTCGTAAAAATCAACATTTCATTGTGCAGTACACACGTCTGCTGCATATATGACAAATAAAATTGAATTGAATTGAATTGTTGTAATGTAGGAAATGCGGGAGCCAATTTGCGCACAGCAAAGTCCCACAAACAGCGATGTGATAATGACCAGATAATCTGTTTTAGTGATGTTGATTCAAGAGACAATAGGGAGCTGTTATTGGGGATCATTTTTGGATTCTATGAAAGGATGCGTTAGAAGAGTAGAATTGCATCTCTCATTTTTACTTACCTTGTGAATATCTTGATAGATTACTGCAGGCTAAAATCTGAACTCATTTTAAGAAACAAGTAGATGTTGTGATGGAGGAACTGGTAAATTCTTTCTGGATGGATAAGCTTAGTTGGGCCAAGTGGCTTTCTTCTTCTGTATCTATCCTGGGACCTTGGGATTAAAAGCACGTGACCCACACAGATAAAATCGGTTCCAGTCGACCAAGTTGGCCAATGAGGCCACAGCCAAAAGTGACACCAGAGAGGGAGGTTTGTGGGACAAGATCATGCTGCCCTGGGAGGCCTGCCTAGTTCAGCTCACCAACCATAAGATACTTACTTGGAATAAATCCCCCTCCCAGGGATCCGGCAGTCCCACAAAACTACAAGCCATGTGCTGAGCATCGTACTTCTATGGCGAATATCACAGTATCCAGGCAATAAAGAAAGAGAATCTCACAGCATATACTTCCATGACTGCACAGTAATGTTAACATGTTCTTCATTGTCCCGTGTGCTGTCCTCACAGGTAAAAATTCAACAAGTCTGATCAAGATACTAATTAGCTTCTGAAAGAGGGAATTGACATTTTTTAGATCATGGTTGGGCAGCTGATGGCTGTTGCTTGCAATTCCTGCACCATGTGGGAACTTCAGGACACTTCATGTGTCTTGGGGGACCATGTGTGTAGGAAGTGTTTCCAGCTGCTTGAACTCGAGCTCAGGGTTTCCGAGCTTGAGGGGCAGCTGGAGTCACTGTGGAGCATCAGGGAGGCTGAGAGTTTCCTGGGACATATGTTCCAGGAGGTGGCCACCCCACAGGCAGAGAGAGTTCAGGATAGTCAATGGGTGGCCATCCGGAAGAGTAGGAAGAGGCAGGAAGTGCAGGAGTCTTCAGGGTGTGTGTCACTCTCAAAGTGGTATGCAGCATTGGAGACTGCTGGGAGTGACGACACCTTGAAGGAGTGCAGTCCAGACCATGGCACCAATGGGTAAGGGACTGCACAGGGGGAAACAACAAGGTGTAGAAATGCAGTCGTTATAGGAGATTCCATAGTTAGGGGGACAGACGTTTCTGTAACCGTCACCATGAGCCCGGCATGGTGTGTTGCCTCCCTGGTGCCAGGGTAATGGACATCACGGAGAGGGTGCAGAATATTCTGCAGGGGGAAGGGAGTGAGCCAGAAGTTGTGGTACACGTCGGTACCAACAACATAGAGAGGGCAGGTTTTGAGGTCCTACAGTCAGACTTTCAGGGGCTAGGGAGGAAGTTAAAAAGTAGGACCTCAAAGGTAGTAATCTCTGGATTACTCCCAGTGCCAATCTTTGGATAACTCCCAGTGCCATGCGGCAGCGAGAGTAGAAATGGGAAGATAGGGAGGATCAATGCGTGGCTTGAGGCATGGTGCAGGAGGGAGGGCTTCAGATTCTTGGGGCATTGGGGCCAGTTCTGGGGCAGGAGGCACCTATTCAAAAGGGATGGGTTGCACCGCAACAGGACTGGGACCAATGTCCTCACAGGGAGGTTCGCTAGTGTGGTTGGGAAGGATTTAAACTAAATTGGCAGGGGGGTGGGCACCAGCATATAAAAGTTGAAAAGAGGAATAAGGTGCATAAAGGAGGGAGAGTGTTGGATAGTACTAGAGCATGAAGTAGTGCCATATTAGATAGGAGCAGACTAAGAAGGAAGACGAGGAATACAAAGACAGGTTTAGAATGCATGTATGTAAACGCACAAAGTGTGGTGAATAAGGTTGGTGAGCTACAAGCACAATTAGCCATGTGTGAATATGATGTTGTGGCAATAACAGAAATGTTGCTTAAAAATGGCGAGGGCTGGGTGCTTAATATTCACAGATACAAGGTGTTCAGAAAAGATAGGGAAGGAAAAAAGGGAGGTGGGGTGGCAGTGCTGATTAGGGAAGACATTGTAGTATTGGAAAGGGAGGATGTCCTTGAGGGGAAAAGGACAGAATCCATTTGGTTAGAGTTGAGAAGCAAAAAGGGTATGATCACGCTATTGGGGATATTCTATAGGCCTCCAAATAGTAAGAGAGAGCGAGAGAGGAGCAAATCTGCAGGGAAATCACAGAGATGTGCACGAACTATAGAGTGGTGATATTGGGGGACTTTAACTACCCAAATATCGATTGGGATAATGTTAGAGTAAAGGGAAAAGAGGGGGAGGAATTTCTGAAATGTGTTCAGGAGAACTTCCTTGACAAGTATGTTCTCGGCCCAACTAGGAAGGAGGCATTGCTGGATCTGGTGCTGTGGAATGAGGTGGGCCAAGTGTCTGTGGGAGAACACTTGGGTAAGAGTGATCATCGTATCATAAGGTTTAGATTAGTAATGGAGAAGAGCAAGGAACAATCTAAAGTGGAACTTCTAAATTGGAAGAGGGCTAATTTCAATGGGATGAGAGGGGATCTAGCCAGGGTAAAATGGAACCAAAGATTGACAGGAAAAATTGTAATGGAACAATGCGTGATCTTTAAGGAGGAGATGTTTCAGGTACAGGCTAGGTACATTCCAACAAGAGAGAAAGGTAGGGGAACCAAAGCAAGGGCTCCTTGGATGACGAGGGAGATAGAGAAGATGATGAAAGAAAAAAAGAGGGTGTATGATGCATGTCAGGTGAATTCTTCAAGTGAGAACCAGGCCAAATACTTAAAAATTCACTTACACTTGAATGGACGAGTCCTAACTTTTTCTGGTGTGTTTAGTGGGTATCTAGTGGGTAAGTACTGCAACTAGATGAACTTAGTGTGTTTGAATGCTGAGTCTCTCGGTGAGATACAGTTAGAGCGAAGCTTGTGGAGGAGCAGGGCAGCTCGTACAGAAACTTCCTGATTTTCACATTTAACTGCACATGTGCGGACGCCGGAAGTCGCTGTCCCATTTAATCCTTAATAACGGTGAGCACTGATTGTGGAATAGCCATATTCAGAAAAATACACCATCCTATGAAAGAGAAAGCCTTATTAAAACATGACATACTGGGTCTGGAAGTCTGGAAGCCTTAACAATCTAAAGCTGTAAACAGCATACAGGCTTTTGAGATAAGATAAGTTGTTGACACTGAAACAATAGCCCAATTGAAGCAGCAGGTTGGAGGTTCCTCTAAGTCTGCAGCTTGGAAAAAACACAATGCTATACCCAGTTAAGTGTTATAAACCAAGACTTCGGAAAGAAACACAGAACATTAAAGAAATATATGCCTTTGTAAAAATAACATCAAATGAAACACGGAGACACGAGTCTGTGGTACAACCAACTGAGGTAAATAAGAATTGCATAGATCACCCGAGTTGAGGTGTTTTTAATTTACACGTTGTAAAAAGAATTGCACAGAATGCCTTCGTAAAAACAACATCAAATGAAACATGGGAGGCACCAGCCATCACATTGTTTTTGTGCTGAACTTGGAAAACTTAGGAGACACGAAGCCTATGTTGCACCCAGTTGAGGTGTTCTAAATGCAAAAGATACAAACAGGAGACTTTGATAAAAAATACATCAAATAGATACATCTGGTCACATCGTTTTTATGATAAGCTTGAGACACCTACACAGCAGACATAATTCTGCAAGCTACCAGCTGAACTGACTGTAAGAATAGCAGGGGTCAGCAGAAGAATGACTAGAGATAATTAGCTTACATCAGCAGAAAACTTCAAAGGATCTACCACTGCAGAAAGGATATAAAAATTGGACTATCAAATGGGAAGATAGATTTGCTTGAAGGGGCAAAGCGATTCTCAGGCTTCAGAGGCAAGCTCTGCAAGTCTTCAACTCTTTGTATCGCGGGGATCAAGGTATTGTAAGGTATTTGATTTTGGTGGATATCCTGGAATAGACTAAGAAATGTAAAAATGTAACGAAGTTAAGATTTGAGAATAAGGATCTCTGATAATAAGGATTGTAAGTTTTCTGTATTTGGAACTGTTAACATTGTGATTGAATCACCAGCTGTAAGTTACATGTCGGTTCATAAATAAATCTATATTTTTTTTAGAATTGTCTCACATAGTACTTCTGTATCAAACTCGCGAACTCAATCTCTGTACACTCTTTGGTGAGGAGTTGCAGAATTCTGGAGGAGTTTTCCAGATCCTCATAATATCCGGAAGGTTACAGTCTAGCTAAACTTATTAAAAGTGCTAGCTGGAGGACGGTAACATCTTCAGGCCGTTCCTTTCCTTTAGGGAGAGATAGTCTGGACCTTTAGACCCAATTAAGCGTCTTTAGGATTCGGCTA
This sequence comes from Somniosus microcephalus, assembly GCF_052327205.1. Lineage (NCBI taxonomy): Eukaryota > Metazoa > Chordata > Chondrichthyes > Squaliformes > Somniosidae > Somniosus > Somniosus microcephalus. Next base: position 6,515,216 of record NC_140995.1, read on the forward strand.
CCTCTAACTTTAGTTGAAGGTGAACGTCTGCGGAATATGCCTGATCTGGGGTAGCCCGAAAGGGGGTAGGACTAGTAACAATCCTTTCATGATAGCCTCACTGTTATTCTTACCACAAATTCAGGGCCTATATAATGTCAGATATTTCAAGCAGCCCGAGCAATGTGGGTAATACCATAATGTGTGTCAGCTGTGGCTCAGTGGGTAGCACTCTCATCTCTGGGTCAGAAGGTTGTGGGTTCATAGTCCCACTCCAGGGACTCGAGCACATAAAGCTAGGCTGACACTCCAATGCAGTGCTGAGGGAGTGCTGCACTGTTGGAGGTGCTGTCTTTTGGATGAGACATTAAACCGAGGCCCCGTCTGCCCTCTCAGGTGGATGTAAAAGATCCCAAGACACTATTTCGAAGAAGAGCAGGGGAGTTCTCCCCGGTGTCCTGGGGCCAATGTTTATCCCTCAACCAACATCACAAAAACAGATTATCTGGTCATTATCACAGTGCTGTTTGTGGGAGCTTGCTGTGCGCAAATTGGCTGCCACGTTTCCTACATTACAATAGTGACTACACTTCAAAAGTACTTCATTGGCTGTAAAGTGCTTTGAGACGTCCGGTGGTCGTGAAAGGCGCTATATAAATGCCAGTCTACTTCTTCTAAGCAATTTCATTAATGTTTTAAAAAGTGTCAGTGTTATAAATCTCATCATTCATCAAGAAATTACTCGTGAAATAATGCTGGACGGCCAGCTGGTGGCACTGTCCAAGGAGTATAAATACTCAGGCGTGGGCCCCAGCTTTCCAGGGACATTTTGTAAGACAAGCTACTAGTGAAGTACAACTAGACCTCCATGTTCTGAAACAAGTTGATTAAAGCCTTGCTTTATACTCAAACCAAGTGTGTAGTGAGTTTTATTATGTCAGTCAGATTTACCAGTTGGACCTCTTTGCGGACGTGAGCACAATTCCAGAAAGGCCGTACAAATGACATGCTGCCAGCTGCAGATTGATTCGGTAGCTATCGGTCTGAGACCAGTAGCACAGTAAAACTGCAGGCTTAATGAGACAGACAGGGATCCACATAGTAATGCACATTAGCGTTAAATAAATGTTGCCACTAATTAAAGCATTAGGCTGCCCTATGCCTGCTCTGCAAACCTCAAGGGATATCAGCAGATGCTCATGTTGATGAGTTACTGGTGAGATACAAGACAACAGTGGGTAAGGAGCTGAGACAGATCTCATTGCAGCGAGCATCAGCTAAATGTCCCAGTGCAGCAGCTCAAGGGTAGAAGACATCAATCAAATGCTGTCACTGTGCTCGTGCTGCCAGCTTCAGTGGACAGATGTTGTAGCCCCTCCTTGTCCTCCTTTTTCACGGGCGCTGGCTGATCACAGGCGAAATGCATGCTGATGCCTCTGTCAATAGTGATCTCATGCAGCATGCGTCACAGCGTCACTATTTGTCCACCTGCTTGGAGATATACAGGAAACTCTTTGGTATCCGGCACCAACGGGACCGGCGTGTTGCCGGTTGATCAAAAATTCCGGGGATGACGGAGAGGGTTATCTATCGAGGCTATTTTTAACAAAGAAAAATAAAAAAATCAAGAAATGTGCAGTATACAGTAATTGAGTACTCACCTACAGAATGTGGTGTTAAATGGATGGTGGAAGATGCTTGATTAAGTACAGTACTGGCAGTTGAGGGTAATGCAATGCAATGACTACCAGCAGCGTGGGAGACACACAGTACCCCTGTAAAATGGCGGATCAGAAGAGACTACCGGCAGCGCGGGAGAGTCAGACTCCTGTTATTGAGGTGTTCTGACTTCCAACAGCGCCAAGAAGCCGAGTAGCAGCAATTTGGAGAACTACCCCCACTGACTAACTCGGCCACCGCGGGAGACTCGGACTCGGGAACATTTCCGGTTATTGAGTAGTTGTTTTCGGAGTGAGAATTTTGCCGGTTAATAGAGAATTACGGATATTTAGGTGCCGTTTAAACGAGAGCTTCCTGTACCTGACGTAGCCACCAGAACGGTCAAGGCACATGAAGCACTGTGGAGGCGGGCCACTGGGGAGAGACGACGGAGGAGGATAGGTTTAGTCTATGTGCAAACAGAACACCACGGTTGTTCACCAACAGGCTGAGCCCGAATGCACTGCCAGCGAGGGTGATTGAGTCAGAAACAGGGGCAGATAGGTGCTGGTGACAGCTGAAGAAGATGGCTTCAGTCTTGTCAAACTTAAGTTCATCTAGGACTCAGTGTGAAGCAGGCAGTTGTCTAGTGCAGCAACATCTCTGGAGCCATAGGTAGCAGCGGAGAGGTACAGTTAGGTGTCATAGGCGTGCATGTAGAAGCTGATCTTATGCTTGCAGATGATGTCATCAAGTAGTAGCATAAAAATGAGGACTAGAGGGAGAGCTAAGATGGAGCCCTGAGACACATTGGCCAGAATTTTAATCTGGAGGTGGGTCGGGAGCGGGGCGGGGGGGCTAGAAAATGGTCGGGAAACCCAGGAGAACTGGCTTCCCGCAGGCCCTGCCGCAGGTAACGGCAGGGCCTGATTACCATTTCCAAGCTCTGTTTCCCACCCGCAGCCAGGAGGATGGAAAGGCTGGCTGGCTGTGGGTGGGTAGGCCTGTGGCACTCGGCCGCAGAGAAGAGGGAGAGAGGGATCAGGTGGGGGGCGGTCGGGGTCCAGAGGATCAGGGCTCAAGAAGCATTGGGGGGGGGCAGGGGGAGCGGGTAGGAGAAGGTCCACAGAATCAGGGCCGGAGGAGCATCTGGGGGGGCGGGGGAGGATCGGAGCCAGAGGAGCATCAGGGCTGGAGAGGGGAGTCCTGGAAGGCATTCGGGGGCCAGGGGTGGCGGGGGGATCGAAGGCCTCGTGAGGGTGAGTGGGGGGACATCGGAATGGCCAGGGGGGTGTCCGATCGCAGTGGGTGGGTGAGGCAGGGACCTTGGATCCAGGAGGTGAGTGTAAAGGCACTTACCTCCTGGGTCCAGCAGTCCTCACCTTACTTTAGCTGGCGGGTTACACGAGGACTGAGAAAGCTGACCATCCAGAGTTAAATTTGTAATTGTAGTTAAATCTAAGGCAAGCCAGCTTCATTATAATATTAATACGGGCGACCCACCTCCTGGGAGCGGGTTGGCTGGCCACCCCTCGTCCTGCCTCCGTTAAAACCGTAAGTGGGCGAGTTGGAGGCAGGTTGGGGTCGGGCTTCAGTTTTGTAACACTTTAACCTCACACCCCACCCCAACCCACCCGTTTTTTGGGGTTAAAATTCCCCCCATTGGAAGCGATGGTTCAGGCACAGGAAGAGAAGCTGTTGGAGGAGATGCACAACAACTGTGTTGTAACAAGTAGGAGTGGAACCACCAGAGTTCAATGCCAAGGAACTCAATCCCGAGGAAGAGGCACGGAAGAAGAATCGAATTACCAACAGCATCAAAGATGCCAGAGAGATGAAGGGAGATGAGGAAAGCTGAGGTGGTCATTGGTGACTTTCTTGTTGTGTGCGGCTCAGAAACTGAGGTGGAAGGACTTGAACAGGAATCAGTGAGAGAAGTGTGAACTCTTAACTGGTTTTGTTTAGGGGCCCTTGGTAAAATTCACCAAAAACCTGAGCGGGTGAGGACAGCAACTCCATAAAACCAGGATAAATGACTTTATTTTTATATCGATGATGTCTGCTCCAGTTTGGTTTAGTGCCTCCCCGTGGTTAGTGAAAATCAGGGTTTCACTAATACCTATGAGACATGAGGCTCAGATGAACTTAACCTCAGTCTTACCTCATCTACCCTTTTGTATTTAGCGACAAGGATATTGCTGTCTAGACAGTGTCAGCGTACCCTCAGGCCTGTATTAAAACAATAGTGCCCTGCTTTTACATTTTACTTCATCCAATTAGGTACACGGTGGAAACACATGGATTGCCTTTTTAATGCTTCATTGACAGATTAATAATAACATACTAAGCACAAAAGTATCTACATTTTAAATATACACTTGTATTTTTTATTGGAAAAATATTGCATAAGTTTGACCAAATGCAACAGTATATTTATAGTAAGTAGTTAGAAAGGGGTAGTTTTCTGTCCATGAATATTTTAGTGTTAAGTATTTTTCTAAATTAGAAAATTACCGATAAACTAGGGATTCAGCATAATGATCTTACTGACCGTGTGCCGGACCCCAAAAGTCCAATAAATCACCGAGGAAGCAGAAGTAGTTTGGCAGCATTTTATAAAATATTCCATGACCATTTTGGAAGGGACACTGAGTGCGCTCGCAGTAGAGTTGATTGTGCGTCATTGGAATAGTGAAGCCAAGCAGTGGAAAGCAATTACTTGCATCAGGCTGTCTGTGGCTTTCAGACAAACCAAGTCGAGCTTCCTATTTTGAAATAAATACTTATATATGTGGCGGGTTCTCTGTGGGGCCTTCATTACATCCAGAATAACGAATACCTGGGAATAATTACATGGCATTGAGAGATTTAGATGACATCATAAACCACATGAGCAGGATTGGCATGGTTTATAACTGTCATCCAAAGCCCCCAAAACAAGATCGCAGCCTTGCAATCTCCCCACAGTGTCCATTATATGTTTAATACTACGGTGCTGCTCACAGATTTGCATGGGCTAGTTTCTGAATGGAACCAATTAGCAACAAAAAGCATATACAGGAAACTTTGGTTTATCCGGAGGTTGTATGTCCGGAAACCTCGATCTAACGGCAGAAATCAGCAGCCGTTTTGGTTAGGTTGTTTTTCTTCTCCTAGCATTTTTTTAACAGTCGGGCTCTGGAAAGCGTCTCTGTAGCTTAGCAACAGCTTCAGAGACGCTTCCAAGGTACAGGCCGAGTGTTTACAAGCTGTTGCTAAGCAACAGTGTTTGTTGTCAGATACGGAGATGAAAACCTCCGTATCCTTCAACATTAGCGCTGGTCTATCCGGAAGTTTTGATAGATCGGCAGCAGCTCGGTCCCGTCGGTGCCGGATATCGCAAAGTTTCCTGTATGTTTTTGTAGGGAAATAGTGTTAGGAAAATTGATGGGACTGAAGGCCGATAAATCCCCAGGGCCTGATAATCTACATCCCAGGGTACTTAAGGAAGTGGCCCCAGAAATAGTAGATGCATTGCTGGTCATCTTCCAGAACTCGATAGACTCTGGAACAGTACCCATGGATTGGAGGGTAGCTAATGTTACCCCACTATTCAAAAAAGGTGGTAGAGAAAAAGCAGGGAATTATAGACCGGTAAGCCTGACATCGGTAGTGGGGAAAATGCTAGAATCTATTATAAAAGACGTAATAGTAGAGCACTTGGTAAGCAGTGACAGGATCGGACAAAGTCAACATGGATTTACAAAAGGTAAATCATGCTTGACTAATCTACTGGAATTTTTTGAGGATGTAACTGGTAAAATAGATAAGGGAGAACCAGTGGATGTGGTGTATTTGGACTTTCAGAAGGCTTTCGATAAGGTCCCACATAAGAGATTAGCGTGCAAAATTAAGGCACATGGGATTGGGGGCAAGGTATTGACTTGGATAGAGAACTGGTTGGCGGACAGAAAGCAAAGAGTTGGAATAAACGGGTCGTTTTCCAAGTGGCAGGCAGTGACTAGTGGGGTACCACAAGGATCGGTCCTAGGACCCCAGCTGTTCACAATATATATTAATGATCTGGACGAGGGAATTGGATGTAATATCTCCAAATTTGCAGACGACACAAAGCTGGGTGGGAGGGTAAGCTGTGAGGAGGATGTCGTGAAACTCCAGTACGATTTGGACAGATTGGGTGATTGGGCAGAAACATGGCAAATGCACTATAATGTGGATAAATGTGAGGTTATCCACTTTGATGGCAAAAACAGGAAGGCAGATTATTATTTGAATGGCAATAGATTGGGAGAAGGGGAAGTGCAAAGAGACCTGGGTGTTCTTGTGCACCAGTCGCTGAAGGTAAGCATGCAGGTGCAGCAGGCGGTTAAGAAGGCAAATGGTATGTTGGCCTTCGTAGCAAGAGGGTTCGAGTACAGGAACAAGGATGTCTTGCTACAGTTGTACAGGGCCTTGGTGAGACTGCACCTTGAGTATTGTGTGCAGTTTTGGTCGCCTTACCTGAGGAAGGACGTTCTTGCCATGGAAGGAGCGCAGCGAAGATTCACCAGGCTGATACCTGGGATGGCAGGAATGACGTATGAGGAGAGATTGTGTCGATTGGGCTTATACTCACTGGAGTTTAGAAAATTGAGAGGGGATCTCATCAAAACCTATAAAATTCTGTCAGGCCTGGACAGACTAGATGCAGGAAGGATGTTTCTGATGGCCGGGGAGTCCAGAACCAGGGGTCATAGTCTAAGGATAAGGGGTAAGCCATTTAGGACTGAAATGAGGAGGAATTTCTTCACCCAGAGAGTGGTGAACCTGTGGAATTCTCTGCCACAGAGGGCGGTGGAGGCCAGTTCATTAAATATATTCAAAAAAGAGTTGGATATATTTCTTAAGGCTAAAGGGATCAAGGGATATGGGGAGAAGGCAGGGACAGGGTACCGAATTTGGATGATCAGCCATGATCTCATTGAATGGCGGAGCAGGCTCGAAGGGCCGAATGGCCTACTCCTGCTCCTATCTTCTATGTTTCTATGTTTTAGAAACATAGAAACATAGAAAAATAGGAGCAGGAGTAGGCCATTCGGCCCTTCGAGCCTGCTCCGCCATTCAATATGATCATGGCTGATCCTCTATCTCAATACCATATTCCCGCTCTCTCCCCATACTCCTTGATGCCTTTTGTGTCTAGAAATCTATCTCAACATATCTCCTTCTTAAATATATTCAGTGATTTGGCCTCCACAGTCTTCTGTGGTAGAGAATTCCACAGGTTCACCACTCTCTCAGTGAAGAAATTTCCCCTCATCTCAGTCCTAAATGTCCTACCCCGTATTCTGAGACTGTGACCCCTCGTTCTAGATCCCCCCAGCCAGGGAAAACATCCTCCCTGCATCTAGCCCTGTCAGAATTTGATACGTTTCAGTGAGATCCCCTCTCATTCTTCTAAACTCTAGTGAATACAGGCCTAGTCGACCCAACCTCTCCTCATACGACAGTCCTGCCATCCCAGGAATCAGTCTGGTGAACCTTCGCTGCACTCCCTCTATGGCAAGTATATCCTTTCCAAGGTAAGGAAACCAAAACTGCACACTGTACTCCAGGTGTGGTCTCACCAAGGCCCTGTATAACTGTAGTAAGACATCCTTGCTCCTGTACTCAAATCCTCTTGCAATGAAGGCCAACATACCATTTGCCTTCCTAACTGCTTGCTGCACCTGCATGTTTGCTTTCAGTGACTGGTGTACAAGGACATCCAGATCCCTTTGTACATCCGCATTTCCCAATCTATCACCATTTAAATAATACTCTGCCTTTCTGTTTTTCCTACCGAAGTGGATAACTTCACATTTATCCACGTTACACTGCATCTGCCATGTATTTGCCCACTCACTCAACTTGTCTAAATCGCCTTGAAGCCTCTTTGCATCCTCCTCACAACTCTCAATCCCACCTAGTTTCGTGTCGTCCACAAACTTGGAAATATTACATTTGGTTTCCTCATCCAAATCATTGATATATATTGTGAATAGCTGGGCCCAAGCACTGATCCCAGCGGTGCCCCACTAGTCACCACCTGCCATCCTGAAAAAGACCCATTTATTCCTACTCTCTGTTTCCTGTCTGTTAACCAATTTTCAATCCATGCCAGTACATTACCCCCAATCCCATGTGCTTTAATTTTGCACACTAACCTCTTATGTGGGACTTTATCAAAGGCCTTCTGAAAACCCAAATTGATCACATCCACTGGTTCTCCCTTATCTATTCTACCAGTTACATCCTCAAAAAACTCCAGTAGGTTTGTCAAACACGATTTCCCTTTTATAAATCCATGTTGACTTTGTCTAATCCCATTGATATTTTCTAAGTGTCCTGTTCTCACATCCTTTATAATAGACTCTAGCATTTTCCCTCCTTTTTTAAATAGTGGGGTTACATTTGCCACCCTCCAATCTGCAGGAACTGTTCCATAATCTATAGAATTTTGGAAGATGACAACCAATGCATCCACTATTTCTATGGCTACCTTTTTTTTAGTACTCTGGGATGCAGATTATCAGGCCCTGGGGATTTATCGGCTTTCAGTCCCATTAATTTCTCCAGCACTATTTTTTTACTAATACTAATTTCCTTTAATTCCTCCTTCTCACTAGACCCTTGGTTCCCTAGCATTTCTGGGAAGTTATTTGTGTCCTCTTCCACGAAGACAGAACCAAATAAAACACAACACAAGTCCACCTGCTGGCAAATGATGATGGTTCGGGATGCAGGAATTAGTTAGGAAATGTAATATTTGGACAATAATCAGCAACGTAAACTTTTAATTAAATAGAATTTACTAGCAGTGAAACAAAAAGTCGCACATTTTTTAAACACGCAGCGGGCCTTGAGGGCTTGGCACCAGCTCTGGTGGATACTGGCTCCCAATGTGAGGTAGTTTAATGCCTATTTGCTGATTAAATTAACGTTGTTATTATTTTTAAACATTTATTTACTGTTAATGAAAAAGCTGACGGTTTCTATTTAGTCAGTTGGAACACGGACGATATGCCGACCCAAGCTTGGAGACAGACTGGAGTGAGGCTGGGAGGGAGCAGATGGGAGGCAGGTCAACAACAACAACAACAACTTGCATTTATATAGCATCTTTAACATAGTAAAACATCCCAAGCTGCTTCACCAGAGCGATATCAAACAAAATTTGACAGCGAGCCAGATAAGGAGATAGGAGAAAGGTCATCGACCTGAAATGTTGGCTGGAATTTTGCCCACCTGGGCGGGTCCGGTGCGGCCGGTGTCCGTGGTGGGTCGCGACCCCGCTGCTGGCTCCATCCCGCTGTACAAAATGAACTTACCTTAATGGGGTCTATTACAAGGGTAGGCACTTGGGTGTTTTATACAATGTTCATGTAAAGTTTCTGTTAATGTGGTGTCAAACATAAATATCTTTCTTTTCAACACTTTCCGGTCTTGAACAGATTTGTGTGCACCTTGGAAGTGGCTTAGTGAGTTGCAGTGAATGGTGTGACATAACGGTGCCCCCCGCAATGGTGATGAGTGTGAAAGGAATGGCTTGGGCATTGTAGGGATGCTTTATGGTGTTGGTGTGAGGTGGTGCCACCCTGGTGCATCATGTGGCAGCCAGAGTGTACAGCATAAAGTTAACTAAATCTGGCCATGGTGAGGCCATCTCTGGCCTCCTGGGCAGCAATGTGGTTGGGTGCTGATGCCCTCTGTCCTGTGCAGCATCAGGTGATTGCGGAGAAGGTTGCTGCTGGTGTTGGTGTTGCTGGTGTTGGGGCTCATCGTGGTCCGATTCTGAGGACCAAGGGGAGACAGTATAAATGGCACCCATGCTGATGGAATAGATGGCAGGTGAAGTACGGATGACAGAAGCAATCTGTCAATGGTGAGAGAGGTTCTTCCAATGAGGTGACACTGAATGGAGACTGTGCTGGAAAGACTTGCAGCCTGCAGAATCTGTGCTGGAAATGGACTGAGCAACAGCTTCTGCCTGAGGAAAGTGATCATCTGTCAGGTGGGAGCTTTTACTGTACGTTTGATGCTGTCAAGTAATCAGCTGGAGCAATGGCCACTGAACTCCCGCCTCAGGTTGACAGACGTGGTTCCTGAGCCGCGTGAATCTCGTGGCCATGCAGGGAAATTTAAAAAGAGGGAAAAGGCTCTTAAGTGTCTGTAAACTACCTGATAATGATCTCAATTGGGTCGCCCGCCGCTGCCGGTCGGGTCAGCTCCGTGATGACAGACGCGCCGGGAGGAAAGGTGTGTGGGGGTGGGCTGATAGCGGGTTCCCGACCCACTGTCAAAAATAACAACTTTCCCACCCAACCTGCCACCAATTGTGCCTGCTACCTCACTGGAAAATTCCAGCCGTGAACTCTGTTTCTCGCTCCACAGATGCTGCCTGACCTGCTGAGTATTTCCAGCATTTTCTGTTTTTATTTAAGGAGATATTAGGACAGGTTGGTCAAAGAGGTAGGTTTTAAGGAGTGTTTTAAAGGAGGAGATCAAGGTAGAGAGGTTTGGTGGGGAGGGTGGAATTCCAAAGCTTCGGGCCTCGGCAGCTGAAGGCACGGCCGCAGATGGTGCAGCGATGGAAATCGGGACTGCGCAAGAGACAAGAATTGGAGGAGCACAGAGATCTCGGAGGGTTGTAGGTCAGACCCAGAGGTGGGCCTGAAACATAGAGGGAGTGGACAGAAGGCAGTGCAGGCCCTGGCAGTAATGTCAACTGGCCAGAGTCACGAAGGAGACAATGGGACTCATCAGCTGGAATGTTTTATAGTACTTCATGTTTCTTAAGCTGGCTGTAGAGACTGAAGATAAATCAGTGATAAAGTCAGTGAGGAACTTCTCCTGCTGGCCCTTGTCGAGCCCTCACACAATTCTTGCAGTAAATGTAAAAGTTTAGACAGTGCAGGTGCTCCTATCCACACTATCTACACGCGTGCATATAACTACACAAGGGCAAAGTTCTATCCTGGGCAGGAGAATAACAATTCCAACCAGACAGTGCAGAAATAAGATGTTGTCTGACTGGAACCGATACTAAAGCTAACAGTCTCAGAGCAGAAACCCATAATATAAATGCAGCATTAGGTTTAGTGAGTATGTATAGCGAAGATTAAGGGCTGGATTTTGTCAATGGGGATGTGATGGAGGCAGGACTCCCACTTTTTGGGTTGTAGTCCCGCCTCCATTGATTTGTGGACAACCCACGCGATTTTCCCTTGATTGACCTTGTTAAGCCCGCCCAGCGGGCTCAGCAGGCCAATTAAGAGACACCCGGTTACTGGTGACGTCAGGGATTGACATTTCATCTGTCAAGAGCTTTTGACAGATGAAATATCAGTGTTTGACAGCTCTGTGAAGCTTCAAACACTGACAATCTGACTTCTAACTTGAGTCCTTCTCCACAGACTCAGTTCGAAATCTTGCCAGAACAGAAAGCAGAATGCTGAAACTTTTGACAGCTCGCGGTCATTCTGCTTTCTGTGCCGGTGAGATGAGGGACTCCCAAGACCTGAAGGAAGGAAGCCTGCATTAGTAACTAAAGGTAAGTAAAACTTATTTGAACACTTTACACACACCAAACACAATTACCTCTGCACTCATGCACCAATCACTCACCTGAGCACCGGACATCTCGAACCCTCCAAACCCTTCAACCCGACGGTCCGCCTCGCTAACTTGGTGTGGTTTGGAACTGTCGGGAAGCCCACATTTCAGGGCTAAAAATAGGGATTAGGCCAAAAAACTGCCTGTTAACTACCTGTTAACAGGCAGTTAATTGGCACTAATCCCCTTCCTGCCTCGGAGAGGCGGCTCCCAGCACAGGTCGGGTACCCGCCTCCTGGGAAACGGGCATGGAGGCGGGTTCGTACCCCCCAATTCTGCAATTTTCCCCCCACTCCCGCCTCCAAACCCACCTCCACGGGGCTTGGAAATTCGAGCCCTAACAGTCTTTAGCTTATAACATCTGTTGCAGTTTAAAGATTCCCTAGCAGCAAACATGGTGGCAAGACACGTGACTGTTTGAAACAGATTGGGCTGGATTTTGCTGGCACTCGGGGCGAGTTTGGAGGTGGGACATCCGGCAAAATCGCAAAGATTGACAGCGGGTCGGAAACCTGCCGTCAACCCACCTCCGGTCTATCTTCCCAAGTGTCGGGTCCCTGATTTGCGCATGGACCTGACACCGAGCGGCGGGAAGAGGATTATAGCCACTTACCTGCCTGTTAACAGGCAGGGCGGGCTTAACAAGGTCAATCAAGGGACAATCACGTCCGTGGGCCGGGTGCAGTTGGGGGCGGGACTGGAACCCGGAAACCAGCTGACCCGCTCCCAAGCCGCATCCATTTGCGAAATCGCGGCCACTGTGCCTGGAGCTGACCCTGTCTGAAAATTCCCAGGCCAGGCAATGACATCCCTTTAGAAAGAACAGTTGCTCAGCTTTCAAGAGGAAAATAGACTGGCATTGTTGCGTGCTCCTAATTAATATAAAAAGACCATAACAAGAAAAAGGTCACTTGGCCCATCAAGCTCATCCCCCAGGGTACGTGGGCCTTTACACAGGCCCAGGAGCATGAGTCTCTGTGGATCCAGGACCATTGGGTAGGTGCGTAGATTTATTGCGGTTCAGAGGCGTCCGCCTGGGGGAAGCCTCCACCCGCATATTCAGGCCCAATGTGATGTAATTGAGTAAAATTGGAAGAGTCATAGAGTTATACAGCATAGAAAGAGGCCCTTCGGCCCATCGTGTTCATGCCGGCCATCAAGCCCTGTCTAATCTAATCCCATTTTCCAGCACATGGTCCGTAGCCTTGTATGCTATGGCGTTTCAAGTGCTCATCTAAATGCTTCTTGAATGTTGTCAGGGTTCCTGCCTCTACCACCCTTTCAGGCAGTGAGTTCCAGATTCCAACCACCCTCTGGGTGAAATTTTTTTTCCTCAAATCCCCTCTAAACCTCCTGCCCCTTACCTTGAAACTATGCCCCCTGGTTATTGACCCCTCTACTAAGCCAGCCCTCTATATCCACGACAATGTGATGAACATGCGCAGCTTACATGCAGACCCCCCCAAGCAGCAGGAAATGTGTGAGGGAAACAGGACTTCGTTGCAAAATGGAAATAAAAGTAGGGAATAAAAAGACAGATACAGTGATCCATTAAAGGGAATGCCTCCTGATTAAGAGCAAGCTAAAGCCTGTTAATTGAGATGCCTGAAAATGTTAGAATCCCCTTTATCGGATTATACACATGAAGAAAAACCCTCAGTGCTGATTTAAGGACCTTGGAAATCGAGGGTGGCCAAATTTATCCCCATAAGGAGATGTCCCTATCAATCATACGCCCATTAATTGACGGCAACTATAATTGTTATTTATTTTCCTCCTTCTGTCATTTAAAAAAAAATACCATATCCTGAGCATCTAAATAAAAAAGAATGAAAATAAAACTGGGCTGTTTGTCCCTTAAAGATGCCAGTACATTCACGGACAGAGCAGTTAGATTTAAATTGAAAACACAAACCACAGTCTCCGGTCTGAGAAACACAGGATGAGTCACAGGAAGAGGCTATACAGTTGCAGAACTCATTAAAAGTAATGTTAGACAAAATGGATTTCCTGCGTCAAAAATAGATTGCTGCCACTGGAGAGGTCAACTGATACAGGCTTGGGGATTCTCTGTAATATGAATGAAGAATGGAATAATGATGAAAAGTAAAAGGTTGGTGCGTTGTCTGTGAACTGAGCTCGCAATTTTAATGCACAACAGAAGAAGGGCCCAATAGTTCAACTAATGGATCAGGTATGCCTGTAGAATCGGAACGTCCAATTTATGACGTATGCCTTAATCGAAGGAAGAGGATGTCCTCATCATTAGCAATGGCTCCATTCGTGTGGGTACTGGGAACAGGTTCCAGGATTTTCAGTAGTGCTGCGAAAATCATTAACGCTCAGGTAGATTTTGCGATTAAAGTTTCAATTTCAGGACAGTAAAACAAAAAGTCCATTAAAAGGGAACTGAACCCCGGGCAGTGAAATCATTGCTTTCCTTTTATCTCAACTTAATTACTGTAACCAGAATCATCCTATCTGAGGTCGTCCTACTTCCACCATAATTACTGCAAGTCTGCATTTTCTGTCGGGAATTAAACCGGGCCAGAATGCCAATAACACACAACAGGCTGGAGTATCAATTAAACCAATTATCAGGGACAGCTCTGACTGTAGGTTTTTTTGTATTAAGCATGTGTAATACAGGTACTATGAGGCACATTTTGAAATAGGTGTAATGCTACCCACACTCTTACATGCCAACAGGCCACGAGCCACATGGACAGACAGCATTTCCAGGGCAGTGTTCTCCATTCATGGCCAAGAATGCCAAGCTGGCTCCTGGCACCTACCTCATCGTCGCTGCGGCTCGAAATCGATTGCGCACCTTTGCATGCTGTGGGCATGAATCCTCATGGTTATTAGGAACTCCCACCCTCAGCATGCAGCAGCATTCAATCCTGAGACCAGCACCAGCCAGGGTTAGAAGCCACAAGCACCGCTAAGGAGGAGAGGAGGCAGTGGAGGAGGGCAGTGCCAGCATGAGCTACATAAATAGATGGGAAGGAGAGCATCACTTTCAATTGGGGGTGAGGGAGACGTCAATGTCACCGTGAGCTAGGAGGAAGAGACGACCAACATGAAGTGGGTAGGGGAAAGGAGAGTGCCGGTGCAAACTGGAGCAGAGGGAGAGGGCAGTGCCAACATGAACCAAGGGGGAAGTTGGATGAAGAGCGCCAGCACAAACTGAGTAGGGAGGAAGAGCGCCAGGTTCAACAGGGGAAGGGGAGAAGGTGAAGGAGAGTGCCACTTTGCACTGGATGGAGAGAAAAGAAGAATGCCAGGATCAACTGTGGGTGAGAGGGGGGAGCATGCCAGCACGATCGGGGGTTTCGGAGGAATAGAAGCGAACTCGCTTGAACTGAGGGAGGTAAGAAGAGTACCAGCATGATCCAGGATATTGGAGGGTGTAGATAGTCTGAACAGTGGGAGGGTGGAAAATTGGAGGGGAGACTGACTATGCGAGGGGAGAGAGTGACTGTTGAGGTAGCTTTTGGGGAATTGATTGACTGGTTGGTCTGTTGAAAGTTTTTTTTTTCAGATTAAAAATCAATAATTTGTGAAGTACTCCATGCAGGGTCAGGGGAGGGGAGCAGAGCATTGGGAAAGTGTGCAATTCTGAATTCGCCACCTGATTGGACTGATTTTAAGGCCAATACAAAGAGGTTTCAATCCCCATTTGCTATTAGGTCATTTAAAAAAGAAATCATAATTTTCTCCCCAGTAAAAACTGCTATTGGGAGAAAAAAAATTATAAAATAAACTAACTAATTCCAAATTGGCAAACAGATTCATTTTCAATAAAACTGAGGAAATGTCACTTTTTTTTAGATAAAATAAAAAAATGCAATGCATAGGTCCATTGTAGATTCCAAATTACTGGAAAATACATCAAAAAAATCATCTGACCTTCACCTATTTTTCAGGCGTAAAATGGTCACTGGGCTGACAAATTTCAGGTCACGACCTCCCAGGCCCAGATTATGTCCGCAAATCTCCTTGCTAACACCAGATGCAGAGCTGTCAGAGTGCTGAGCAAAAACTAACAATCGTCAATTGAAGGATACAAAAGCAAAATACTGCGGATGCTGGAAATCTGAAATAAAAACAAAAAAATGCTGGAAATACTCAGCGGGTCAGGCAGCATCTGTGGAGAGAGAAACAGAGTCAACGTTTCAGGTCGATGACCCTTCGTCAGAACTGGGACAATGTTGGAGATGTAACAGGTTTTTAAGCAAGTGCAGGGGCAGGGAAAGGGGGGAGGGGAGGAAAGAACAAAAGGGAAGGTCTGTGATAGGGTGTGTTCTGGACCAATGGACTTTTTACATGCAGTGAACGTTTTATATGCAGATAGCACCCTCTGGTGGTGGTTATTGTGTTAGCAGTTTGTATGCTGGAAAGGTCATCTGATCTTTCTACCTTTCTTCCTGTGTGAGGTCATTTGACCTTTGTTCCTTTCTTTCTGTGAGAGGTCATTTGGCCTTCGTACCTTTCTTCCTGTGTAACACAGGAAGTAGAATTCCAGGAAGAACCTGGCAGTAATGGAGGATTCTATAAGGGTTTTACAATCCAATGTAATCTGATTTCATATGTTAGGCCAAGCACAATATCTGTGAGTATCTTTGTTCCTTAGCATAATAGCAACGTTGTCAGAGTAGTATTTTGACAATAATATGTTTATAAAAGGGTAATATTTGATAGTTATAGAAGTGAGTCCAAATGTTAGTTAGTTATACAATTAGTCTATTCTACTGTTGTAAATATGTTTATATCTTATGTAATATCGAATGTATAGTACTCAGTTTATGTACAAAACATACTTTATCTTTGTTTACAGTTTCACAAATTTGTTCAAGTAAAGCTTCAAAACAGCAAACGGCTTCACGAAGAATGATTTTGAATAAGTGTTTAACTTGCTGGATAACTAGATAGGAGCACGTCTAACGCAGCCAGTACAGGGTGGAAGGCAGGAGAGATTAAGAGACAAGAGGGATGATGGTGCAAGGCAAAAGGAGATGGTAATGGGACAAGTTAAGAAACAAAAGATGACGTGTAAATGGCGATGGCAGAATGATCGACAGCTGCCATGTGAGAGAGGAAAAAACTGATTGGGGCAGAGGTTATGGTCTGAAATTGTTGAACTCGATGTTGAGTACAGAAGGCTGTAAAGTGCCTAATCGAAAGATGAGGTGCTGTTCCTCGAGCTTACGCTGAGCTTCATTGGAACAGTGTAAGAGGCCAAGGACAGAGAGGTCTGAGTGGGAGTGGAGCGGAGAATTAAAGTGACAGGCGACCGGAAGCTCGGGGACCCCTTATGGACTGAATGGAGGTGTTCCGCAAAGGATGACTAGCAGCACAACTGCAAGTGTGGGCTAACCAAGGTTCTATACAAGTTTAACATAACTTCACTGTTCTTCAATTCTATTCCTCTAGAAGTGAACCCCGGTGCTTTGTTTGAATTCAGTCACATCAGCTCAGTCACTTAAACATGTGTTTGGTGTTTCCAGTGTGTGGCACAAGTAAGGAGTGTGATGGAATACTCTCCATTTGCCTGGATGAGTGCAGCTCCAACAACACTCAAGAAGCTCGACACCATCTAAGACAAAGCAGCCCACTTGATTGGCACCCCATCCATCACCTTAAACATTCACTCCCTCCACCACCGGCATACCGTGGCTGCAGTGTGTACCATCTACAAGATGTACTGCAGCAACTCGCCAAGGCTTCTTCAGCAGCACCTCCCAAACCTGCGACCTCTTCCACCTAGAAGGACAAGGGCAGCAGGCGCATGGGAACACCACCACCTCCAAGTTCCCCTCCAAGTCACACACCATCCTGACTTGGAAATATATCGGCCGTTCCTTCATCGTTGCTGGGTCAAAATCCTGGAACTCCCTCCCTAACAGCACTGTGGGAGCACCTTCACCACACGGACTGCAGCCATTCAAGAAGGCGGCTCACCACCACCTTCTCAAGGGGCAGTTAGGGATGGGCAATAAATGCTGGCCTTGCCAGCGACGCCCACATCCCATGAATGAATAAAAAACATGATACACCACACGGACCATCGCTCAGCGACTGAAGCACTGCTGAAGCAGTCCAGTCACATTATAGTGAGGCCACTTTCATTAACATCATTATTGGCCCCAAGAGCATCCCTCAGAACAGGTTCTTTGATATTTCATTAAAAAAATTAATTAAAATGGTTAACAATTTTCCTGGATCAAGGATGAAATTTTATTTTTAATTTAACGAGACTTCAGTAAAAATTGATAAATAACACCGATTTTAATGAGATTACCTGGGTAACTTTCCGAGGCTGCACCTCCAGCAGCAGGGAACCTCATCCTCAGCAGGAAATATTGGAAAATTGCAGGTGCGTTGCCCATGATTTTCAGATATTCACTGCCAGTGGGTGAGTTGCTCTGCCAGTGGGAAGTTGGGTGGTCAGCAGTTTAGTGGGTCTCATCGACAAGATGAGCTCAGAGAGGGCATGAGGGGAGATAGGAGAGAAACTAGAGGATGTGAATTCAGGGTTAGGGCAGGGGGCAACCTCAGAGGAAGTTAGGCCCGGTGTGCTCGAGGAAGGGAGGGAAGTGGCAGAGGCAGAGGATGGGGGAGGCAGGGGAGGGTGGTTAAAGAAAACGGTTTTTGGTCAAGGAGAGAAGCTGGGTGTTGCCTTTGCCTTCCTGGATGATCTTTGAATAGTGGGCAGTTTTAGAGATGGAGGGCAGAACCCGATAATGCTTTATGTGATCCAATCAGATCTGGCAATGGATGGTTAAATCAGTTGTCCACCAAAGACGTTCAAATCTGCGTTCCTTGGACTTAAGGAAGCGGAGATGAGGGGTATATCGGGTGAACAGCTAGGGATGGATCATTAATGGTGGCTTTGCCAGTGATGCACATATCCCAAGAATAATTTTTTTTTAAATTGGCTACTTTTTCTGCACTTTTTGATTGGTATAAATAATTTTCTGAGATTGTTCCACTGGCAGAGAACCTCGGCGACATCATCCGAAAACACGGCGTCAGTTTCCACATGTATGACGACGACACCCAGCTAGACCCCTCCACGGTCTCTAAATTGTCAGACTGCCTGTCCAACATCCGGTCCTGGATGAGTAGAAATTTCCTCCAATTGAATATTGGTAAGACCGAAGCCATTGTTTTCGGTCCCCGCCACTAACTCCATTCCCTAGGCACCGACTCCATCCCTCTCCCTAGCACCTGTCTGAGGCTGAACCACACTGTTCGCAACCCTGGTGTCATATTTGACCCCGAGATGCGCTTCCGACCACATATCTGCGCCATAACTAAGTCTGCCTACTTCCACCTCCGTAACATCGCCCGTCTCCGCCCTTGCCTCAGCTCATCTGCTGCTGAAATCTTCACCCATGCCTTTGTTACCTCTGGACTTGACTATTCCAACGCACTCCTGGCCGGCCTCCCACATTCCACCCTACGTAAACTTGAGGTGATCCAAAACTCGGCTGCCCGTGTCCTAACTCGCACCAAGTCCCGTTCGCCCATCACCCCTGTGCTCGCTGACCTACATTGGCTCCTGGTTAAGCAATGCCTCAATTTTAAAATTCTCATCCTTGTTTTCAAATCCTTCTGTGGCCTCATCCCTCCCTAGCTCTATAATCTCCTCCAGTCCCACATCCCCCCGAAGATATCTGCATTCCACCAATTCTGGCCTGTTGAACACCCCCGATTATAATCGCTCCACCATTGGTGGCCGTGCCTTCAGCTGCCGAGGCCCTAAACTCTGGAATTCCCTCCCTAAACCTCTCTGCCTCTCTTTCCTCCTTGAAGACGCCCCTTAAAACCTACCTCTTTGACCAATCTGCCCTAATATCTCCTTATGTGGCTCAGTGTCAAATTTTTTTGATAACTCTCCTGTGAGGCACCTTGGGACGTTGTACTACGTTAAATGCGCTATCTAAATGCAAGCTTTTTGTTGTTGTCCTTCAGGCGGTTGTGGTGGGCTGTCTCTGGAACTGCTGCAATCATACGAACATAGGATTTGCTAGATGAAAAAGACTACAGTCAATCTAATTCACCTTTTCGCATCCTATTAGTTGCATGCTACAATGATAATGGAGTTGTTGACTAATCATAGGAATCAATCTCTGTCAATTCATCGACAGCAGACCCAGAAATGACATGAGGATAACCCTAATGGTGGAAAGCTTTGGCTACCATAGGTCCAAAGTCACCTTTGTCCTCCCAAGCACGCTACACTCACCACATGCCATGTCTCAAATCACTTGCCCGTGTAGTGAGGGTGCTTCTTCAATGCTGTTGGGTCAGGAGTTCCAGGATTTTGACCCAACGACATTGAAGCAACGGCGATATATGATGGTCGGGATGGTGTGCAAGTTGGAGGGGAACTTGGAGTTGATGGTGTTCCCATGCATCTTCTGCCCTTGTCCTTCTCGGTGGCGGAGATCGCGGATTTTGGAGGTGCTGCCAAAAAAGCCTTGGCAACTTGCAGCAATGCAAACTGTAAATAGTACGCACTGCAGCCACAGGGTGCTGGTGGTTCAGGGGGTGGATAGTACACACTGCAGCCACAGGGTGCTGGTGGTTCAGGGAGTGGATAGTACGCACTGCAGCCACAGGGTGCTGGTGGTTCAGGGAGTGGATAGTACGCACTGCAGCCACAGGGTGCTGGTGGTTCAGGGAGTGGATAGTACGCACTACAGCCACAGGGTGCTGGTGGTTCAGGGAGTGGATAGTACGCACTGCAGCCACAGGGTGCTGGTGGTTCAGGGGGTGGATAGTACGCACTGCAGCCACAGGGTGCTGGTGGTTCAGGGGTGGATAGTACGCACTACAGCCACAGGGTGCTGGTGGTTCAGGGGGTGGATAGTACGCACTGCAGCCACAGGGTGCTGGTGGTTGAGGGGGTGGATAGTACGCACTACAGCCACAGGGTGCTGGTGGTTCAGGGGGTGGATAGTACGCACTGCAGCCACAGGGTGCTGGTGGTTCAGGGGGTGGATAGTACGCACTACAGCCACAGGGTGCTGGTGGTTCAGGGGGTGGAGAGTACGCACTGCAGCCACAGGGTGCTGGTGGTTGAGGGGGTGGATAGTACGCACTGCAGCCACAGGGTGCTGGTGGTTGAGGGGGTGGATAGTACGCACTACAGCCACAGGGTGCTGGTGGTTCAGGGGGTGGATAGTACGCACTGCAGCCACAGGGTGCTGGTGGTTGAGGGGATGGATAGTACGCACTGCAGCCACAGGGTGCTGGTGGTTCAGGGGGTGGATAGTACGCTCTACAGCCACAGGGTGCTGGTGGTTCAGGGGGTGGATAGTGCGCACTACAGCCACAGGGTGCTGGTGGTTCAGGGGGTGGATAGTACGCACTGCAGCCACAGGGTGCTGGTGGTTCAGGGGGTGGATAGTACGCACTGCAGCCACAGGGTGCTGGTGGTTGGGGGGGTGGATAGTACGCACTGCAGCCACAGGGTGCTGGTGGTTGAGGGGGTGGATAGTACGCACTGCAGCCACAGGGTGCTGGTGGTTGAGGGGGTGGATAGTACGCACTGCAGCCACAGGGTGCTGGTGGTTCAGGGGGTGGATAGTACGCACTGCAGCCACAGGGTGCTGGTGGTTCAGGGGGTGGATAGTACGCACTGCAGCCACAGGGTGCTGGTGGTTGGGGGGGTGGATAGTACGCACTGCAGCCACAGGGTGCTGGTGGTTCAGGGGGTGGATAGTACGCACTGCAGCCACAGGGTGCTGGTGGTTCAGGGGGTGGATAGTACGCACTGCAGCCACAGGGTGCTGGTGGTTGAGGGGGTGGATAGTACGCACTGCAGCCACAGGGTGCTGGTGGTTCAGGGGGTGGATAGTACGCACTGCAGCCACAGGGTGCTGGTGGTTGGGGGGGTGGATAGTACGCACTGCAGCCACAGGGTGCTGGTGGTTCAGGGGGTGGATAGTACGCACTGCAGCCACAGGGTGCTGGTGGTTCAGGGGGTGGATAGTACGCACTGCAGCCACAGGGTGCTGGTGGTTGGGGGGGTGGATAGTACGCACTGCAGCCACAGGGTGCTGGTGGTTGGGGGGGTGGATAGTACGCACTGCAGCCACAGGGTGCTGGTGGTTGAGGGGGTGGATAGTACGCACTGCAGCCACAGGGTGCTGGTGGTTCAGGGGGTGGATAGTACGCACTGCAGCCACAGGGTGCTGGTGGTTGGGGGGGTGGATAGTACGCACTGCAGCCACAGGGTGCTGGTGGTTCAGGGGGTGGATAGTACGCACTGCAGCCACAGGGTGCTGGTGGTTCAGGGGGTGGATAGTACGCACTGCAGCCACAGGGTGCTGGTGGTTGGGGGGGTGGATAGTACGCACTGCAGCCACAGGGTGCTGGTGGTTGGGGGGGTGGATAGTACACACTGCAGCCACAGGGTGCTGGTGGTTCAGGGGGTGGATAGTACGCACTGCAGCCACAGGGTGCTGGTGGTTCAGGGGGTGGATAGTACGCACTGCAGCCACAGGGTGCTGGTGGTTGGGGGGGTGGATAGTACGCACTGCAGCCACAGGGTGCTGGTGGTTGAGGGAGCGGATAGTACGCACTGCAGCCACAGGGTGCTGGTGGTTGAGGGGGTGGATAGTACGCACTGCAGCCACGGGGTGCTGGTGGTTGAGGGAGCGGATAGTACGCACTGCAGCCACAGGGTGCTGCTGGTTGAGGGGGTGGATAGTACACACTGCAGCCACAGGGTGCTGCTGGTTGAGGGGGTGGATAGTACACACTACAGCCACAGGGTGCTGGTGGTTCAGGGAGTGGATAGTACGCACTGCAGCCACAGGGTGCTGGTGGTTGAGGGGGTGGATAGTACGCACTGCAGCCACAGGGTGCTGGTGGTTCAGGGGGTGGATAGTACACACTGCAGCCACAGGGTGCTGGTGGTTGAGGGAGTGGATAGTACGCACTGCAGCCACAGGGTGCTGGTGGTTCAGGGGGTGGATAGTACGCACTGCAGCCACAGGGTGCTGGTGGTTCAGGGGGTGGATAGTACGCACTGCAGCCACAGGGTGCTGGTGGTTCAGGGGGTGGATAGTACGCACTGCAGCCACAGGGTGCTGGTGGTTCAGGGGGTGGATAGTACGCACTGCAGCCACAGGGTGCTGGTGGTTCAGGGGGTGGATAGTACGCACTGCAGCCACAGGGTGCTGGTGGTTCAGGGGGTGGATAGTACGCACTGCAGCCACAGGGTGCTGGTGGTTCAGGGGGTGGATAGTACGCACTGCAGCCACAGGGTGCTGGTGGTTCAGGGGGTGGATAGTACGCACTGCAGCCACAGGGTGCTGGTGGTTCAGGGGGTGGATAGTATGCACTGCAGCCACAGGGTGCTGCTGGTTCAGGGGGTGGATAGTACGCACTGCAGCCACAGGGTGCTGGTGGTTCAGGGGTGGATAGTACGCACTGCAGCCACAGGGTGCTGCTGGTTCAGGGGGTGGATAGTACGCACTGCAGCCACAGGGTGCTGCTGGTTGAGGGGGTGGATAGTACGCACTGCAGCCACAGGGTGCTGGTGGTTCAGGGGGTGGATAGTACACACTGCAGCCACAGGGTGCTGGTGGTTCAGGGGGTGGATAGTACGCACTGCAGCCACAGGGTGCTGGTGGTTGAGGGGGCGGATTGTATGCACTGCAGCCACAGGGTGCTGCTGGTTCAGGGGGTGGATAGTATGCACTGCAGCCACAGGGTGCTGCTGGTTCAGGGGGTGGATAGTACGCACTGCAGCCACAGGGTGCTGGTGGTTGAGGGGGCGGATTGTATGCACTGCAGCCACAGGGTGCTGCTGGTTCAGGGGGTGGATAGTATGCACTGCAGCCACAGGGTGCTGGTGGTTGAGGGGGTGGATAGTACGCACTGCAGCCACAGGGTGCTGGTGGTTGAGGGGGCGGATTGTATGCACTGCAGCCACAGGGTGCTGGTGGTTGAGGGGGCGGATTGTATGCACTGCAGCCACAGGGTGCTGGTGGTTGAGGGGGTGGATAGTACGCACTGCAGCCACAGGGTGCTGCTGGTTGAGGGGGTGGATAGTACGCACTGCAGCCACAGGGTGCTGGTGGTTGAGGGGGCGGATTGTATGCACTGCAGCCACAGGGTGCTGGTGGTTGAGGGGGTGGATAGTACGCACTGCAGCCACAGGGTGCTGCTGGTTGAGGGGGTGGATAGTACGCACTGCAGCCACAGGGTGCTGGTGGTTCAGGGGGTGGATAGTACGCACTGCAGCCACGGGGTGCTGGTGGTTCAGGGGGTGGATAGTACGCACTGCAGCCACAGGGTGCTGGTGGTTGAGGGGGCGGATTGTATGCACTGCAGCCACAGGGTGCTGGTGGTTGAGGGGGTGGATAGTACGCACTGCAGCCACAGGGTGCTGGTGGTTGAGGGGGCGCATTGTATGCACTGCAGCCACAGGGTGCTGGTGGTTGAGGGGGTGGATAGTACGCACTGCAGCCACAGGGTGCTGCTGGTTCAGGGGGTGGATAGTATGCACTGCAGCCACAGGGTGCTGCTGGTTCAGGGGGTGGATAGTACGCACTGCAGCCACAGGGTGCTGGTGGTTCAGGGGGTGGATAGTACGCACTGCAGCCACAGGGTGCTGGTGGTTCAGGGAGTGGATAGTACGCACTGCAGCCACAGGGTGCTGGTGGTTGAGGGGGTGGATAGTACGCACTGCAGCCACAGGGTGCTGGTGGTTCAGGGAGTGGATAGTACGCACTGCAGCCACAGGGTGCTGGTGGTTGGGGGGGTGGATAGTACGCACTGCAGCCACAGGGTGCTGGTGGTTCAGGGGGTGGATAGTACGCACTGCAGCCACAGGGTGCTGGTGGTTCAGGGGGTGGATAGTACGCACTACAGCCACAGGGTGCTGGTGGTTCAGGGGGTGGATAGTACGCACTGCAGCCACAGGGTGCTGGTGGTTGGGGGGGTGGATAGTACGCACTGCAGCCACAGGGTGCTGGTGGTTCAGGGGGTGGATAGTACGCACTGCAGCCACAGGGTGCTGCTGGTTCAGGGGGTGGATAGTACGCACTGCAGCCACAGGGTGCTGGTGGTTCAGGGGGTGGATAGTACACACTGCAGCCACAGGGTGCTGGTGGTTCAGGGGGTGGATAGTACACACTGCAGCCACAGGGTGCTGGTGGTTGAGGGGATGGATAGTACGCACTGCAGCCACGGGGTGCTGGTGGTTCAGGGGGTGGATAGTACGCACTGCAGCCACAGGGTGCTGGTGGTTGAGGGGGCGGATTGTATGCACTGCAGCCACAGGGTGCTGCTGGTTGAGGGGGTGGATAGTACGCACTGCAGCCACAGGGTGCTGGTGGTTCAGGGGGTGGATAGTACACACTGCAGCCACAGGGTGCTGGTGGTTCAGGGGGTGGATAGTACACACTGCAGCCACAGGGTGCTGGTGGTTGAGGGGGTGGATAGTACACACTGCAGCCACAGGGTGCTGGTGGTTGAGGGGATGGATAGTACGCACTGCAGCCACAGGGTGCTGGTGGTTGGGGGGGTGGATAGTATGCACTGCAGCCACAGGGTGCTGGTGGTTGGGGGGGTGGATAGTACGCACTGCAGCCACAGGGTGCTGGTGGTTGAGGGGGTGGATAGTACGCACTGCAGCCACAGGGTGCTGGTGGTTGAGGGGGTGGATAGTACGCACTGCAGCCACAGGGTGCTGGTGGTTCAGGGGGTGGATAGTACGCACTGCAGCCACGGGGTGCTGGTGGTTCAGGGGGTGGATAGTACGCACTGCAGCCACAGGGTGCTGCTGGTTCAGGGGGTGGATAGTACGCACTGCAGCCACGGGGTGCTGGTGGTTCAGGGGGTGGATAGTACGCACTGCAGCCACAGGGTGCTGGTGGTTCAGGGGGTGGATAGTACGCACTGCAGCCACAGGGTGCTGCTGGTTCAGGGGGTGGATAGTACGCACTGCAGCCACAGGGTGCTGGTGGTTCAGGGGGTGGATAGTACGCACTGCAGCCACAGGGAGCTGCTGGTTCAGGGGGTGGATAGTACGCACTGCAGCCACAGGGTGCTGGTGGTTCAGGGGGTGGATAGTACGCACTGCAGCCACAGGGTGCTGGTGGTTCAGGGGGTGGAGAGTACGCACTGCAGCCACAGGGTGCTGGTGGTTCAGGGGGTGGATAGTACGCACTGCAGCCACAGGGTGCTGGTGGTTCAGGGGGTGGATAGTACGCACTGCAGCCACGGGGTGCTGGTGGTTCAGGGGGTGGATAGTACGCACTGCAGCCACAGGGTGCTGGTGGTTCAGGGGGTGGATAGTACGCACTGCAGCCACGGGGTGCTGGTGGTTCAGGGGGTGGATAGTACGCACTGCAGCCACGGGGTGCTGGTGGTTCAGGGGGTGGATAGTACACACTGCAGCCACAGGGTGCTGGTGGTTCAGGGGGTGGATAGTACGCACTGCAGCCACAGGGTGCTGGTGGTTCAAGGGGTGGATAGTACGCACTGCAGCCACAGGGTGCTGGTAGTTGAGGGGGTGGATAGTACGCACTGCAGCCACAGGGTGCTGGTGGTTGAGGGGGTGGATAGTACGCACTGCAGCCACAGGGTGCTGGTGGTTCAGGGGGTGGATAGTACGCACTGCAGCCACAGGGTGCTGGTGGTTCAGGGGGTGGATAGTACACACTGCAGCCACGGGGTGCTGGTGGTTCAGGGGGTGGATAGCACGCACTGCAGCCACAGGGTGCTGGTGGTTGAGGGGGTGGATAGTACGCACTGCAGCCACAGGGTGCTGGTGGTTCAGGGGGTGGATAGTACGCACTGCAGCCACAGGGTGCTGGTAGTTCAGGGGGTGGATAGTACGCACTGCAGCCACAGGGTGCTGGTGGTTGAGGGGGTGGATAGTACGCACTGCAGCCACAGGGTGCTGGTGGTTGAGGGGGTGGATAGTACGCACTGCAGCCACAGGGTGCTGGTGGTTCAGGGGGTGGAGAGTACGCACTGCAGCCACAGGGTGCTGGTGGTTCAGGGGGTGGATAGTACGCACTGCAGCCACAGGGTGCTGGTGGTTCAGGGGGTGGATAGTACGCACTGCAGCCACAGGGTGCTGGTGGTTCAGGGGGTGGATAGTACGCACTGCAGCCACAGGGTGCTGGTGGTTGAGGGAGCGGATAGTACGCACTGCAGCCACAGGGTGCTGGTGGTTCAGGGGGTGGATAGTACGCACTGCAGCCACGGGGTGCTGGTGGTTGAGGGAGCGGATAGTACGCACTACAGCCACAGGGTGCTGGTGGTTCAGGGGGTGGATAGTACGCACTGCAGCCACAGGGTGCTGGTGGTTGAGGGAGCGGATAGTACGCACTGCAGCCACAGGGTGCTGGTGGTTCAGGGGGTGGATAGTATGCACTGCAGCCACAGGGTGCTGGTGGTTCAGGGGGTGGATAGTACGCACTACAGCCACAGGGTGCTGGTGGTTCAGGGGGTGGATAGTACGCACTGCAGCCACAGGGTGCTGGTGGTTCAGGGGGTGGATAGTACGCACTGCAGCCACAGGGTGCTGGTGGTTGGGGGGGTGGATAGCACGCACTGCAGCCACAGGGTGCTGGTGGTTGAGGGGGTGGATAGTACGCACTGCAGCCACAGGGTGCTGGTGGTTGAGGGAGCGGATAGTACGCACTGCAGCCACAGGGTGCTGGTGGTTGAGGGGGTGGATAGTACGCACTGCAGCCACAGGGTGCTGCTGGTTGAGGGAGCGGATAGTACGCACTGCAGCCACAGGGTGCTGGTGGTTGAGGGGGTGGATAGTACGCACTACAGCCACAGGGTGCTGGTGGTTCAGGGGGTGGATAGTACGCACTGCAGCCACAGGGTGCTGGTGGTTGAGGGAGCGGATAGTACGCACTGCAGCCACAGGGTGCTGGTGGTTCAGGGGGTGGATAGTATGCACTGCAGCCACAGGGTGCTGGTGGTTCAGGGGGTGGATAGTACGCACTGCAGCCACAGGGTGCTGGTGGTTGAGGGAGCGGATAGTACGCACTGCAGCCACAGGGTGCTGGTGGTTCAGGGGGTGGATAGTATGCACTGCAGCCACAGGGTGCTGGTGGTTCAGGGGGTGGATAGTACGCACTGCAGCCACAGGGTGCTGGTGGTTGAGGGAGCGGATAGTACGCACTGCAGCCACAGGGTGCTGGTGGTTGAGGGGGTGGATAGTACGCACTGCAGCCACAGGGTGCTGGTGGTTGGGGGGGTGGATAGTACGCACTGCAGCCACAGGGTGCTGGTGGTTGGGGGGGTGGATAGTACACACTGCAGCCACAGGGTGCTGGTGGTTCAGGGGGTGGATAGTATGCACTGCAGCCACAGGGTGCTGGTGGTTCAGGGGGTGGATAGTACGCACTGCAGCCACAGGGTGCTGGTGGTTGAGGGAGCGGATAGTACGCACTGCAGCCACAGGGTGCTGGTGGTTGAGGGGGTGGATAGTACGCACTGCAGCCACAGGGTGCTGGTGGTTGGGGGGGTGGATAGTACGCACTGCAGCCACAGGGTGCTGGTGGTTCAGGGGGTGGATATTTAAGCTCTCATGCAGACTGGTCTGTCTGGCATCATTCCTCTTCTTCCAGACATGGCCGATTGTGGGATTCCCATTAGGAAACCAATCGGGCCAGTAGTGGTGTTGGGTAGAAAAATAAATAATCATTAATTGGCACAAAATTTGATCAGAGCCTAAATTCTGAGGAATCAAATTTGCCTTTATATTGTAGTTTATTGTTTTGTAACAGCCCGAGGTGTCCATGTCCACATTATGCATCCTGCAAATCCAAACAGTGGGAAGCCGACACGTAGGATGGACATCCTCCCAAGTACATATTTAAATGAATTGCCCACTAGTTTGAGGTGGGTGCTTCTACCACTGCTGGTGCTGGCCTCTGCAAAATACATCGGGATTCAAACTGATTAACATCGTGTGACCCGGCGATGGAGCTGATGTGCGGTAAATTTGCACAACATTAAAGGATGATTAGGGCCCTAAGCCCTCAAGATATTCCACATCACCAATGTTGTCTTATAGAAAGGACAGAGGGGTGGCGGACAACTGCTGGCCGATGTATCACTTCATGCTGTCAGGTGCAATTAGGCACAACCTCATCATCTTATCATGTGGTGTGAGGGAGGATCCTGTAACTGAGATGAGGGCTACATGACTTTTTCTTTTCCCAATTGTGTTTTATCCCACAGACATTAGCTGTGCGGTGCCAGTACAGCTTACTCCCTCTTACTCCATTTCATTTTCATTCTCCTCTCCAGAGGGTGTGTGATATACCTATCAATTCCTCCAATAAAAGGCGAAGAGTTACGAAGGTGACTAAAGGTTTTTATTGACTAAATAACAGAGCCCACTCTCGTGTGTGATCCGATCCAAGCAGGAGGAATACCAGCCAGTCGCTCACCTTTATACCTGGCCTGGTGGGTGGAGCCAAGGCGGAGTCGGCAGTGGTCATCCCAGGTATAGCAGTGTGGCAAGAGGCGACCTCGTACCGTGATACAATAGTGGTCAGTGATACAGTTATAACGAACAGTGGTGAACAGTGCTAACTACTAACAGTGATACGATAGTGAACGTGGTTTACCACAGTGTGTTTTTCCAGCTATAGTTTTGAATGTTCAGGGCCATTCGCAACTCCTCAGATAATGAAGCAGTCTGTGCCTGCATGCAACAAGACCTGGACGACATTCAGGCTTGGACTGATAAGTGGCAGGTAACATTCGCGCCACACAAGTGCCAGGCAACGACTATCTCCAACAAGAGAGAGTCTAACCTCCGCCCCTTGACATTCAACGGCATTATCATCGCCGAGTCCCCCACCATCAACATCCTGGGGGGTCACCATTGACCAGAAACTTAACTGGACCAGCCACATAAATACTGTGGCAACAAGAGCAGGTCAGAGGCTGGGTATTCTATGGCGAGTGCCTCACCTCCTGACTCCCCAAAGCCTTTCGACCATCAACAAGGCACAAGTCAGGAGTGTGATGGAATACTCTCCACTTGCCTGGATGAGAGCAGCTCCAACAACACTCAAGAAGCTCGACACCATCCAGGACAAAGCAGCCCGCTTGATTGGCACCCCATCCACCACCTTAAACATTCACTCCCTCCACCACCGGCGCACCGTGGCTGCAGTGTGTATCATCTACAAGGTGCACTGCAGCAACTCACCAAGGCCTCTTCGGCAGCACCTCCCAAACCCGCGACCTCTTCCACCTAGAAGGACAAGGGCAGCAGGCGCATGGGAACACCACCACCTCCAAGTTCCCCTCCAAGTCACACACCATCCTGACTTGGAAGTATATCACCGTTCCTTCATCGTCGCTGGGTCAAAATCCTGGAACACCCTCCCTAACAGCACTGTGGGAGCACCTTCACCACACGGACTGCAGCGGTTCAAGAAGGCGGCTCACCACCACCTTCTCAAAGGCAACTAGGGATGGGCAATAAATGATGGCCTTGCCAGCGACGCCCACATCCCATGAACAAATTTTAAAATAAATCAATTCAGTTAATATTATTCTGATTTGGGACTCTATCATTGCTGCTCAGACATGGAAGTAATTGTTGTTTAGAAACTTTATAAAAAGCATATCAAACTGGACAATCAGCATCGTATTGTGTGCTTTTGTCTGAATGTTTTACTGGGATAGCATTAGCCTACACTATATTGAGTTGAATTTTTGTATACAGTAAATGAGATAATGTCAGGTAAATGTCTCAGAATCGAAGAAATTGATCATGTGCCTTCCTCCATACTCAGTACACTGGATTTCCTTTTTGTAGTGGTCCATATTTTTTTCAGAAGAATAAGCTCACCTCTGGCCCTCGTCTTATAGACCTATTTTATATCCCATAATAATAATATTCACCTGTGCCACCCTTTCAAGGTAATGATGGTGCCTTCTGCAGTTCTCTGCATCCATCCGAACAATATTATTGCCTTAGTATTTGATGTATATGAATGGATTAACTGTTTCTTTTAATGAATTTATTTTGCTACTACATGAAGTCCAACAGAATAGCATTAGCCTACACTATATTAAGTTGAATTTTTGTATACAGTAAATGTGATAATGTCATTGAACAGAAACGTCAATTCAGCCAACCTAGTCCATTCCTCCCACAGCTAATGGGCAAACAATTGTACCATGGGCCCCGCCCCAGTTCTAACTCGCTGAAGCTTATATGCATGGTTCCCCATGCTATTTTCTACATTATCATCAGCGGGAACTATGTCACAATAGTTAACAAAGGTCAAGTGGGTAATTTTTGGTTGTTAAATTGCAAGATTGTTTATATTCCCCTGGATGACATCAGCAACGGATTTCATTGCCTAAAAAGGGAAAATAGATTTTAATGTTTCGGAGGCAGCGATCCATAATTACTGCCTCGTTACTTCCCAAAATTGCTTTAATACCTGCAGACAGGAACCGTGGTCATGTGCTTTAAGTTTTAATTTCATGTTTTTCTTCTAACCAAATCTGAGCGTTTTGGTCTCCACTCACACCATGGGCCACTCTGCTGGTGTAGGTTGCAGAGGTGGCTTGCGTGCCTGAGAGAGTGGCTCCACTGATTGGAAGGGAATCGAGCATTTTTGGTACAGGTTTGAAGGCTGATGCGGAGGCGCCCAAACCCAGTAACGACAGAGCACATGTATAATGTAAGGACCACCAGGAAAGAAGCGATCACCTCTAAAATGACACTGCTTAACAATAAGTGCTCAAGGATAAGACCCTTGTGAGCAATTGTTCGAGGAAATATAGCAGTGTATTTCTTTTAACTCAATTTAATTTAATAAAAACAATTGTTTGTGTTCTTTTTTAAGCTTACCACAAGGTGGCTGGCTTCCTGATCAACCCTGCCACTATTGCAACATTTCTGAGACTAAGGGATAGAAATATCTTGTTTCCCAGTGTCAGCTGTGGCTCAGTTGGTAGCACTCTCTAGGTGGGAGGGGCTAGGAGTGAGCAGGTGCTGCTGGTTGCCTGATTGCTGCAGGGAGTTGGAGTGAGCTTGTAAAAAGTTGATGGTGGTTTTTATTTTCAGGTTTTAGGGCCTTTTTGGCCCATAAACAACAGCTGGGCCCCTCAGAGAACAGTGTTCCTAAGATGAATTTAATCAGGGGAGAAACTGTTGTTGGAAGGAAGAGAAAAAGGCCCAAAAATTTGGGCCGGGACCCTACAAGGTTTGGAAAAGAAAACACGGTGGTAGTTCAGTGCGAGGGTAAGGAGATACGAGATTGGGATATTATCCAAGTGGTACATGAGGACTGTGGCGAGGGAAGCTGCTTTGCCTGCCGACCAAAGCCGAATGTTGGGTTCGAGGTGACGGTCAGTGGCCCAGAGGAGGTGGAAAGGCTTTTACTCAGTTTGAAGGTTGGTGATAAGTTCTTGGAGGTATCTCTGCTAAATTCTCATTCTTACACTTGTCAGTTTATATTGAGGACGATGTGCTAATCAAAAAGTTGGAGTTGTGGAATATTAAAATTTGCTCGCCAATAAAGAGGAGATACTATCCAGGAACATGGGTAGCAGATGGATCCTGTTACGTAAAGGTACGGTTCCCAGAAGGGGTGAAGTCATTACCATACAGCATGAAATTCAAGACAATGGAAGGAGTGCAGTACTTCCGAGTACTGCATGATAACCAAGTGAAAGTTTGTTATTATTGTCTTGGAAACAACCATCTTGTAAGAAACTGTCCGGACTTGTATCATTATAATTGCGGCGAATCTGGACACATTGCTCGGAGCTGCAAGGCGGAGAGCTGTGGGGTGTGTCACAAATGCCCCATCTGCTGTGAGTGTGAGGCTGAAGGAAGCTCTATGAGTGACAAGGAGATGGGAGAAGGAGCAGGAGGTGTGAGTGGAACGGCCGGAGGAGTGGAGCAGTCGGAGGACACAGCTGGTAAATTGAAGGAGAAAAGAGCGCAGGAAGAGGCAGAAAATTGCAGAGCAGAGAACAGGATTGAGATGGTGGAAAACACACCAAGTACCGTGGAAAAGGACAAAGAGAGCGGAGGACAGCACGGGTCGAAGGCAAAGTGTAGCCATAATACAGTTCAGCTCTCCCTAAAGAATCTGGGGTCCGCGGGGGGGGGGGGGGGAGGAGGCGGGAGCAAGGTGCATGGTAAATGTAAGTACTCCAAAGAAAGATGGGGAGTCAGACATCTCGGTGAGCAGGATGGGGCAAGACAAGGAGAGGGTGCAAGAGGCAGGAGCCTTAAAGGGGCAGCAGGATGGGAGCGGCGAGACAAAGACGCCAGAAGGGAGCAATATGGGTGCGCCATTGTCCCATAGAGAGAAGGATCAGGGAGCAAGGGTCAGAGGTGGAGATGAGGTCGAAGGGAGCGGCAGTGTTAGAGAAACCGCGATAGCAGGAAGACTCTCTATGGGAGATGAAGTATCTGACGGGGAGCAGGATTATGTATCGGACGGAGAGCAGGCACAGGGGGTTGCAGAAGAGCTTGAGTGTGAGGAATTAGAGGGGGACAGAGGCATGGAAGTGGGGGGTGGGGTGGCATCATGTGGAAAGAGAAAGGTTAATGAGGGGCAGAAGGAGGGAGACAGGGCAGTTCCTTGGCCCAAATTTAATGCAAGGAAGAGGCTGAAACAGCAGGGAAGGTTCAAACAGGAGGTGAAAAAGAGTCAGAGCTGCAGGAAAAAGCAACAGCTGGCCGAAAAGTTGGGAAGGAGCATGAGAGGAGGGAAGGGCCAGAGATTAAATGATGGGGAGATTATCAGGCATACTTCCCTTATTCGGAGCCATGATTACATTGGTCTCGATTAATGTGAACGGACTGAGGGGTGAGAAGAAATTGCAGCAGTTGTTGCAGGGTTTTAAAGGCACTGACTTGTTGTGTCTGCAAGAAACCTTTTGGGATGAGGATATCCTAGAAAGAGCTCAGAAGGTTTGGAAGGGAGAGGTGTTTGCAAGTTGTGCAAACAATAACCATAGAGGGGTGGCTGTTTTGGTGAGTCCGTCCATAAAAGAGAATGTTACCTTGGTGGACAAGGACACTGAGGGGAGATTTTTACGGCTAAGGGTAAAAATGGAGGAATTTAATTGCGATCTCTTTAATATCTATGCACCAAACGACCATTGCAAGCGTCGCGAGTTTTTTGGGGGGTTATTGAAGTGGCAGAGGTGGAAAATCCTTGTATAGTGGGGGATTTTAATGTATTTTTATCTCGGATGGGCATTTCAGCCCAGGTGACCTTTAAGGATGATAACTCCAGAGGGATGATTGTAAAAATAATGACAAATTTAAATTTGAGAGACTTATGGAGGGACCAGAACCCCATAAAAAGGGAGTTCTCCAGAACAGGTTGGGTGGGTGATATTTTAAAACAGCTGAATAGATTTTGTGTTAATGCGGGAAGGGTTAAGTTCTGAGGTGATGGAGATTTATTATAAAAAAGTATTTTTTAGTGATCACTCGGCTTTGGTTCTTAGAATTAGGAACAGCAGAGTTAAGATCGGTCCAGGAGTGTGGATTTTAAACAATCAATGCCTGAAAGAAATTGCTTATAAAGAAGGGATTTTAAATATAATAAAGAATGCTCGGAAGGAACCTTTGTTCTTGAAAGAGAGAAGAGTTTGGTGGGACAATTTCAAATATGAGGTAAAAGTTTTTTCGGTACGTTATGGGAAAAAGAGAACAGCAGCTAACCGGCATCGAGAAGAGAATATAAACAAAAGGTTTACGGATGTCTGTAAAGCAGTTGACGGAGGAGATAAGGGAGCTGAGACTAAGTTCTGGGTGTTAATGGAAGAGTGGGAATTATTGCAAGCTGAAAAATGCAAGGGGGCCATTCTCTGTGCAAAGGCTAAAGATGCATTGGAGGGCGAAAGATGCACTAAATATTTTCTAGAGCAAGAAAAGCTGCGACAGAGATTATCGTTAATTGAAGAGTTGAAGGTTGGGGAGAAGATCATTCATGAAAGTGGGGAGATTTTAGAGGCGGCTAGCAGCTTTTATCAAGAGTTATATACAAAAGAATATATTCCAATTTGGCAATGGAGAAGGTTACTGCTTTTATTGAAGAGGGTTTAAAGGAGGATGAGAGAAGCATGTGTGACAAAGAAGTAGGATTAGCGGAAATAAAAGTAGCAATAAGTGGAATGAAGGGGGGGGGAAAGCCCAGGGTCCGATGGACTAAGTGTAGAATGTTATAAAGAATTTTTCCAGGTTTTAAGTTCATTGCTCTTAGAGGTTGTTAAGGAAATTAAAATTGAGGGAAGCCTGGCCCCACCTATGAGGAGAGGGATCATAAGCTTAGCTTATATAAAAATAAAGGGGATAGACGGGATCTGAAGAATTGGAGGCCCATCACATTATTAAATGTGGATTATAAGATCTTGGTGAGGGTTATAGCAAATCGTATGAAGCAGGTGTTGCCACAGATAGTTTTGCCCTCTCAGTCCTATGGAGTCATAGGCCGGGACATCGCAGACTCTGTTGTCTCAATCCGAGATGCGATAGAGCTCATGGAAGAGAGTGGGAGGGAGGCTTATGCATTTAAGATAGATCAAAAGAAAGCCATTGATAGGGTCTCTCATGAGTTTTTATTGATGGTTTTGTAAGCATTTGGTTTTGGGGGAAATTTCATTGAGTGGATAGGATTTTTTATTCAAACATATTTAGCTGTGTTAAATGTAATGGTTTTTTATCCAAGTATTTTCCGATACAGAGGTCAGTGAGACAGGGTTGTCCCCTGTCCCCATTGTTGTACACATTGGTAGCAGAACCATTAGGTTACATGATGCGAAAGAAACAAGGTGTAGTTGGGATTGTGGTCCCCAGTTCCGGGCTGGTGTCGGTGATACACCAATATGCAGATGACACA
Organism: Somniosus microcephalus; assembly: GCF_052327205.1. Taxonomy (NCBI): domain Eukaryota; kingdom Metazoa; phylum Chordata; class Chondrichthyes; order Squaliformes; family Somniosidae; genus Somniosus; species Somniosus microcephalus. Next base: position 6,550,390 of record NC_140995.1, read on the forward strand.
ACCTTAACATTGAGAAATGGGCAGTCAGTGAGGAAAGCTATGGATGTAGTGGAGGAATATTGTAGAGCTTCAGGAGCCAGAGTGAGTTATAGTAAGTCCCAATGCCTGGTTGCAGGGAGGGGTAGGGGGGAAGGGTTGGAGGAAAGCCCCTTTAAGGTGGTGGAGGTTTTGGAAGTTCTGGGGGTGCATATGGGGTGCAAGAAAGACAGGGATGAAGTGGATCGATTAAATTGGGAACCAAAGGTTATGAAAATTTAAAAGATTTTGGGAAGATGGGAAAGAAGGTGGTTGAAAGTGCAAGGAAGAGCGACAGTGGTGTCCGCTCTCCTGCTATCTAAGCTATGGTACTTATTGACGGTGGAGGATATTCCTGAGTGGGTGGAAAAGTCCATCCGAGAGGCTTGTGTGAGGTTTTTATGGGAAGGGAAACCAGCCTTGGTTGCTTACAACACCATCATTGGACGGAGAAATCAGGGAGGATTCAATTTCCCAGATATTGATTTGAAGAAAAAATCTTTTAGAATCAAATGGGTGAAGAGATTTCTTCAGAAGTCAAATACAAGTTTTTGGAAGAGTTGTTTTGAGCATTTTTTTTAAATGAAGTGAGATAGGAGGGCAGGGGATATTGTATATGGAATACAATAATATGTTTTTGAAATCGATTAAATCTCTCCCTAGGTTTTATAAGAGGGTTGTAGAGACTTGGGCCCAATTTTTAAAAAGTGTGCAGTTTATGCCCAAGGGTGCTGAGGGATTTTTAGAACAGCCCTTATTTTTGAACAGGTGGGCCAACATTGAAGGAGAGGTATTATTTAATCAAGCTTTTATAAAAGTTGGGATTATATGTGTGAAAGATGTATTATACGAGGTCATTCCAGGTTGGTTGCCGGAAGCCATAGTGAGGGATATGGTGTGGGAGGAGGATCAGGAGGTAAAGAAAAAATCAATAGGGATCATGTATGAGAAGATTGTGAGGGCAATGCCACAGGATTGGATGGAAGAAATAAATGCGGAAATCTCCAAAGGAAGTAAAATGCGTCCCGCTTTTCCAAGCTTTCTGCTGGAGAAAGGGGGAGAGTTGGTCCAATTTGACAACTGTAATTCTCGAGATTTCTATGGGGTATTTAGAGAATGGAGATTCAAGACACCTGCTGGTCAGGAGTTTTGGCAGAGTATATACCCACAGCTGGACTTCAACAGGATTTGGAAGGGACTGTGGGCAAATTTTAAATGTCCAGAGTGGATTGAACTGGATTTCAAATTGGCTCATAACCAGATTTTTACCATGACGGTCTTGTGCAAGATTGGACGAGTGGAGGGGGCAACTTGCCCAGTGTGTGGGACACGGGATGAGACTCTGTCCCATTTACTGGTGTTATGTCCGCAGTTAAATGATTTTAAATACTATGTTCAACAGATTGTGTGAGGTTTTTTTGCTGGGTGGGGACCAAAGAGCGAGAATGGGAATCCCGTGGGACTAAATTTTGAGATGGGGATTGCAGGAGCGTCTGCCCGAGTCTAGCGGAGCGGCAATTAATTTAATGTTCAGTTTGGCTAGATTCGTGATTGTGCAAAGAAGGAATGCTCTGTTTTTTAAGGGGAGGAGAATCAATCTTGAAAGAGTATTTTAAATATAAGCTAAAAGATCATTATAAGGCTCTGTGAATGTTTTATTCAGAAAGGAATTTAAAGATAGTATTTTACGATCTATTTTTAAAGTACAATCGATTAATATATGTTACGGAAGTCAAATTAAACTTCAGGTTTTGATGTTAATATGAGGTGCAGGAATGGCTGTGCAGAGCGGCGGAATGGATTTGAATGATACAATGGAATGATCACGATGTTGTAAATGTTCTTAATGTTCAATAAATGATATAATAATTTTTTTTAAAGTGGGTAGCACTCTCGTCTCTGAGTCAGAAGGTTATGGGTTCAAGTCCCACTCCAGAGACTTGAGCACAAAAATCTAGGCTGACACTCCAGTGCAGTACTGAGGGAGTGCCGCACTGTTGGAGGTGCTGTCTTTCGGATGAGACGTTAAACCGAGGCCCCGTCTGCCCTCTTGGGTAGACGTGAAAGATCCTATGGCACTATTTCGAAGAAGAGCAGGGGAGTTATCCCTGGTGTTCTGGGCCAATATTCATCCCTCAATCAACACAACAAAAACAGATTATCTGGTCATTATCTCATTGCTGTTTGTGGGAGCTTGCTGTGTGTAAATTGGCTGCTGCATTTCCTACATTACAACAGTGACTACACTACAAAAAAAGTACTTCATTGGCTGTAAAGCGCATTGAGACGTCCGGTGGTCGTGAAAGGCGCTATAGAAATGCAAGTCTTCCTTTCTTTCTATAGCTTGTCCTTGAACCCCCCACTGCATTGGCTTCAGAGAGTACAGTGGGTTCAAAGGACATGATTGGCTGGCTAGCCACTGGTGAGTTAAAACAAAATCAGTTTGCTCAAAAAATACTTTCAAAATATAAATGTCATTCTTCATGTTTTCCCTTTGAAGTTTAAACAAGTGCCGTGAAAATGGTATTGTTCATCAGCTTGATTGCTTCAAGCGCAAAGCAACAATGGCGCTAATCCCAAACCACACTGTACAATGGGTCTCAGTTTGTTTAGTGGTCAGGGGAACAAAGAGCCATATGCAGCTAGCAGCTAGCTCACCCATCCCTGCTAACATTACTCGCTCACCAGTTGCAAACAATACACTTGTCTGGGAAGCTGATCATGTAATTATCATTTAAAATACCCTTTCTCCTTCAAAGAGTCGACTAATTCTGGATCAAAACTTTCTGGGACTCTGATCCAGACAAAGCATCTCCTATTCACTCTTACAGTGTTCAGTGTAGTGCTTGGAATCTATTTTAGGGCTACCACAATTTTAAAATTATATATGTGCAAGATATATAAGTCAGACAAAACAGAAGTACTATTTTCGTCATTCCTAAATTGTTATATGCTTAAATACAATCCAATTGAATATAAATCAACATAAAATGAGATGCTATGTTGCAACTTCATGGAAGATTTTATGATCAACCAACCCATGGGTGAGATCTAGACACTAGTATGATTGTTTGCCAGCTGGGTGCCCGTCATAGAAACATATAAGATAGGAGCAGGAGTAGGCCATTCGGCCCCTCGAGCCTGCTCCGCCATTCATAGAAACATAGAAGATAGGAGCAGGAGTAGGCCATTCGGCCCCTCGAGCCTGCTCCGCCATTTAATGTGATCATAGCTGATAATCCAAATTCAGTACCCTGTCCCTGCTTTCTCCCCATATCCCTTGATCCCTTTAGCCTTAAGAAATATATCCAACTCCTTCTTGAATATATTTAATGAATTGGCCTCTACTGCCTTCTGTGGTAGAGAATTCCACAGGTTCACCACTCTCTGGGTGAAGAAATTCCTCCTCATCCCTGTCCTAAATGGCTTACCCCTTATCCTTAGACTGTGACCCCTGGTTGTGGACTCCCCGACCATCGGGAACATCCTTCCTGCATCTAGTCTGTCCAGTCCTGTCAGAATTTTATAAGTTTCAATGAGATCCCCTCTCATTCTTCTAAACTCCAACGAGTATAAGCCCAATCGACCCAATCTCTCCTCATATGTCATTCCTGCCATCCCAGGTATCAGTCTGGTGAATCTTCGCTGCACTCCCTCCATGGCAAGAACATCCTTCCTCAGATAAGGCGACCAAAACTGCACACAATACTCAAGGTGTGGTCTCACCAAGGCCCTGTACAACTGCAGCAAGACATCCTTGTTCCTGTACTCGAACCCTCTCGCTACGAAGGCCAACATACCATTTGCCTTCTTAAAAGTCACGCGTGTAACTTTTACACTGTGCAATCAGTACATGGAAGGTAGAATTTCCGTGAGGGTTAGCTTGATCTCCCACCATAACCTCCTCAGAACCGTCGTCAAAATGGAGTAAATGGCTGCTTGCGTCATTTCTTCGAAGCTTTCCACCATTTTCCATTGAAGTTACAGCAGGGGTTTGGAAAAGCCCTGCGGGAATTCTAGGCTGGAAACCAATAGGAGCAATAAGAATCTCGCCATTAATGCATAGTGCTTCAAGCGGTACACTAGAAGCTTCACCCAAAAGCGGGCACATTTCAGAAATCCGGGAATTCATCCATGTAGATTTTCTGCCCATAGCGAAACACAAATTTGTCAAATTTACACTTAGATCTAAAGATGTTCATTATTTCTACCACAGGCAAGTACAAAGATGATGTCTGGCCAAAAAATATCTTGTATTGTGATATAATTAGAGAACTTTGTGGGGGTAGGGGTTCTAGAATAGATCAAGTTAGCTTTTGACGTATAGTTAATGAATATGTAAGCACAGCAAGCTTGTTAACCTTTGGTGCTTCTAGTCTATATTTCATCAGACGCCCATTAATTTCAGTGGCATTTTATTTCTCTGGCAAGGCTGAAATGTTGCTACGTTCTTCAACACACATTTTATGTACATGAAATCACAAACACAGACGGCCGCCTTTCACAAGCGAGCCATAATAATAATGAACCCTTTTGACTTTAGGGTGAAGCCCAATTAAATAGAAAGAAAGACTTATATATTTATACAGCGCCTTTCATGACCACCGGATGTCTCAAAGCGCTTTTCAGCCAATTAAGTACTTTTGAAGTGTAGTTACTGTTGTAATGTAAGAAACGCGGCAGCCAATTTGCGCACAGCAAGGTCCCACAAACAGCAATGTGACAATGACCAGATAATGTTTTTTTCATGCTGGTTGAGGGATAAATATTGGCCCTCAGCACTGCACTGGCGTGTCAGCCTAGCTTTATGTGCTCAAGTCCCTGGAGTGGGACTTGAACCCACAACCTTCTGACTCAGAGGCGAGTGTGCTGCCAACTCTGCCACAGCTGATACTTAAATCCAATAATTATCCTTGAAACATGAATCCCAAAATTAAGGTTACATCTGGTACATCCCAGAGATGGGAGCTTCATCATGATGCACTTCTGGTGTGATGCACACATTGGCTTTCTCTGTTTGGCACAGGAGGGGCTCCATCTTCCTCCACTAGCAACAGGCAGCATCAATGTAGGTCACGCCTTCAGTTGGCTACAGACAGTTGAATCAAGTTCCATGGAGCAGGAGGAGGCACTGAGGACACAGCAAGTGATGCATGTCAACTCGTTTTAACATTACACTGGTTAGAACCATTCATTACTGATTTAACATTTTATCTGTTCCATCCAAAGTGGTTTTGCTGGTTAAGTCTTACGTTCTCTGATCATGAACGATTTGAACATGATCCGAGAAAGCATGTATTAGTTGAGTTCATCTGATTTTTTTACCCCAAAATTTAAGAAAATAAGGCCTGAAAATTAGAACAATTTGCAACTTCAACCCAATAAAACATCCTTAAGAATTTCAGAGAGGCAAAATTGGACATTGAACGATACTGGGAGAAGAGTTAGGGAAGGTGTTGAGGAGTCTTTTGATGGACAGGAGAGAATAGACAAATTCTCATGTCAGATTTTAACATAACATAAGAAATAGGAGCAGGAGTCGGCCATTCGGCCCCTCGAGCCTGCCCCGCCATTCAATAAGATCATGGCTGATCTTCTACCTCAACTCTACTTTCCTGCACTATCCCCATATCCCTTGATTCCCTCAATATTCAAAAATCTATCGATCTCTGTCTTGAATATACTCAACGACTGAGCCTCCACAGCCCTCTGGGGTAGAGAATTCCAAAGGTTCACCACCCTCTGAGTGAAGAAATTACTCCTCATCTCCGTCCTGAATGACCGACCGCTTATTCTGAGGCTTTGGGAGTGTGTTTCAGAGTATGCGGCCAAGCTAGCTGAGGGCTCTGCAAACAAAGCTGAAGCAGAGAGAGGGGTTTGCGAAGGAGGCCACTGTCGGAGCAGTGAAGTACTGACATGAAAGGCTGCAGGAGGTTACAGAAGTGGGAAAAGATTAGGGCCTAGAAATTCGGTATAGCCGCGTTTGGGGCGCTAGTCCTGGTGATGCGCAAAGTTTAGCGCCAGGCGCAATTTAGCGCCACCTAGCACGATATTGGGTTGCAGCACCCCTAAAGGTGATTGCGGCGCTAAATCAGGCGCTGCACGCTACTCTTAAGGCGCTAACCCGGCAGCGCAATCCAATTTCACGGCGGCAGGGCGCAGCAAAGATGCTGTCAATAATCACTTTTCCTGAGACACACTGGCGCCGGCCAGCTCTTAAAGGGGCAGGTCAATTGGCATCACCAGACACACTCACTGCCTTGTAGGCCTTCAAAGCGGTGGGAGCCTACCTGTGGCGCAGCAGCCTAGCAAGACATGGAAAGGGTGAGGCAGAGGGCGGAACGCCTCACTGATGGGGCATTGGATGCTTTGGTTGGCGCAGTGGAATCAAGGCCAAGGAAGATGGTCGGAATGTGATTTATGTTTTGGACAGTCTCCCGGGTGTGAGAGCCAGTTATGTGTCAGTGTATTAGTTTTGCTTTCTGTTGCCATAGCTTTCTCATGTTTGAAGGAACCACATTTTGTGTAATGAAACACTTTCTTCATTTACAATGGCCATGCCTGCTATTTACATGCATCTTGCCCTTCACAGGCTTGGGGGTATCAGACCGGTTCCATTCCTGTTCTTGGAATGGCAGCAAGCATTCCATGAGAGGGGCCTAGAAGCTACTTCTGATCAGCCTCTGACGCGCAGCCTGAGAAGAGCCGCTCGCGTAGAAGTTCAGGCCAGCAGGCATCTTCTTAGCCACCGACAGAGATGTCCTGCACCTTATCTGAGGCTGCAGATCTGGCTGAAGCAGCTGGCACAGCTCAGTCACCACCTACTTTCTAAATCGCAGCCTTCTGACACACTGCTCCTCCGGCATGTTCATGTAGGAAAACTGCTGTCGGAAAACCCTGCCAGCGTAAGGTCTGCTGTGGCGACGTCTGTTGGCCCTCCTCCGTCTGGCCATGCCTGCCCCCCTCTCCCAGCGTCTCAGTGCCCTTTCCAGATGATTCAGCAGCAGGATGTTCCCCTCCAATGCAGCCCCCATAATAAGTGCCCACAGGAAGGTTCCCCGTTGTCAAGGCTCACCAACAGCAAGGTGATGGTCAGAAGGCTGAAGATCGTCTGCCTGCGCTGGCTCAGTGGTCAAATGGTTCTCAGTGTGCAGCTCAGCAACTCTTTGTAGCTCTCGAGGAAGTTGTGCTCCAAAAATGGCTGCCGCTTTAAAACCACACCAGTTCCCTTTAAATAACGCTCCTCCAGCCTGAGAGCGACTTGGTAAGGTCCAGGTAAGCTGTCACTATTAGCGCCAGGCGCTACGGAAGGGGCGCCACTGAATTTCCGGTCCGGGGCGCCCAAAAGGCGTTGCACACTCAAATGGTGTCATAATCAGTCTGCGCCCATGAGTGGGCGCTAAGATTTAGCGCCGGCGCTAAATGCATGCTCAATATGGGGCAAGGCGCTAGGTGCCTTGCGCCCGCCCGGAAATTGGCTAGCGCCCCACTTCTCGGCCTCTTTAGGCATTAATCGGTGGCGCTAACAACCGAATTTCTCCCCCTAAGCCTCAGAGGGCTCAGAGATGAGAAAAAAGATTTTGAATTTGGTGCATTGAGGTAACTGAAGCCAAGGGAGGTTGATAAGGGAGAATACAAAGAGATTAGAAGAGAAGTCAAAAAAAGTTAGGAAGTCGAAGAGGAACTATGAAATTAAATTATCAAGGAGCATAAAAAATAATAAAATATTTTACAGGCACATCAATAAAAGAAGGAAGATTGGGATGGCAATAGGACCATTAAAGGATGGATAGGACAATAGCACAGGTAACAATAACGAGATGGCAGAAATATTAAACAATTATTTTGCTTCAGTTTTTCAGGGGATATATTAAATAAACTAATCAAACTCAAAGAGGATAGAACCCCTGGTTCCAGAAGGATTGCATCCACGCATTTTAAAAGAATCTAGAGAAGAGATAGCAGAGGCATTACTACACATATTTAATAACGCGTTAGAAAAAGGTGTAGTGCCAGAGGACTGGCGGATAGCTAACGTAATACCGATATTTAAGAAGGGAGATAGAACATGTCCAGGGAACTATAGACCAGTCAGCTTAACATCGGTGGTAGGAAAAATAATGGAATCCCTACTAAAGGAGAAAATAGAAGAACATCTAGAAACCAAAACATAGTAATGAATAGTCAGCATGGATTTCAAAAGGGAAAATCATGCTTGACCAACCCCATTGAATTTTTTGAAGCGGTAACCGAGAGAGTAGGCAATGGTAATGCAATAGATGTAATTTATCTAGATTTTCAAAAGGCCTTCAATAAGGTACCTCATAATAGACTGAGGAACAAGGTCAGAGAATGCGGAGTCAGGGGACAAGTAGCAGAATGGATAGCTAATACAAAAGCAAAATACTGCGGATGCTGGAAATCTGAAATAAAAACAGAAAATGCTGGAAATACTCAGCAGGTCAGGCAGCATCTTTGGAGAGAGAAACAGAGCTAATGGCCCCGATTTTCGGCTTGTGTGGGAAATGGTCGGGTTTCCCCGAATGTGGGGTTTCTGACACACATAAAAAAGTGTCAGCCAGCTCCACGCAATTTTCCCTCAAGTGGCCAATTAATTCCCAGCATGTGGGCAGCCTTGCTAATTGTCCAATTCGAGTCAGAAATCCCCACAGTATGATGTCATCATTCGTGGTGCTTTCAAGGTCCATAGCAAGCACTGCATCCTCTGAAGGCTTCCAAACGAACCATACAGGATGGCAGAGGAGCCTGCAGCAGCTGTGGCCAGTGCCAGACCCCGAGCTGCCTCCAAATTCGACGAGGCTTCACTGCAGGCATTATTGGATGGGGTTAGGGCCCACAGGGAGGTCCTCTTCCCTAGGTCAGGGAGGAAGAGACCGCCCACTGAGACCAATGCTGCATGGATGCAGGTGTCAGAAGATGCCAACTCGCTGGGAGTCACCAGAAGAACTTTGGCATTACATCTCTAACTCCTTCCTTTACTCCCCCACAGTACCATCCAGAGCCCCCGTCCTCACTGTGGAGGAGGAAGAGGCTGTGCAGCCAGACTCCTCAGAGGAAGCTCCAACCTCTGAGGGCGCAGCATCAGCAGAAGTAAGCGCACCCAGCACCAGCGCAGACACTCACACCTCGGGGGGACCTTTGGGACATAGAGTAGTGTTGTCACCTGGTGTTTCACAGCTCACAAGTGAGCCTCAGCAGATTCTGGAGACAGGGACAGCAGTGGAGAGTCCTCGTCGGAGGGCGCAGGACTCTGCCAGCTCAGCTCAGCTGCACTGCATGTCGACCCTCTGCCTCTTGGTCCATCCGCAAGAGACGAGGTGATGGATCTCCATGCACAGATGCAGGAGTCTCTGGCAGGTTTTGTCTCCAGGGTTGCTGCAAGTGTGGAGCGAATGGAGGAGTCCATAGCGACCATGAGCAGAGCCTTTGTGGAGTCATTGGCGCATGAACGCATCACCATGGAAAGGTTGGCAACCTCCATGCAGGAGATAACTCGCCAGGGTACGGAAAACATGGTGAGTGCTCATAAGAGAATGACATCTCTTGAGGAGCGTGGCCATCTGTTGAACAGAGAAACCAGATCTTCATGGAAGTCCTTCTGAGTAGGACTGCCAGTGCAGAAACGGGTCCCACTGGCCCCCTAAAGCGCAGCAAGGTGCTCTCAAGCCACTTCCAAGCACTGGCCCCTTCTGGCCTGTGCAGCTTCAGGTGAGTGAGCAGCAGCCTGGTGCTCCTGGTGCTCATCCTGCTGTTCCTGGTTCTGCTGCTGCCGCCTCTGCTGTTGGAGATCCTCTAATGCCAGGAAGGGAAGGTACCAAAGGCCTCCCATGCTTCTGGCAGATGCCTCCGTTGAGGGGGCACTGAGTTAGGGTGGTGAGAGGGGCTTCCCAGGAGCTCACACTGGAGAAGTGTGTGAGGCTCCAACTTTCTACAGCTGTTCCTAAGCCTTCAAAAAGTTCCCCCAAGCTTTCATCAACAAGGTCCTGCAGCCTGCAAATGCTGCCTCTTTAAATCTCTTCAGCCCTCATTGACCTGCAGCTGACAGCAAGCAAGCCAACTGTTTTCACACCAGCTCTCATCAGCGGGGTTCCCCGCAGGCGTGTTTGATGTGAGGAAAGCCCCAAAGTCGCATCGACCCTGGAAAATCTACCTCAACAAGGAGATAATTGCTCATTACTGCTCCGACGACTAGTCCCGCCAGCAGCGGCTGGGACTGAGGCGGGTCGCGTAGAAACGGCGGTCCGAAAGTCAGACGGGGCGGGGAATCAGGCGGGGGGGGTCCCGACCCGCTTTTTCGCTGATTTTCGGCCCCCGGCCGCCTGGAAAGCTGCCCGACGGCGGCCAGAAAATCGACCCCAATGTTTCAGGTCGAATGGATTGCTGGCTGGCTTCAAGATAGAAAGCAGAGAGTGGGAGTAAAGGGTAGCTATTCACAGTGGCAGAAGGTGGGTAGTGGTGTTCCACAAGGATCAGTGCTGGGACCACTGTTGTTCACAATTTACATTAACAATTTAGATTTTGGAATCAAAAACATAAATTCTAAATTTGCGGATGACACCAAATTGGGGGGATAGTCAATACTGAGGAGGACTGCAACAAATTACAGGAGGACATTAATAAACTTGCAGAATGGGCATATAATTGGCAAATGAAATTCAACACAGATAAATGTGAGGTATTACATTTCGGTAGGAAGAATAGGGAGGTCACTTATCACTTGGAGGGTGCGAGTCTAGGTGGGGTAGAGGAACAAAGGGACCTCGGAGTACAAATACACAAATCACTAAAAGTTGTGACACAGGTTAGCAAGGCCGTAAGAAAAGCAAACCAAGCACTAGGGTTTATTTCTAGAGGTATAGAATTGAAAAGGATGTTATGCTAAACCTGTATCGAACCTTGATTAGACCACACTTAGAGTAAAAGGATATAGAGGCACTGGAGAGGGTGCAGAGAAGATTTACAAGGATGATGCCAGAAATGCGAGGGTATACATATCAGGAAAGGATGAACAGGCTGGGTCTATTTTCTCTTGAGAGGGGTGACCTAATAGAGGTCTTTAAAATTATGAAAGGTTTTGTTAGAGTGGATACAGAGAGAATGTTTCCACTTGTGGGGAAGAGCATAACTAGAGGCCATCAATATAAGATTGTCACCAAGAAATCCAATAGGGAATTCAGAAGAAACTTCTTTACCCAGAGAGTGGTGAGAATGTGCAACTCACTACCACAGGGAGTGGTTGAAGCGAATAGTATAGATACATTTAAGGGGAGGCTGGACAAGCATATGAGGGAGAAGGGAATAGAGGGTTACGCTGATAGATTTAGATGAGGAAAGACGGGAGGAGGCTCGAGTGGAGCATAAACGCCGGCATGGACTGGTTGGGCCGAATGGCCTGTTTCTGTGCCGTATATCCCATGTAATCCTGTGATAAAGGAGCAAAACTTAGTCCAGGATAGGATACAGGCAGTGGCATTTTAGATGATTGATTTGTTGTTTATGTATGAGGGCACTTGTGAGGCCAGAATGGCTTAATAATGATATAGATTTTAGTGCATTTCATATTTCAATGCTTAAAATTGGTAAAACTGGTGTTTAATGTTCTGTTTATAAAATATACTCAGTGCAAAGTATTGATAAAAGAGAAGTCATGTTTAAAATAGCATAAAAGAGACTTCAATAAGTATGTAGCTATTATAGACTGGCTGGACAATTTATAGCAAACACACAGAAGGCTGGACAATGTGAAGCAAAATTGTGACGATGGACGAAAGGTGATTCTCCTCTGAATATTATCATAAAATCAACCGTCTATTATTTTAATGATGCAAATGTTCAGAGATGAAAGCGTGCAATGAATGCTCTGCTCCCTGCCTCCTTCCCTTCACTACATTGCCGATAGATGCTGAAAATACTTGGCCTTGCAGCACTTCATCCTTGTTGGCGCTAACTAGTCAGCAGATGCCTGACAGAATTACAGCACTTTGAAGATAAGACATTTAAAACTGAGGAAACATTTCAGCAATGACATTGAAAATTACTACGTTCCTACAGTAGCCATGTATGTCACTAAATATAATCCAACAGGAGTTCTGATATCTGCTTTAAATGCAAAATAATTAATCCATTGATATTAATCGGGTGTATTATTATACTGATTTCCCACATAATCCTGGATCCTAAGTGAGGATACCGTAATACTTACTGATGTCTCTCAGTCCTTCCTCATTCTTGTGTTTTAGGCTTTCAAACTGCTGGTTAGAAGATGCCTGGGAGCTAACATTTTATGTCGAGTCTTCAATCAGATCATGACTAGTCACTGACTCCATCCCTCTCCCTAACATCTGTCTGAGGCTGAACCACACAGTTCGCAACCTTGGTGTCATATTTGACCCTGAAATGAGCTTCCGACCACATATCCGCAGCACAACAAAGACCGTCTATTTCCACCTCCGTAACATCGCCCGTCTCCGCCCTTGCCTCAGCTCATCCGCTGCTGAAACCCTCATCCATGCCTTTGTTACCTCTAGACTTGACTATTCCAACGCACTCCTGGCTGGCGTCCCACATTCCACCCTATGTAAACTTGAGGTGATCCAGAACTCGGCTGCCCGTGTCCTAACTCGCACCAAGTCCCGTTCGTACATCTCCCCTGTGCTCCCTGACCTACATTGGCTCCCGGTTAAGCAGCGCCTCGATTTCAAAATTCTCATCCTTGTGTTCAAATCCCTCCATGGCCTCGCCCCTCCCTATCTCTGTAATCTCCTTCAGCCCCACAACCCCCACCACCCCCCCCCCCCGAGATATCTGCGCTCCTCTAATTCTGCCCTCTCGAGCATCCCTGATTATAATCGCTCAACCTTTGGTGGCCGTGCCTTCTGTTGCCTGGGCCCTAAGCTCTGGAATTCCCTGCCTAAACCTCTCCGCCTCACTACCTCTCTTTCCTCCTTTAAGACGCTCCTTAAAACCTACCTCTTTGACCAAGCTTTTGGTCACCTGCCCTAATTTATCCTTATGTGGCTCGGAGTCAAATTCTTTGTCTTAAAATACTCCTGTGCAGCGCCTTGGGACGTTTTACTATGTTAAAGGCGCTATATAAATACAAGTTGTTGTTAAATTGGTTGGAATGTTTACAGCTATCAATGTGACTTCACAATGTCACTGAAAAGGGGATTTGTACAGATGTCAGCTCTCAGGTTGCTTCTAACCAGAAATTTAAAGCATAAAACTCAGGAACAAGGGATGATCAAGAGACAAGTGCAACAATAAGGATTCTGCACCAATTTTCCTTTAAACTAGATGTGTTTTTAAACAGCAGAAAGGACTGTATCCGTCCTGCAGCATTGCTTTTGCTGTCTCCGTTAAAACCTTTCTGGTTAGGGTACAAAATCCATGACCCAGTTACAGCGGTTGTTCTTATATGTGCAGTGAATTTTGAGATGTAAGACATTGGTCTTCAGTCAGTTACTATCTGTCAAAGGTGAACAGAGTTTATTAACCTTTGGAGATTTTGAAGCCTCCAGACATAAAGCCAGTTGTGTTTGGAATATAACATTGACCAGTGTCTGTGTTTTCAGATAGGATAATGCCTATAACTCTTGCATGAGAACACTTCCATATGCAAACACGTGACATACTCAAAATCTCTATAGGGCACTGTTTCCTTCAACACTGTAAAGATTCATGCTCGAGCTAGGTTTATTGAAAGGAACTCGCCTGGAGTTTTACTGTCATTCTAAGTTTGTTTCATTTAAGTATTTTTTTTAGTCTACAGGGTACTGTACTCTCTCTGTATCCTGTTGGCTTCGAAGATCAAGTACAATGCTCGGTAAAGTAGTAGGCATATCACATATGTTGCCATAGAAATGGGTCAGACGAAATGCATGGTTGCATTCCCCTTGTTAGAATGCCTCGGAAATGGCTGCTCCACAGAGAAGCAGCTCCCTCTCAGTACTATCATGGTAGAATCTTATTACTAACTTTCTGAACCCAGAAAAATAGTTCTAATCAAATTCATTGTACTGATTATGTACTCGTCAGCATACTAGAAATACACATTTTGTTTAAAGATTTGTAATCCGACTGTTGTGACTGTGAATTATTCTGTGATTTAACTATGTGTTAAAATACATTGCAGCCAAATTTTTCAAGGATAAGATACAGGGCCAGAGTGGATGAAGAAATGTCTCCTCACGGTCCTTTTACAAAGAGTGTACATGACCATTGCACTGACCAGTACACCTCTGCTCCGTTTCCTTTTATTTGCATGGCAGTGGGGAAAGAGATCTTTTTGTTTTGTATTGAGCATTTGAATATTCTTAACTTGCATCTCAAGTTTGGGTGGAGGGGGGGTGGGGATCAAAGGATTAACCCTGCAACCCTAGATCTAGATCTCCCGGTCATCTCTGGTTCTTTGCTCTCTATTACCTCCTTTAATTAATCTTTTTGATCACTGTTTCTTGCATTTTACTTTTCTGCCCGAGTCACTTCCCTTTAGTATTTACAACAATAAAGTTACATAGAAACATAGAAACATAGAAGATAGGAGCAGGAGTCGGCCATTCGGCCCTTCGAGCCTGCTCCGCCATTCAATGAGATCATGGCTGATCATCCAAATTCAGTACCCTGTCCCTGCCTTCTCCCCATATCCCTTGATCCCTTTAGCCTTAAGAAATATATCCGACTCTTTCTTGAATATATTTAATGAACTGGCCTCCACCGCCCTCTGTGGCAGAGAATTCCACAGGTTCACCACTCTCTGGGTGAAGAAATTCCTCCTCATTTCAGTCCTAAATGGCCTACCCCTTATCCTTAGACTATGACCCCTGGTTCTGGACTCCCCGGCCATCAGAAACATCCTTCCTGCATCTAGTCTGTCCAGGCCTGACAGAATTTTATAGGTTTCGATGAGATCCCCTCCCGATCTTCTAAACTCCAGTGAGTATAAGCCCAATCGACACAATCTCTCCTCATATGTCATTCCTGCCATCCCAGGTATCAGCCTGGTGAATCTTCGCTGCACTCCTTCCATGGCAAGAATGTCCTTCCTCAGGTAAGGCGACCAAAACTGCACACAATACTCAAGGTGCGGTCTCACCAAAGCCCTGTACAACTGCAGCAAGACATCCTTGTTCTTGTACTCGAACCCTCTTGCTACGAAGGCCAACATACCATTTGCCTTCTTAACTGCCTGCTGCACCTGCATGCTTACCTTCAGCGACTGGTGCACAAGAACACCCAGGTCTCTTTGCACTTCCCCTTCTCCCAATCTATTGCCATTCAAATAATAATCTGCCCTCCTGTTTTTGCCACCAAAGTGGATAACCTCACATTTATCCACATTATAGTGCATTTGCCATGTTTCTGCCCAATCACCCAACCTGTCATAGAAGATAGGAGCAAGAGTAGGCCATTCGGCCCCTCGAGCCTACTCCGCCATTTAATGAGAGCATGGCTGATCATCCAAATTTAGTACCCTGTCCCTGCTTTCTCCCCATATCCCTTTAGCCTTAAGTGATCCCTTTAGCCTTAAGTGATCCCTTTACCTTTACTTAGCAGTGTTGTTTTATTAGTTGTACAATTGATATTCGAGACCACGGCAGCGTTAAAAGTAGTCACCATGTTGCTTCCTTGTGTGCCTGCTGACTAGAATGTTGGATTCTGGAAAGCCACTTTAGCATCAGTGGACAGTTTAGACAGGCATTTCTACCCAAGTCCTCAGCTTTAGGTGAATTTTTTTTTGTAATATTGCATTGGGATATGGGCTGCCAATTGAAGCGCAGGTTATTTAAAAAAAATGTTTGTATGAAAACAGAGCACCCAGCCATGTCTGTGCTACCTGCTGCAGCAATTGGGGCACGCCCAGGTCATCAGTGCAGCAGAGTGTGAAGAAATGTCAGACTACACAAAGGGAGCCTGAAAACATGTTGCACATGCACAATTGTCAATGAGGAGGAACTGGAAGTAAAATTTTAAATGAAACTTGATTTGACTTCAAATGATTCAAAAACAAAGAACGAATCTGCTGACTCCTCCCCTACTCCTTCTCGCCTTACAACGGTACCTGCACTCCAAAAGTACTTCATTGGCTGTAATGCGCTTTGAGGCGTCCGGTGGTCGTGAAAGGCACTGTATAAACACAAGTCTTTCTTTCTTTTTCCCCCAGTCAGTCAGGTTTTTGTAACAGAAAGTTGCAAGGCAGTCAGGCCCCGCCAAGAGGAAAAGGTCAGAAATGCATATAGAGGGAGTCAAGGGAGAGCCTGGGTGCAGCCGTGAACCTCTGTGCAGTGATTGTCAGTGTTTGCAGCACCTCAATGCTGTAGAACACCGACAGCACAACGGTCAAAATGAATGCGGCCGTGGTCCCTTTAAGGAAACCGACTAATGACGCATCAAGTGACATCATCAGACCCGCTTCCTTCAATTGGCCGGCAAACGCGCTGGGCGGGGCTTAACAAGCCCAATCAGGGCAAAATCATTTTGGACAGCGGGCTGGACCCGCCACCGACGTCACCCGTCCCAGACCCGCCGAGGTTGGTAAAATCCAGCCCCATTGTTCGAGCCACTGTTGTGGGGAACTGTGACACATTTATTGTTTTGTATTATTATACAAAATAAATTGTACTGATTGAACTCGGTGAATCCAATCAGAACAGCTGTTCTGGATGTTCACGTTACAGTGAAGTTAAGCTACGTATTGATTCGTAGCTGGTCTCATTTTACCCACCAACCCTTTGTGCTCATTAAAATAAAGGTTATTGATTTAATTCTTTTCAAAAATATTGGCCCTGAAATTGCGGTCTCCCTGACGACGCTGTCGTAATCCATTTGAAAGGCCCCGCAACTTTCGGGTTTCTGCATGTGCGAAATCCAGAACTTGCGCTGTCAAGCTACGCCTTGACAGATCATCCGAACCGCACGGAAACTCAGGATTGGTGGCGCAGAGTTGGACTGTTTGCCCAACAACTGCCCAGCAATTGCCCACAAAACTCTTACGGCTGGTAAAAGCAGGCGTAGGGCCTGTTTTCATCAGCACAAGTGTGTATATGAGCCTTAAATAAAACTTTTAAAAATCAAAATACACTTTAAATGAGTTTATGCAAATATTGGCTCGGATTAAGATGTTTAAAATTATTTATCAAAACATTACACTTTTATTGAGGTTGGTGCAATGAAGGGACTTATGAATAAAATTGAAATTCAGTACATTTATATTTATTAAGAATTGTGTAAATTGTATAACGATTTGGGGATTCCACTGCATATCATTAGGGGATTCCCATCGTAAATGATTGCAATGGAATCCTCCTTTGTGATTGGCGGACCGGGCTCACGTGATTCCAGGGTCCCTGCCGAACTGCTTGCGCCCTGGGGATCCGTGGGCCTTTACGCTGCCGTCCGCCTGGAGGCCCGAGACCGTAACCCTCCGCAGCCTGGGCGCCTGGAGGTAGGTTGGTAAAGGTTACGTGGGTCAGGGGCGTAGTCCGGAGGTACGCCTCCGACCGTGATTTCTAGCCCATTACAAGTTACTCTTATGATAGAGAAAGTGCACAAAGTTAACACCGCAGTTAATTTTCCAACAACCACTTATTGATAAATGCTTAAAATAGAATTGTCAAAGTACAACCAAGGATAATAGTGGTGGATAAAAAGGGTTCTTTGTGTATGATCTTGATCTTTAAATATCTATTAATCTGAGTGCGCTATAATGAAATTTTAATTATTCAGCATCATGCACAGCTATTGCAATGCAATAGTGTGATATTTGCTTTATTATGTTTTATACACAGTGTTTTATTAAAAGATGTATTCAATTATATTGAAAGAGAGGGACATTTTTTTGTTTGCCGAACGGATCGGTGATACTGAATTTTTTTGTGGATTTGGGACAACAGTCAATTCAGAAAGTAATCACTCGAATTTGTCATCTGCATGAGCTCCTAACCAAAATGATATTGCATAGCAATTATTATTTTATTTAAATGAGCATTTTTATATTTAGTATCATCTTCTGAAGGGAAATTGTCAAGGGATAAACATTCATGTTTATTCTGGCTCAAACATGGCCAATATTCGTGTGATTTACAGCATTTGGATCATTGAACAACACGGGTGACATTCGCTCCCCCCATGATAGGCCAATGTTGGGTTGGATACTTGCTTACCACCACACTATCAGGAGGGAGCTTGTTCTCATTATACCATCAGCAGTGGGATTTATCTAGTTTGGACGGTAGTTAATTTATTGTCCAGATTTTTTTTTTTTAAGTAACTTCTTACAGGTGATCTTTGAGGATGGGAGATGTATATATTGGTAACTTAATTCACTGCAATAAACCCAGAGAGTGGTGAGAATGTGGAACTCGCTACCACAGGGAGTGGTCGAAGCGAATAGTATAGATGCATTTAAGGGGAGGCTGGACAAGCATCTGAGGGAGAAGGGAATAGAGGGTTACGCTGATAGATTTAGATGAGGAAAGACGGGAGGAGGCTCGTGTGGAGCATAAACGCCGGCATGGACTGGTTGGGCCGAATGGCCTGTTTCTGTGACTATCACAGGCACGCAACAGATGGGTCTGTCAATCAACTTGATGGGTACCTGTGATAGGCGCTTTCACAATTTTTTTTTCTTTAAAATGAAAGACTTACATTTATATAGCGCCTTTCACGACCACCGGACATCTCAAAGTGCTTTACAGTCAATTAAGTATTTTTGAAGTGGAGTCACTGTTGTAATGTGGGAAACACAGCAGCCAATTTGTGTACAGCAAGCTCCCACAAACAGCAATGTGATAATGACCAGAGAATCTGGTTTTTTTTTGTTATGCTGATTGAGGGATAACTATTGGCCAGGACACCGGGGATAACTCCCCTCCTCTTCGAAATAGTGTCATGGGATCTTTTACATCCATCTGAGAGAGCAGACAGGGCCTCGGTTTAACGTCTCATCTGAAAGACGGCATCTCCGACAGTGCAGCACTCCCTCAGCACTGCACTGGAGTGTCAGCCTAGCTTTCTGTGCTCAAGTCCCTGGAGTGGGGACTGTGAACCCACAACCTTCTGACTCAGAGGCGAGTGCGCTACCCACTGAGACACAGCTGACACTACATGTTGCATTATACAACAGGAATTACATCAAAGACAGATCTATAGCTTATATAATAAATGAAAGAATCTATATAAAAAGGGTTCCACAGGTGTCATCTTCATCATGGGTATTGCCACCATGGACATTGGGGAAAAAACATGGTAAAATCCAGAAAATAGATACCACTCATTCAATAGAGCCCAATTTCAAGAGTATGCAATTAACTAGAACATTCTAAAACTAGGAGGGAAAATAAAATGGACTGTAAAGTCTTTTTGCTTCTGTGAAATATCAATCATTTTAATAGGCTCGTTTTATAATTTAATTATTATTTTTTTTAATTACACAGGGCTGTTTATAATAATTTTTTAAACTTCTGCTGATCACTTGCAAACTCCCAGATATCTGCAGAGGATTCCTTCCCCAGAAAACATTGGGTAAGGATTAAAAATGTAACTTTGTTTTTCCATCTCAGTAAATCTTCTGTTTTGCAAGTGGATTTAAATAGGAAAATGATTACAAGGCAATTCAACAGAATAAGCTGAAAATCATTGTCATGGAATCTTTATCTAACACATTATTAAGTTGCCTTCTACAAATAAGCATATTAATGTAAACAGGTCGGTCCGATTATTTGTATGTTGAGATAGTTACTGTAGCCAGTGCATCGCTATTAATGGCATCTCTTCTCACCCCAACTTCATCTTGGGGATCCTCAAAGGCCCAATCCTTGGCTCCCTCCTCTTCCTTGTCTACATGCTGTACTTTGAGACCATCCTCCACAATAATAGGGCCAGCTTTAAGATGTACACTAAACAACACCCAGCTCTACATCGCCACCACCTCTCTTGATCCCTTCACTGCTTCTGTGCTGTCAAACTGTTTGTCCGACATCCAATAGAAGATGAGGATAATTTTCCTCTAGCTATACATTGAGAAGACCAAAGCTACCATCTTAGGTCCCCACCACAAACTCCTTACCGTTGCCATCAACTCCATCCCCTTCCCTGGTCATTGTCTTAGGCTGAACCAGACTTGGCAACCTGACAAGCGGCGTTTCCAACCCCATATCCTCTCCACCTCCGTAACATCACTTGCCCCCATCCCCACGTCAGCCCATCTGCTGCCGAAACCCTCATTCATGCTTTGGTCACCTCCAGACACAATGGGCTGGATTTTACTTACCGAGACGAGTTGGGGGCGGGACTGCTGCCTTCCGGGTTCTAGTCCCGCCCCCAGCGATGTTCGACGCACAGACGTTATTTTCAATTGATTGGCCTTGTTAAGCCCCGCCCTGCGGGCTTGCTGACCAGTTAAGGAAAAGCCGGTGTCAAATGAAGTCAGGTGATGACGCTTCATCTGCCGGTTTTCTTAAAGGCACATGAAACATTTCTTTTTCACAGATGATTTGACAGTGTTTGACAGTATTGAGGTGCTGTCAAACACTGACAATCGCTGTACAAAGGTAAGCCCTTGCACCCAGGCTCTCCAATGACTCTCTCCTTAGAATAAAACAGATGGCAGCTGCAGGTGAGGGTACAGAAGCGATCTGTCACTTCTCCCGATGAGATGAGGCTACACAAATACTTCAAAGCTCGTCACCTACAGAAAAATCTAAACACATTAAAAATGACTTTCCCAACATTTCCTTACCTCTGATACTCACCAGTGTCCCATTGCATCCTTCACACCACTCCTGCAGCTTTCATCTATACACAAACATGACAACAGACCCACAGCACACCTCACTTACCCTGGCGGGTTCCCCAACATCAAGAAGCCTGCAGCATAAGTCTCAAAATTGGAAAAAGTCTCTTAACTGCCTGGCTGTAATCCTCTTCCCGCCACTAAGAGTCGGGTCCCTGCGCAAATCGGGGACCCGACTCCCGGGAAGATTGGCTGGAGGCGGGTTGGGAGCGGGTTTGGGACCCGCTCCCATTCTTTTTGACTTTCCCAGCAGTCCCGCCTCCAAACCCGCCTCCTCCGGGCTGGTAAAATCCAGCCCAATTACTCCAACGCTCTCCAGCTGACTTCCCATCCTCCAACTTCCATAAAATTCAGCTCATCTAAAGTTCTTCTGCCCGTGTCCTATCTTGCACCAAGTCCTGTTCACCCATCACCGATTGTCTCTTGCTGCCCTACATTGGCTTCCGGTCCTCCAAAGCCTCAAATTTATAATTAATTTTGTGTTTAAATCGCTTCTTGGCCTCACTCCTATTTCTGTAACCTCCTCCAGCCCTCCAACCCTCTCGGAATGCTCCATTCCTCTGATTTGGCCTCTTGTGCATCTCCCCTTCCTCCTTTGATCATTATTAGAACCCCAATCCTAAAACCTCTCCACCACCTTCTCCTCCTTGAAGACACTCCTTAAAACCCATCTCTGACCAACTTTTATTCAACCCTCCTAATCTATTTTTCTTGGCCTCTGTGCATTCTTCCTTAAACCTCAGACATACTTCTATGTTAAAGGCAGTATATAAATGCTGCTGTTAAAGATAGATGTACTCTAGAACCAGTAGTGGACACAGAGTCTCATACATTTTAAAATATTCTGCTTTTATTGACATTCTTATTTATCTACATGGTGTAACATTATTTTACTTACAGTAACACTGCAATTCATGGTTGTGTGATGATAGTCATAATAATCGTAACAAAAAACAACAGATTTGAAAGCAAAGCTTCAATTATTTATCTTTCATAGAAAGAAAATACTCTTTACATTACGCTCTGGGCCTGATTCTCCCCATTTTAGGTACAACTATAAAAAATCAGGTACAACTTGCATGCATCACAAGAATGGGACTTTCCAATTTGTGACCATGATACTGTATCAGAAAATGAAAGATAAAATACAAAATATTCAATTATGGATGCATTGTACTTGTGCTATGCCACAGGTCTTTTTTTATTGACTCACTTTACATCTCCCCTTCCCAATCCGGTGAGTTAGTCGTCCTCCTGAATTAAAAGGAGTTTAAAAAGTTTCTTTTTTGTGGAGATAATTCATCAATGTGGAGGAGACTCGGTCTGCTGAGACAATGAGCTCAATGTACAAGATTTTCCTTTCCAGTTAAATAAAATCTTAAAATGTCTCTCTGCGTGCAGCTGAGTCCATTTCCAGATTTTTAAATATGCACTTTGATTGTTGGATCTTTACTGCACCCAGGATGGTTGGAGGGAGCTCGGTGAAGTTCACCCTCCCACCTAATGCCACGGTGCTGCTCTTGGCACAGGACGGGGAGCAAAAATACTAATAACGCTTGCGTAGAGGGCAATAATCCTGAATTACAGCCTGCAACAAGGGCAATAATCCCACTGCACTGATCTAAATGGCATCTGTAGCCTTACATCAAAAGGAAAGACATAGGCCTGTGTTCCAACTATCATGTAATCATACTTGAAAATAAAAACTTCTGCAAGGAGTCTAGCTGCAAAACATTGAAGCATTTATATCAGTAGCATGACATATTTGCTATATATTTTCCAGAAAATTAAAGCAATCATGTGCAACAATTGTACTCATAAATTAAAAACACAAAAAAAAAGATTATTTGTCCTCAAAGAGCAATGCTTTAATCAAATAATTGTCTTACGGATTCAAATAATTGTCTTACAGTTTTAAAGATCCATCAGCAGCCTCTCATTGGCTTAGTGAGCAAATGCACAGAGCAAGGAGGTCCCAGCTTCAATGTGCATCGTGTGCTGAACCGGGGCAAAGTTGGAGCACCACAGTTGGCCTCAGCACTCCTTCGTTACGGAAAACGAAAATGTCTGAGGTTTTTGCAGTTGATCGTTAACCATTACTCCTGTGGAGGTGCCCGGGGGGGGGGGGGGGGTGCAAGTAAACGGCAGCGGACAGCCACACAGCTGTAGCCCAGCAGGAGTCACTGCCCCATGAGAGAAAGTGGAAGCGAGCGGGGATGGTGGGAGAAAAACAATCTGGCGAAGACAAATGATGAAGTTACTCCAGCCTTTGAAGCAGCATTGTTTACCGACGCATTATGCAAGCCGGATCTAAAGCAAAGAGTTTGGACTAAAGCCAATTATCAAAAGTGCATACTATAAATAATTAGAATTCTACATTTGTTGAGGAAAAAAAACCGTGAAAAAAATAATTACGTTTGATCGAAGATCACAAAAACAATTTTCTCACAAAATGATGAGTGCTTAATAGTAGAGAGTGATCTTAAAGTAGCTGCGGTCTCGACTTGGAACAGATGGTACATTAAATGTTAATAACAAAGAAGCTGCTTCTTCACAAGAAACCTGGGGGGGAAATTCGGTTGATTAGCGCTAATGGGGCGCAAAGCAACTAGCGCCCGGGCGCGGTGATGTTTGCGGCGCTCACGAAATTGACCAGACATTTTGCAGCGGCGCTAAACACTACCGCCACGATCTCCTGCGCCGGCAGACCGTGACATCAGTCAAGTGCGCAACGCCCCAGACCGGATATTGAGTGGCGCCCCCTGCCTTTCCGCCTGCCGCTAGCAACGACAGGTTGAGGGAAGCGTTTTGCAGTCGGGAAGGGACTGGGGGAGCGCTATTTAAAGGCAACCGCTTCCTCCCTTTTTTTGTTGGTGACATTTTAGCACCACGCATTCTGAGAGAGAGAGACTTCTGGAGTGATTCAACGCTGTGTTGAGGAGTTTTGGGTACTGAGCAACACTTTGCAGGTTCATTTTGATTTGACCTTCCTTGCATCGATTTAGAAGAGACTGTGGGGGCTGCACTCTGAGCTCTTTCCCTGGGTCTCTCCATTGTTCTTTCTAGCAGAAGTGATGTACAGCTCTCTCCAGGCCGAGATTCAAGGCTGCAATGAGCAGGATGTGGATGGAGAGCAAGATCGACCCTCCCCTTTAAGAACTGGCCGGCGCCAGTGTGTCTGTGTTCCATTGCTGACTGACATCACCTGAGCTTCGCCAGCGCTCTGAGGTAGCGCCTCGCTCCTCGGCCTTTGTGCCTTGAGAGGTGTGTAGGGCCTGATTTAGCGCTCCAATCACCTCCAGGGGCGATAGAAGCCAAGTTTGCAGCCGGAGGCGATAATTAGCGGCAGGCGCTAAACTTTGCGCCTGGCCGATAATTGCGCCCCAAACGGGGCGATACCGAACTTCTCCCCCCCTGGTGTTTAAGATGCAACACATCTCCATCAAGTGGCGTCACTCTTAGTCTGTAACCGTGTCCATTCAGAAGAACAGTTGATGGAGTAAAATGCTTGAGTGATGGAATAGCAGCTTTCCTGCCCCCATGAAGCCAGGGAGGATGAACACTACCTTACTTTCAGCTTATAACAAGGCGAGCAATGGCCGCTAGCACTTAAAAAAAAAAAGGTTAAAAATAAATAAATTTACAAGGTGCAGTCGTGTTTAATCCTGAGAAGCTTGAAGGTCCCGGCTCTCCACAGTTGGCAGCTGCTCTCTCCAGAATGTGAACTGGCTGTAGGTATCTGAACAAGGGAAGTCGGAAGAATGCTCTCTCTTTAGCAGAGGGAACACATGATCAACTATTTCACTCAGCCTTACGTAACTGGAAAAAGAAACAGAAGGGTTCTGCATGAGAAACTGAAACATCATCACATTAACACAAGGCTGTGCAAGCAGAGCATTTACTGGTTTGTCTCTCTCTCTCTGTGCATGCATTCCGAAAATAGTAGATTATGTCTCAACTTAGGCACAAGTCAGGAGTGTGATGGAATACTCTCCACTTGCCTGGATGAGAGCAGCTCCAACAACACTCAAGAAGTTCGACACCATCCAGGACAAAGCAGCCCGCTTGATTGGCACCCCATCCACCACCTTAAACATTCACTCCCTCCGCCACCGGCGTACCGTGGCTGCAGTGTGTACCATCTACAAGATGCACTGCAGCAACTCGCCAAGGCTCCTTCGGCAGCACCTCCCAAACCCGCGACCTCCACCACCTAGAAGGACAAGGGCAGCAAGCGCATGGGAACACCACCACCTCCAAGTTCCCCTCCAAGTCACACATCATCCTGACTTGGAAGTATATCGGCCGATCCTTCATCGTCGCTGGGTCAAAATCCAGGAACTCCCTCCCTAACAGCACTGTGGGAGCACCTTCACCACACGGACTGCAGCGGTTCAAGAAGGCGGCTCACCACCACCTTCTCAAGGGCAACTAGGGATGGGCGATAAATGCTGGCCTTGCCAGCGATGCCCACATCCTGTGAATGAATTTAAAAAATCGATGTGTGTGTGCCTCAGTAAGACCATGTCTTCGTTGTGCAGGTTGTCCCTCTGTTTTGAGGGAATTATGGGTGAATAGATGGGTGAAAGTCTCAAATAAAAGGCAGTCAAGATTTTCTTTTTCTGTTCTGTGGTGCTTTTTCATTTGTCTATCCCATCTCCGAGCAGCCCAGTGTTGTGTACGAGGCTGAATCCAGTGGGGAGCATTAGTCCCACCCCTGGCTAGTCTAGTTGTGAGGAATGCAGGTTTGAGTTGGCAACAGCACGGCATCCTACTCTTTGCTGGTCCAGTGGAGTCTCTGTCAACCGACGCATCAATAGGCTGAATTTTGCCGGCGCTCAGGGGGGGGTTCGGAGGCGGGTCCGCTGTCAAAATGGCAGTGATTGACAGCGGGGCGGAAGTCCACTCTCAACCCAAGTGCCGGCTCTGCCTGCGGCTTGCAGACCTGGCACTAAGCGACGGGTCAGGCAATTGAGATACGTGCTGTGACTCCCTCCATAAGCTTATAGAGGGAGTCAAGGAAGAGCCTGGGTGCAGCCGTGCACCTCTGTGCAGTGTTCGCAGCACCTCAATGCTGTAGAACACTGACACCACAAATGTCAAAGTAAATTTGGGCATGGTCCCTTTAAGGAAACCGGCTGATGACGTGTCATCAAATGACGTCATCAGACCCGCTTCCTTTTAATTGGCCGGGAACCTCGCAGGGCGGGGCTTAACAAGCCCTATTAATATAAAATCTTGTTGGAGGCCAGGACCGAGACAGATGCGAGGTCCCCACACGCCACGGACCCACCGAGGTTGGAGAAATCCAGCCCAAAGTGTTTTATTCAGATTAGAGAATTAGACTGGCTAATGTTTGCGGGGGAGGGAGTGTCAGAATCCAGAATTAAAGCTCGTTACTACCAGGGGATCTGTATTTAATTAAATATAAAGTTTAAATTTAATTACAGTAGGTTAAATACTTGCTAAAAACATCATTCGAATTCCACCATTCCATTCTGATGAATATTTTGATGCTTTTTAAATCAGAAATGTGGGCATTGGCTTTGCGTTTTTTAGAAATTTCTTACTCAAAACGAATAATTTTTTATGAATATCTAGAAATTAAACAGTTATTGTCCAGTCACAGGTGGCGGTTGGGTGAGAGGACCAAGCACCAGGGAGCTCTGACAATAATGGCACAACCAACCGCAGCCACCACCAAATGTACATAAGAAAATATCCTGGATGTACCTACTGGGCAGGCGGGGGAAGACCGGGGGGCGCGGTGGGAAGAATCAAAGCCCTGGTTTGGTGGACTTGGCTCAGCACAGTCGGAACAATGTCCTCCAGTGCCACACCGCTATTTGCATCAGGCTTAAAACAGCAACACGATCGGCAATGTAAAAGTTGAATGAGTATATTATTTCGTTTTGGTCGAGTCATGACATACAAAATTGGCCACCCTCACAGTGATTGGTGGGGGCAGTAGATAGATTTTTAGACTCCAGGGGATGGGGATTGGGCAGGAAAGTGTAGATGAGGTCGAAGATCAGCCATGATCTTATTGAATGGCGGAGCAGGCTCGAGGGGCCGAATGGCCAATGGCTGCTCCTATATTTCTTATAAGCCATTTAGGACTGAGATGAGGAGGAATTTCTTCACCCAGAGAGTGGTGAACTTGTGGAATTCTCTACCACAGAAGACAGTTGAGGCCAATTCATTCATTAAATATATTCAAGAAGGAGTTGGATATATTTCTTAAGGCTAAAGGGATCAAGGGATATGGGGAGAAAGCAGGGACAGGGTACTGAATTTGGATGATCAGCCATGATCGCATTAAATGGCGGAACAGGCTCGAGGGGCCGAATGGCCTACTCCTGCTCCTATCTTCTATGTTTCTATGTTCCTAAGCTGTGCAGCCTAAAAAAAGAAGAGGGTACATTGGTCACGAGTCCCCTGACACCGCCCCCCCTCACCACCACCACTGGTTCTGCCCGTAGCAAAGCTGGTTTCCAGGAATCAACAGGCATCCCATGCAATCTGTGTTGCTATGGCACAAATAATAGTAACATGCGGGCAGGTGTATTGAAGGTCGGCATCAGGAAATCCGCTGGGCTGGGAAAAGGGCAGGAAGACAGCGCAGCATGTCCCCATCCAATTCCAGGCCCCTGCCTACCCAAGCTGCACCCAGGGAAGCCCCAGGCGGGGCCTTGGTTTAACATGTCATAAGAAGGACGGCACCTCCGACAGTGCAGCACTCCCTCAGTACTACAACTGAAGTCTCAGCCTGGATTATGTGCTCGAGTCTCTGGAGTGTGGCTTGAACCCACGATCTTCTGACTCAGTGGTCAGGGGGCCACAGCTGACATATAAATATATAGAAATGTTATGTTGGAAGGTTTTTGTATGAATAAAGGGAATGCAAGTTAAATTAATGTGAAGTTTCTGAACTAATTTAATATATTTATAGAGAATAACTGATTTGATTTGTGTAGAGTGTATATTCACTATAATGTGTATGGAGTATTTTATACATTAGATTTTTATATTTGTACAGATTGTGTGCTGGGGTGGGAGGGGAGGGTTGTTTTTATGTTGGTGAGTGTTTAAATGTGTAAATATCAGGAGGCATTAGGGAATGGGGCATATTTTACAATGCAGATTTCTGACAGGGAGAAAGATGCCCAGATTGCTGATTTTCCATCCATTGATTTCAAGTGAACCATGAACCCAACCTTCATAAGGGGGCATAATTTCAGAATAAGGGGCGCCCATTTAAAATGGAAATTTGGAGGAATTTCTTCTCAGAGGGTCGTGAATCTTTGGAATTCTCTTCCCCAGAGAGCTGTGGAGGCTGGGTCATTGAATATATTCAAGGTGGAGATGGACAGATATTTGAACGATAAGGGAGTCGAGGGTTATGGGGAGCGGGCAGGGAAGTGGAGTTGAGGCCAAGATCAGATCAGCCATGATCTTATTGAATGGCGGAGCAGGCTCGAGGGGCCAAATGGCCGACTCCTGCTCCTACATCTTATTGTTCTTATGTATGTTCTTCGCCTCGATGCTCCAATCAGTGCTCCGGCCACACAAAGCTCATCACCAGGGGGCGCTATATCCCTAAATAAGACCCTGTGGAAGATTTGGGGAAAGGATTGTTTTGGAGTTTGCTGTGCGAGTGTTGTGCGAGTGTCAAGCTTAATTTGCACGGGCAGCAGGGAGAGGGTTGGCAAGTTTGGGTTAAGTGGTTGGAGCATTAATAGAGGGAGGAGCAGAAAAGGATACAGGTGCAGACAGGCTGGTGGTGGTGAGTGGGAAAGAGATCAGTGGTGACAAGTGGGAGTTTGGGTTAAATGACATGGACGGTGAAAGGTTGGTGATGATGGGGAAGGGGAGTTAGAGCACTGCAGAGTTTGGTGCTGGGCACGAGGAGAGGTTGGTGGGATGAAGTGTGAGTGAGCACAGGAGAGTCAGGGTGCTAAAGAAAGAGAGAAAGGTGAATGGAAAGGAATGGAGGAAATGTTTTCTAAAAAATTGGGATTAAAGTTTTGGTAAAAGTTAGAAATGCATTTCTGGTTTAAGGGAGGATTCAGCATCAGGTCACTGGATATTCAATTAGCAGGAGGGGACATCCCATGTTCTGGGATTTGTTTGTGGGGATACAGTAGGAGTGGGATTACGGGGTGTGGCAGAGATGGAAGGTGGAACTGGCATTGTGGGATTTAGGAGTACTGAAGGTGGTTTCATGATACGGGAATGCTCAGTGGGGGGGTTATGGGATGATGTAGTTGTACAGACATTGGGTGTTGGGAGTATTGGGAGTGTGGGAGTGTGCAGTGAATGGGAATGAGCGAGTATGGGAAGGGGGTTTCAGGGTACTTGAACTGGGGGAGCAATCCTGGGACGTTCGAGATCAGAGGGATACTGGCATTTGGGAGTATCGTGAAAGGGAGATCAGGGTGTGATGAAAGTGGGAGGGGTTTATTGGGATTTTCCGGTATGGGGGGGGGGGGTGGAAGTGTCAGAAGAGGAGTCATGGGGTATGGGAACGCTGCAATTGGGTGAGGAGTGGGGTGGATGTAGTGGGACAGGGTTCTAAAGTTTGGGAGTAGTGTGTTGGGGTGTGGCAGTGATGGGAAGGTGCTGCTGGGGTGAGATTTTCCAATCTGGGTCTACTGGGGTGAGATTCCTAGGATGTGGTAGAACTGGGAGAGGGGGTCATGTGATCTGGCAGCATTGGTTTGGATGCGATGGTCTGTGTCAATTAGGCGAATTGCAGTACCAGACAATACTTCAGATGGGAGTACCAAAGGTACAGAGTGGTGGGAGAGGGTGGGGGTTCTCGGTGTGGGGGAAACGGCCTAACAATTGAGGGGTTTTTTGAGGGACTGTTGGGATTGGGTGCTTGGTGAGGGGTAAGGGGCAGGGCAGTAAAACACAGCAAGAGGAAGCGAAGGCTGGGGTGGCGGGGGTGGTACTGTTGCTTGGAATAGGAGTAGCAAGATGTGGCAGTAGTGAGCGCAGAGTGGCAAGCCGGGTAGTTGGCACAGGAGTTGTGACAGATGGCAGGGAACAGGAAAAGGCAAGGTCACTCAGGGTGGCAAGAGGCAGTAGAAGTGAATGGGGATGGCACGGCGCTTGGGGTGGGTGGGGGGGGGGCAGTAAGACACAGTCGGAGAGATCGGAGAAAGGCATGGCTGCTTAGTGAGTCCAGTGAGATATGTAGAAGGAAGTGTGGGAGAGGGTTTAAGAAAAGAAAGGGACAATACATTCAAGCATTAGGAAATGCATTATCGGGCGTGAATGCTATGTGCAAAATATTTGAAGTACAGGAAACTCTTTTTTATCCAGCACCGACGGGACCAGCGTGGTACCAGTTTATCAAAAAGTCCGGATCACAGAGAGGTATAGTAAAAGGTACGAGAGCCCCGTACACAGCCACAGATCCAGGCGTCCCTGTTGCTATGCAACAAGTGCAGGAACCCCGGTTACACAGCCACAGATCCAGGCATCCCTGTTGCTATGCAACAGGTGCAGGAACCCCGGTTACACGGCCACAGATCCAGGAATGGCCACTAATATGAAGTAAAACTTACCTGAACCTACTCCTGAATTTTGCCGGTTAACAGAGATTTCCGGTTATTTAGGTGCCGGTAAATCGAGAGATTCCTGTAATCAACAATTTATTTAAAAGCACAATTCTTGAAAAAAAAATACACATCTCCAATAAATTAAAGAAATGAGCATCTACTCACGAGGAAACATTGGTCTTTGCATGCTCCTGTATTAGTTCGCCTTTAGGATTGACTGTAAAAATTCTATTTATTGGGACACCGACTTCTTTATAGGAGTAAACATCCTGTAGAAAAAAGAAAAAACTTGTATCGAGTGTTTATGATCTTAGGTCATGTTTTATGCTATTCACTCACAGCTCTGTAATCCAGGTCTAAAGCTGCAGATGACACGTTTCTGATGATTTGTATCACCCTTGGAAGTTTATTCATTCAGAATACAGTTTAGGGGGGAATTAGAATACTAACAGATGAAATAAACGGTCATTAAAAAAATTTTTGAGCGTTTAAATACTTATAAGGCACCACGGCTTGATGAACAGCAGAAAAACACGTTGAAACAGCCCCCAACAAATGAAATATTTTTTCTTAAAACTTTAAACAAAGACGGTCCACCGTGGTGATGTGTTGTAGGGATCCCCTCAGAACTGGGAGTAAATTAGGTGCAGAGGAGTTTTCTTGGGTATGAGTGATAGGTTGAGAAAGCTCCCATTTGCTTGCTGTGCCCGTGTCTTACTGGAGCTCTTGTGTGTCCCTGCCGTGACACCTGCTCTCAAGAGAGAGGAAGCCAAGGCTGATAGTGACAAGTCGATTCCGAACAGCCAGAACTGCCTGGCACACCCACACCTACAGCCTCCCCGGTCTCTGCCACACGTGTGTGAAAAAATAATAATGGGCAAACGACACGTCTCACAGTCAGCAATCTCACCCACCATTCTCGCCTCGTAATTATTCTAAATAAAATTGCAACTGCGTATTTTTAGATGCTGGGATTCCCTAAAGAGAGCTGCAAAAAAAAAAAGGTTTGAAATGGCTAATTTTATACATTGTTAACAAATGCTAAATCCGCTTTTAAACTTGCAAAGGACGCTGAAAAAAAAAACTGCAGGCTGATGGTTTCAATTTAACACCGTCTTGCAACACAGACGAGCATTACATCAGTAGAGTAAATTCTTTTATTTTAAATATGTCATATGAAGTACTAGACACAATCAAAATATTTACATGCAAATCACAAAGTCCGCTCCAAAATGATGGAAGATGCACCAAATAAGAGAGAGGGTCAGAAATCAAATTTTCAGTCTGGGGAGGGGGGGGTACCTTCAGTACAAATATTCCCCTTCAGAAATGTCTAAGTCCACCTCTGTTGACAATTACACGTTGTTAATATAAAGAAGGACAACCACCCAGCAGGATGAACACTAACTCTGAATGGAGTATTCAAAACCGAAAAGGTAAATTCTGCATTTCAATAGGCAATGTAACAGACATTGGGCAGGGTTTTCATTGGGCCGTGGAGGCGGGATTGGAGGCGTGGGGGTGGGGGGGGGGTTAAAATCCCAAAATCGGGGGTCCCGACACCATCCCGCCTCCATGCCAGTTTCAAAGGAGGCGGGTACCCGCCCCGCACTGGGACCCGCCTCCCCGAGGCGGGAAGGGGATTAGTGCCAATTAACTGCCTGTTAACAGGTAGTTAACAGGCAGTTTTTAGCCTAATCCCTATTTTTGTGAAGTGTGGGATTCCCGACGGCTCCAAACCACGCCAAGTTAGAGGAGGCGGGCCGTCGGATTGAAGGACTTGGAGGGGTCGAGATGTCGGTGTTCAGGTGAGTGATGTGTGCATGAGTGCAAAGGTAAGTGTGTTTGGTGTGTCTAAAGTGTTTAAAGAAGTTTTACATACATTTTCTTACCTTTTCAGCCTTCCTTCCTTTAGCTCTCGGGAGTCCCTCATCTCACCGGCACAGAAAGCAGAATGGCTGCGAACTGTCAAAAGTGACAGCCTGCAGCTTTCTGTGCAGGAGAGATTTCTAACTGAGTCTGTGGTGAAGGACTCATGTTAGAAGTAAGACTGTCAGTGTTTGACAGCTTCAAAGAGCTTTCAAACACTGATATTTCATCTGTTAAAACCTCTTGACAGATGAAATTTCAGTCTGTGACGTCACCTGTTGCCGGGTGGCCCTTATTGGCCTGCTGAGCCCGCTGGGCGGGCTCAACAAGGTCAATCAAGTTAAAATGGCGTGGATTGGCCACATCTCAATGGAGGCGGGACAACAACCCCGGAAGTTGTAGTCCTGCCTCCAACCCGACTTCTGAATGAAAACCCAGACTTGAGTGCAGAAACAGAAGAGGTGAAATATGGCGAGTGGCCCTAAACAGGAACAAAAGGGACCCAGAGCGGTCAAGCTGCTATCCTGGCAGTTACACTGGGATGGCCCCGCCAGTTTACAGGAGGGATGGCCCCGCCAGGGCCCTCCAGTTTACAGGAGGGCGCCTCATTCGCATGTCACTAGCGGGTCCCAGGCAGCGCGTGAGCCCCCATCCAGCGAGGGCCATTTGAACCGCTCTGGAGGCCGACGATCTTCACTGCACTTGGTGTACCAGCTGTCAAACGTATGCCGAGTCCCACAGGAGCTAGGATAGCAGGTCCCGGCGAAGGGAGTCTCTGCCCCCCTCCCCCCCTCCCAGCCACTTAACTGCAGTGGCCTTTTAAAAGGAGCAGGCAGACAAGGACGACTGGGAATTCCAGCGTTGGTTGGGACCTGCCGTATCTGGGTCCCAGCTGACCTCTGCGCTGTTCTGCCCGACGTCCGATGGAGTTATGGTGGGAGTTTGCTGGAACAGATGCATAAATTCCGCCCCAAATGGTCGGAATAAAGTGGGTAAGCGGAATGTTATTATTCCCTTATAAGTACGTAAAATGTATGGGATGAGAAAATGCCATTCAGCCCATCAAGCAGGCTACTTTCATTGTACTATCCACAACGCCCCACCGCCCCCCGCCTCCTGAGATATCTGCGCTCCTCTAATTCTGCCCTCTTGAGCATCCCTGATTATAATCGTTCAACCTTTGGTGGCCGTGCCTTCTGTCGCCTGGGCCCTAAGCTCTGGAATTCCCTGCCTAAACCTCTCCGCCTCGCTACCTCTCTTTCCTCCTTTAAGACGCTCCTTAAAACCTACCTCTTTGACCAAGCTTTTGGTCACCTGCTCTAATTTCTCCTTATGTGGATCGGTGTCAATTTTTTTGTCTTAAAATACTCCTGTGCAGCGCCTTGGGGACGTTTTACTATGTTAAAGGCGCGATATATAGGCACAAGTTGTTGTTGTATCTATAAATTGCAAATCTATTGACTTTCACCAAGTTAAGTAAAATTACATGTCAAGCAAAAGTTATGAAATTACTTCTAGAGCACCGAGGTAATTAGGGAACAACTCCAGGATATGAATCCAACCCTGATTTGAATCTATTACGGGGCTATTGCACCAGCAGGACAGTGTGGAGTAGGAAAATGCCCAGTATCTGCCATTGACACAGGTGAGGAGGTCATTGGGAAGCAAATATATGCGGCAGTTCTGAGGGATTTCAAGGTAGGATTTTTGTTTTTGTCAGATGGAAGGCGAGAGTGGAGGGGAGGGACGCGCCGGGGGGGGGGGGGGACTTAAGAAAAAAGTGATGATAAATGGTCCTGTTGCTGCGCAGTGATCGGCAAGGTCCCGCGCAGGCAGTTCACTGCGCGTGCACACAAATGTCAATGTGCCGCGCACTGGGGGAGGCAGGCCGCGCAGGAGCCAGTGCCGCTTACGGGGGACGTTGGTTGGTGAGCGAGACTTTCAAAGTGGCGAGTGACGGATGTGGCTGTGTGAAGGGGAGCCTATAGGGAGCATGAGGTTGAGGGAAGTGAGTTGGGCAGACACATCATAGCAGACAGAGCAGGTGAAAATTAAACAGTGTATTTGACAGTATGCGTTATCATTAATCAACTGCTCAACATTATATCCTCAGAACAGGGGTGGCCCGCACCCCTGGAGTCTACCTATCTTTCTTCTGACACATTCCCGGGCCACAGGAGACTTCGCTTTGCTAGATTTTCCGAGCTTCCCTCACCCTTTGCTATTCACTGTAACCATTCACACCACCTCCAGACGCATCTTTTGTTTCTATACTTGTCTCATTATCACCTCCTTTTGCCTTCCAGCACCATCACTTTTGTCAGTTAATCACTCCTGCCCGCCATCTTCTCACAGACCTCTCCCTGCTGTCCTGTTTGCTGCACACGTTTTCCTGGCTCTGTACTTTCTAAAAAGCTGCTCATCGCTAACGTCTTCCAGACCCAAAACATTGCGCTGAATTTTAAAGGGGGAAGGCGGGTTTGTGGGGGGGAGAGGGGCTCCGAGGCAGTCTGGAAACCCCAGAGAACGAATTTAACGGCAGGGCCGGATTTGCATTGGAAACCAATGTTTCACAGCCGCAGCCAGCCAGATTGAGAGGCTGGCAGGCTCCATCCAGGCAGGTAGGCCTGCGGCACTAGGCCGTAGAGAGGAGTGAGGGAACACGGGGAGACCGGGGAGAGGCCGGAGGAAAATCACAAGAGGATCAGGGGGCCGGGAGGAGCATGGGGTGGGTGTCAGCAAAGGCAGTCGGCCGGAGGAGTGTGGGGGGGGGGGGGGGGGGTGATTGGAGGCCTCGTGGGGAGGTGGGGTTCGATTGCGGGGGGTGGGTTAGGTAGGGACACTGGATCCAGGGATGCGAGTGTAAAAGCGCTTACCCTCCGGGATCCAGCATTCCTCGCCTTCCATTAATGGCGGGTATCACGAGGCGTTAAATATAAGATGGAGGTTAAAATATAAAATATAATAAATATAAATATATAAATATAAATATATATTATATAAATATAATATATAAATATAAAATGGAGGTTAAAATATAAAATATAATATATATAAATATAATAAATATAAATATATATTATATAAATATAATATATAAATATAAAATGGAGGTTAAAGCAAAGGCTTGCAGCCTCATTATAATATTTAAATAGACGACCCACCTCCTGGCAGCGGATTGGCTGCCCGCCACGCCCCGCCTCCGTTAAAACCGGAAGTGGGCGGGTTCAGTTCGGGGTTCCGATTTTTAACACTTTAACTACCTACATGCCCCCACTCCACACTCTTTTAGGTTAAAATTCCCCCCATGATCTGGGTTTCTCTCTCCACAGGGATGCTGCCTGACCTACTGAGTGTTTCCGACATTTTCCGTTTCATTTCATCATTTCCTTTCGGTTTATTTTATGCCATACAATTCCCCATTTCCAGCTCACAGAAAGTGTTTACATCGTGCATGGTATCAAACAAATTTGGATGTATGGCTATCCAAATGCCTGATATTATACGTTGCAGAATTTTTAAAAATATATTAAAATACTTCACTCATCAAAAATCACATTTATAATGTAACCCATTTCAGGAGATGTTTGAATTTTTGCATGCAAGCTTAAGATCTCATGCTGTTTAAAGAATCTTCATTCTGTAAAGCTCATTCCTTGCCAAGGAACCAGAAGTAAAGTCAGAACGACTGGCAAACTCAATGCAGGAGGGAGCTCGACCCGACATAAATAGTTAAATGTCTTTGAAATAAAATTATGCACACAATTTCTCATAAGTTAATTGGTCTTAGTCTTACTTTTAAAGCTCTAAGCTTTTATAAAACATTGCACCTTTAATGTATATGACCCGACACGCTTCACAGCCTCGCTACCTCTCTTTCCTCCTTTAAGACGCTCCTTAAAACCTACCTCTTTGACCAAGCTTTTGGTCACCTGCCCTAATTTATCCTTATGTGGCTCGGTGTCAAATTTTTTGTCTTAAAATACTCGTGTGCAGCGCCTTGGGACGTTTTACTATGTTAAAGGCGCTATATCAATACAAGTTGTTGTTGTTGTTTGTGCTTCAGGGGCCAGGGTTTTGACTTACATTGGATCGGTTGCCAAAAGCACCGTAGAAGGGCTCTTTATTAGGGTAAAAGAGGTTCCTGATGTCTGTTAGACACTGGATTTTAAACTTCTCAGGCTTCTTTTCAATTACTTCTCTGAAATGAAAAATGATCAATGAATACACACGGATAACAATTTGTGAAATCACTCGAAGTGGAATTGTAAACTTGAAGGATCAGGGGAGCTTGACCATTAGAAGTTGGTTTTAGACAAAGTAAAATTACAATAAGCAGAACTTTATCAAAAAGCTGCACCGAGTTGCCCATTGCCATTTTAATATTTCGCTTCCGTACAACAGATGTCATTTTAATGAATTAATGCATCTACAGGAAACTTTGTGCTATCCGGCACCCACGGGACCGAGCTGCTGCCGTTGCCTCAAAACTGCCGTACTCTCCAGAGTTAATGTTGAGAGATATGGAGATTCTTATCTCTGTATTTGACAACAAACACTGTTGCTTAGCAACAGCTTCTAAACACTCGGGTGTGGCCTGCAAGCTCTGTAGCTGAAGCTGTTGCTATAGCTACAGACCTTGTACAGCTTGACTGTTCAAACAAAGCAAAAAAAACAAACAAAAAGAATAAAAAACGGCTGCTGATTTTTGCCGGTGGCTCCAGATTGCCGGATAGCTCACCTCCGGATAGCACAAAGTTTCCTGTAATTAGAACCCGCACGCAACCATTTTCAGATTAACAAATCTAAATCTATTCAGCATCAGACTTCTAGCACTCAAATTAAATTTGAAAGGAGAGTGAGTGATTCCGCTCACTCCAAGCCGATATTAATAGCCGACACTGTGGCAGCAATATCAACATCCAGTCGCAATTTTTTAAACGCTATTTACGAAGAGGTTAAATATTTGGGTCTTCACATGGGTCCTGGATTTTCAACATGAATCACACTGGCTGCTGAAAAGATCCATTTACATGAAAAGTGGAATTGAAAAAAGAAAGGCGTTAATAATAAACGCAATACAAGGAACATCACCTGTGCAATGCAGAGAACACACTACTGGGACACAGCAACAAAGGGCCTTTTGGCAACACTGTTCCCTTTTCATTAACCCAGTGCAAATATCCTCGAGTCATATCGGCCATCCCAATAGCACGTGCAGAGCAATACAGGAACTTGTACCCATTTCTGCAGAAGAAAATAAAATATTTACAGCACTCAAACGATTATATATATATATTTTCAGCCATTGCATTTTCTTGATCTCCGGGGCCAGGAATATCCTGCAGCTGATTGGGACAGGGATAATCCTGATCGCAGCCGTGTGCATCTCAAAGATGTTGCCTCACCTTTATTTTTTAGCTTTTTAATCGACTGGAAGGGAGCGATAGCCCAAGCAATTCTGCATACGTTCTGTGCGCTCTCTTTCTGTCGAGTTCCATTATAGTTTAATATAGTGTCTACCAGGGTAGTTGTCCATGATTTTTAAATTTCCTGTCACTCAAGGGAGGATCCAAATCACTAAAAGCTAACGCACAGGTACAAAAAGTAATCAGAAAGGCTAATGGAATGTTAGCCTTTATCCCAAGGGGGTTGGAATTCAAAAGTGAGGACGTAATTCTTCAGCTGTACACAGCCTTGGTCAGAACCCATCTGGAGTAACCGCGTTCCGTATTGGCCACCG
Organism: Somniosus microcephalus; assembly: GCF_052327205.1. Classification (NCBI taxonomy): domain Eukaryota; kingdom Metazoa; phylum Chordata; class Chondrichthyes; order Squaliformes; family Somniosidae; genus Somniosus; species Somniosus microcephalus. Next base: position 6,588,398 of record NC_140995.1, read on the forward strand.
GACCTCAGGAAAGATATATTGGCCTTGGAGGGTGGGCAGCACAGATTCACCGGAATGATATCAGGGCTTAAAGGGTTAAATTATGAGGTCAGGTTGCATAAACCTATCTTGTATTGCATTTAGTTTAGATGGTTGAGGGGGGTGATCTAATCACGGTGTTTAAAATGATTAAGGAATTTGATCGGGTAGATACAGAGAAACTATTTTCTCCGATGGGGGAATACAAAACAAGAGGACATAACCTTAAAATTAGAGCAAGGCCATTTAGGAGTGAAATCAGGAAGCAATTGGAAAGCTGGAATTTGCCCATCTAAAAGGCTGGGTTAAACATAGAAACATAGAAGATAGGAGCAGGAGTAGGCCATTCGGCCCTTCGAGCCCGCTCCGCCATTCAATGAGATCCTGGCTGATCATCCAAATTCAGTACCCTGTCCCTGCTTTCTCCCCATATCCCTTGATCCCTTTAGCCTCAAGAAATATATCCAACTCCTTCTTGAATATATTTAATGAACTGGCCTCCACCGCCCTCTGTGGCAGAGAATTCCACAGGTTCACCACTCTCTGGGTGAAGAAATTCCTCCTCATTTCTGTCCTAAATGGCTTACCCCTTATCCTTTGACTATGACCCCTGGTTCTGGACTCCCCGGCCATCAGAAACATCCTTTCTGCATCTAGTCTGTCCAGACCTGACAGAATTTTATAGGTTTCGATGAGGTCCCCTCTCAATCTTCTAAACTCCAGTGAGTATAAGCCCAATCGACACAATCTCTCCTCGTACGTCATTCCTGCCATCCCAGGTATCAGGCTGGTGAATCTTCGCTGCACTCCCTCCATGGCAAGAACGTCCTTCCTCAGGTAAGGTGACCAAAACTGCACACAATACTCAAGGTGTGGTCTCACCAAGGCCCTGTACAACTGCAGCAAGACATCCTTGTTCTTGTACTCAAACCCTCTTGCTACGAAGGCCAACATACCATTTGCCTTCTTAACCGCCTGCTGCACCTGCATGCTTACCTTCAGCAACTGGTGCACAAGAACACCCAGGTCTCTTTGCACTTCCCCTTCTCCCAATCTATTGCCATTCAAATAATAATCTGCCTTCCTGTTTTTGCCACCAAAGTGGATAACCTCACATTTATCCACATTATAGTGCATTTGCCATGTTTCTGCCCAATCACCCAACCTGTCCAAATCGTACTGGAGTTTCACGACATCCTCCTCACAGCTTACCCTCCCACCCAGCTTTGTGTCGTCTGCAAATTTGGAGATATTACATCCAATTCCCTCATCCAGATCATTAATATATATTGTGAACAGCTGAGGTCCTAGGACCGATCCTTGCGGTACCCCACTAGTCACTGCCTGCCACTCGGAAAACGACCCGTTTATTCCAACTCTTTGCTTTCTGTCCGCCAACCAGTTCTCTATCCAAGTCAATACCTTGCCCCCAATCCCATGTGCCTTAATTTTGCATGCTAATCTCTTATGTGGGACCTTATCGAAAGCCTTCTGAAAGTCCAAATACACCACATCCACTGGTTCTCCCTTATCTATTTTGCCAGTTACATCCTCAAAAAATTCCAGTAGATTAGTCAAGCATGATTTACCTTTTGTAAATCCATGTTGACTTTGTCCGATCCTGTCACTGCTTTCCAAGTGCTCTGCTATTACATCTTTTATAATAGACTCTAGCATTTTCCCCACTATCGATGTCAGGCTTACCGGTCTATAATTCCCCGCTTTTTCTCCACCACCTTTTTTGAATAGTGGGGTAACATTAGCTACCCTCCAATCCATGGGTACTGTTCCAGAGTCTATCGAGTTCTGGAAGATGACCAGCAATGCATCTACTATCTCTAGGGCCACTTCCTTAAGTACCCTGGGATGTAGACCATCAGGCCCTGGGGATTTATCGGCCTTCAGTCCCATCAATTTTCCTAACACCATTTCCCTACAGATACTGATTTCTTTCAGTTCCTCCCTCTCATTAGACCCTATGTTCCCCGGCATCTCTGGGAGGTTATTTGTGTCCTCCTTTGTGAAGACAGAACCAAAGTATGTATTTAGTTGGTCTGCCATTTCCTTGTTTCCCATTATAAATTCCCCTGATTCTGACTGTAAGGGACCTACGCTTGACTTCACCAATCTTCTTCTCTTCACATGTCTATAAAAGCTTTTACAGTCAGTTTTTATGTTCCCTGAAAGCTTACTCTCATATTCTATTTTCCCTTTCTTAATTAATCCCTTTGTCCTCCTTTGTTGACTCCTAAACTGCTCCCAATCCTCAGGTTTATTGCTTTTTCTAGCCAATTTATATGTCCTCTCCTTGGATCTTATGCTATCCCTAATTTCCCTTGTTAGCCACGGTTGAGTCACCTTTTTTGTTTTATTTTTATGCCAAACTGGGATGAACAAATTCTGTAGCTCATCCATTCGGTCTTTGAATGTTTGCCATTGCCTATCCACCGTCAACCCTTTGAGTGCCATTCCCCAATCAATCCTACCCAACTCGCTCCTCAGACCATCGTAGTTTCCTTTATTTAAATTCAGGACCCTAGTCTCTGAGTCAAATACTTCATTCTCCATCTTAATGAAGAATTCGATCATATTATGATCACTCCGACCCAAGGGGCATCGTACAACAAGATTGCAAATTAATCCTTTCTCGTTACATAATACCCAGTCTAAGATGGCCTGATCTCTGGTTGGTTCCTCGACATATTGGTCCAGGAAGCCATCCCGTAAACACTCCAGGAATTCCTCCTCCACAGTATTGTTACTAATTTGGTTGGCCCAATCTATATGTAGAATAAAGTCACCCATGATGACTGCTGTGCCCTTATTGCACGCTTCTTTAATTTCCCACTGAATGACTCTGGCTAACTGTATATAATTCTCTTTAACGATGTTCTAACACCAGCCTAAACCTGTACCATTGTGTTAGGCATTACTGTGTTTTGTATATAGAGTTTGCATGTACGGGGCGTGGCCCCTTTAAGAGCGCGGGAAAACGCGGGCAAACGCGATGACGTCACGTCGCAAACCACGGGACTGCCCAGGCATCTCCGCTGAGTAAAGACCTGTTTAATTGTTCTCTTGTGTCGATCTCCGTTATTCGTAGGAATTCGTTAATTCCTACATTGGTGACCCCTTTTTTGTGAACGTTTTCACAAAAGAAGAGCACAGCATGGAAACAAACGCCGTTTCGCGAAAGCTACCGCAGTTCTGGGAGCAGCAAGCGCCCTCGTGGTTTATTCAGGTCGAGGCCCAGTTCGCCCTGAGGAACATCGATGCGGATCAGACCAAGTACCTTTATGTGGTCTCCGCACTCGACAGCTCTACCGCCTCTCGGATCGTCAGCCTCCTTGAAAACCCCCCAACGGAGCGCAATTATGAAACCCTCAAAGGGCGGTTACTGCAGGTTTTTGGGCTCACAAAATCGGAGCGCGCCCGTCGATTACTCGCTATGCCCGGGCTCGGGGACTCCAAGCCTTCAGAGTTGAGCCAAATGCTCACACTCCTGGGCTCAGAACAGGAATGTTTCCTATTCCGCGAGATTTTCCTCAGCCAACTGCCTGAACAGGTACAAGCTGCCCTGGCCAGATCTGAAACTGAAGACTGCGCAACACTCGCTGCGGAGGCTGACAAAATTTTCGCTGTAACTCGGCAGTACTGCGCCGCCACGAGGCACCCATCCCCCGCAGATGCCGCCCCAGCTCGTCAGCCTGCTGGGCTGTGCTTCTACCACACGCAGTTCGGCGCGAAGGCGAAACGTTGCCGCCCTCCGTGCAGTTTTCCCCAACAAAACAAAAAACAACTGACACTGCGACCACCGAGGAACGGGTCTAACGAGCACCCTGCGGTCGCGATGGTGATCGGCAACGCGGGAAAATTGCTGTTCATCACTGATACTTTCTCCGGTCGTCGTTTTCTGTGTGACACCGGAGCGCAGTGCAGCATTTTACCCGCGTCCGCCCTCGACGTGCAGACGGGGAATCACGGCCCCACCCTTGAAGCGGCCAATGGCGGAGCAATTCGGACCTTCGGCAGATGGCGAGTGAAGGTGTGTCTCGGGGGCCAACGTTTTCACTGGGAGTTTGTTACGGCCAAAGTTTCCCAGCCCCTCCTCGGCGCGGATTTCCTGTGCGCCAACAGCCTCCTGGTCGACGTTAGGAACCAGCGGCTGATCAATGCAGCAACTTTTAATTCTCTTCCGTGTTACCGCAGTAACACTACGTCGCACACCGTCTCCTGTGCATTACCGACTCCTGATGAGTTCGCTCGCCTGCTCGGCGAATTCCCCGACCTGACAAGACCCACGTTCTCCTCCACAGCCACGAAACATGGTGTGGAACACCACATCACCACCAACGGCCCCCCGGTCTACGCGCAGGCCCGGCGCCTGGAACCTGGCAAGCTGGCGGTCGCAAAGGCGGAGTTCGCAACCATGGAACGGTTAGGGATTATTCGCCGGTCAAATAGTCCCTGGTCTTCACCCCTCCATATCGTCCCGAAGCCTGGCGGCGGATGGCGGCCATGCGGCGACTATCGACGCCTAAACGACGCCACCACTCCTGATCAGTACCCGATCCCCCACATTCAGGATTTCTCTGCCCATTTGGCAGGGAACACCGTGTTCTCAAAGATCGACCTCGTCCGGGGCTACCACCAGGTCCCAGTTCATCCACAAGACGTCCAGAAGACCGCAGTCATCACCCCATTCGGCCTCTTCAAGTTTTTACGAATGCCGTTTGGGTTAAAGAACGCCGCCCAGGCTTTCCAACGCCTGATGGACTCCGTGCTGCGGGACCTCAAGTTCCTCTTCGTCTACCTAGATGATATCCTAATTGCTAGTCCTACTAAGGAAGAACATACCTGTCACCTACGCACCCTTTTTCGACGCCTCAGCCAACACGGCCTGATTATCAACCCGGCCAAGTGTCAGTTTGGCCTGCACCAAATTGACTTCCTGGGGCATCCTATCACCTCAGAGGGAGCGGTTCCTTTACCTTCGAAAGTAGAGGCGGTGACATCCTTTCCGCGCCCGCAGAACGTAAAGGCCCTGCAGGAATTCCTAGGCATGGTAAACTTTTACCACCATTTCGTGCCTAAGGCGGCACTACTCATGCAGCCCCTGCACGAGGCCCTCAAGGGCAAGACTGGCAAGAACCCGGTAGACTGGACGGATGACATGGCCCGAGCATTCGCCGACACCAAATTCGCCTTAGCCAACGCGACTATGCTGGCGCATCCGCTGCCAGGAGCCACCATCGCCCTCACCACCGACGCGTCGGACTACGCAGTCGGTGCCATGCAACAGCAGTGGGTGAACGGGATGTGGCAGCCGTTGGCATTCTTCAGCCGTCAACTACGGCAGAACGAAAGAGCATACAGCACGTTCGACAGGGAGTTGCTCGCCCTTTTTCTGGCCATCCGCCATTTTCGGTTCCTACTGGAAGGACGCCTTTTCACCGCCTTTGTGGACCATAAGCCGCTAACCTTTGCAATGGCCAAGACCGCCGAATCGTGGTCAGCCCGACAGCAGTGTCAACTGACCTACATATCCGAATTCACCACGGATATACAGCACATAGCCGGTAAGGACAACCTGGTGTCAGACTGCCTCTCCCGCGCGATCGTCAATACGGTTCATTTGGGCATCGACTACGCCCTCATGGCAGCGGACCAAGCCTCAGACCCGGAAGTTCAAGCTTACAGAATGACCATCACTGGCCTCCAGTTGGCCGACGTCAAGTTCCATTCGGCAGGTACCACGCTGTTGTGTGACGTCTCCGTACAGGATCCTCGCCCTGTCGTGCCGGTCGTCTGGCGCCGCAAAGTGTTCGACCCATACATGGGTTGTCACACCCAGGAATGAAGGCCTCTCAGAAACTGATGTCAGCGAAATTTGTATGGCATGGCATGCATAAAGATGTCCGCGACTGGGCCAACACCTGCGTGGTCTGCCAAAAGGCCAAGGTACAGCGCCACATCAAAGCTCCGTTGGCCACCTTCACAGTTCCGGAGCGACATTTTGACCATGTCAATGTGGACCTGGTAGGACCACTCCCACCCTCCCATGGTTTTTCACACATCCTGACCATGGTTGACCGCACCACCAGATGGCCGGAGGTGGTCCCCCTGTCATCCACTACTTCGGCGGACATGGCCAGGGCGTTCATTTCCTCCTGGATCGCCCGTTTCGGAGTGCCTGCAGATATTTCGTCAGACAGGGGACCGCAGTTTTCCTCCGAACTCTGGAATGCAGTGGCCCAAGGACTCGGTGTCAAATTACACCGCACCACAGCCTACCACCCACAGGCGAATGGCCTCTGCGAATGCTTCCACCGGTCAATGAAAGCCGCCCTGAGGGCCAGCCTCCAGGACGCTGGATGGGCAGACAAGCTACCGTGGGTCCTGTTGGGCCTTCGCACGGCCCCCAAAGAAGACCTTCACTCTTCATCAGCGGAACTTGTGTATGGTCAGCCGCTGCGAGTCCCAGGGGACTTCCTACCAACATCAACGGAGCCATGGTCCACGTCTGCCCAGCTTGCTAGTCACCAAGAGGCGGACAGATGTTTCGCACCGGTGCCCACTTTGCACCACGGGCTGCAGAGGTCACACGTTCCCACGAAGCTTCACAAGGCTGAATACATTTTTATTCGCCATGACGCACATAGGGATCCGCTCAAGGCCCCATATACCGGTCCCTTCCGCGTGTTGGAAGCAGGGGACAAAACCTTCACGGTAGATGTCGGTGGTAAACCGGACCACATTTCGGTCGCCCGCTTAAAGCCAGCACATTTAGACCTCGGCCGCCCCGTCGAGACAGCACAACCGCCGAGACGGGGTCGGCCATCCATCGTCGTTATGGCAGACCGAGTGCCACCGCCCGCTGGACCGCCAGCCGACCAGCAGCCTCCGCCTCGAGAGTACAGGAGTCATTCTGACAGGCTCGTCAGACCCCCTCACCGTTTGACTTTGTCCGTTAAAGCGAATTCTGGGGAGGCGCATATGGCAGAACCACTGAATGACTCTGGCTAACTGTATATAATTCTCTTTAACGATGTTCTAACACCAGCCTAAACCTGTACCATTGTGTCAGGCATTACTGTGTTTTGTATATAGAGTTTGCATGTACGGGGCGTGGCCCCTTTAAGAGTGTGGGAAAACGCAGGCAAACGCGATGACGTTACGTAGCAAACCACGGGGCTGCCCAGGCAGTCCTCGTGGCATCTCCGCTGAGTAAAGACCTGTTTAATTGTTCTCTTGTGTCGATCTCCGTTATTCGTAGGAATTCGTTAATTCCTACAGGGTGATAATTTCAATTGAAATTAGCAAGTCTAAGATTGATAGATTGTTGTTGGGCAAGGGTATTAAGGGTTACGGAACCAAGGCGGGGAGATGGAGTTCGGATACAGATCAGCCGTGATCTCACTGAAAGGGGGAACAGGCTCGAGGGGCTGAATGGCCTCCTACTGTTCCCACATTCCCCTGATCTCCCTTACCCATGCCAGAATTGCAAAAGGGGAGGGAGTATTTAAATTCAACAACAGGAAACTCTTTGGTATCCGGCACTGACGGGACCGGGATGTTGCCGGTTGATCAAAAATTCCGGATGAGGGAGAGCGTTATCTACCGAGGTTATTTTTAACAAAAAAAATCAAGAAATGTGCAGTATACAGTAATTGGGTACTCACCTACAGAATGTTGTGTTAAATGGATGGTGGAAGATGCTTGATTAAGTACAGTACTGCCAGTTGAGGGTAATGCAATGCAATGACTACCAGCAGCGTGGGAGACACACAGTACCCCTGTAAAATGGTGGATCAGAAGAGACTCCCGGCAGCGCGGGAGAGTCAGACTCCTGTTACAGGGGGATTGAGGTGTTCCGACTTCCGACAGCGGCAAGAAGCCGAGTAGTGGCAGTTTGGAGAACTACTCCCACTGACTAACTCGGCCACCGCGGGAGACTCGGACTCGGCAACATTGCCGGTTATTGAGGTGTTGGTTTCGGAGTGAGAATTTTGCCGGTTAATAGAGAATTCCGGTATTTAGGTGCCGTTTAAACGAGAGTTTCCTGTATATAGCACCTTTAATGTAATAGAATGTCCCAAGGCCCTTATTCATCCCAATGCCTGTATCCAACATTCTTTTCAGATCCAGAACGCGGATCAATTCAATTACCTGAAATGGTTGAGTAACTTCAACTCAGGTCTGAGTACTGATAGTGTCCCAAAATGCAAATCTGTACTCCAATTGCCATTAATTTGGCAAAATCACATTTTGGACATGCAATGACTGTCAGTTTAGGAGATTTTTAAAAAGTTGCAAGAATATGACAGAGTGTTCTTAAAGCTGGGTTTTCTTGCAGTCTACTTCATCATATCTACATAAACAATGTCTTTCTCTCAGGACCTGCTATTCAAAGGCTTGATTAACTTTACCAAGATACATGACCACAGCCTGAAACATGATGCGCACTTTCCAGGCCCTCGTGTAATACAATCTCCGGATGCCTTACTTTCACTAAACCTGTGTCGCTGTAATTTATCTTCTACATAAGCCTACGGTCGGGTAGTTTTGATTTACCTACTTAAAACTATTCACTTTATTTACAAGACTAGAATACAAAGTTAGGATAACAGCTGAGGCCCACAGTCATCCAAATATTTCCTCACCTATGGCCCTCACAAACCATTCTAATTTCCTGTTCTGATGTTTTGACTAGAGAATGTCTATCTCGAGAGAACTTAATGCAGCCAGAGGAGTACAAAATGCAATGAAATGCTTTATTTCCCACTATTGCCATCATTCACCATGAGGAATTCAAACAGCTCACCATAAGCTCGAGGAACAGCACCTCATCTTTCGATTGGGCACTTTACGGCCTTCCGGACTCAACATCGAGTCCAACAATTTCCGACCATAACCTCGGCCCCTATCATTTTTTCCTCTCTCACATGGCAGCTGTCGATCATTCTGCCATTCCCATTCACACCTCATCTAGAGCCATCTTTTGTTTCTTAACTTGTCCCATTACCATCTCCTTTTGCCTTCCACCATCTTCCCTTTTGTCTCTTAATCTCTCCTGCCTTCCACCCTATCACAGACCTTCCCTTTGTTCTTTCCTCCCCTCCCCCCTCTCCCGGCCCCTACACTTGCTTAAAAACCTGTTCCATCTCCAACTTTTTCCAGTTCTGACGAAAGGTCATCGACCTGAAACGTTAACTCTGTTTCTCTCTCCACGGATGCTGCCTGACCTGCTGAGCATTTCCAGCACTTACTGTTTTTATTTCAGATTTCCAGCATCCGCAGTATTTTGCTATTGAAGATCTAAAGTGTTGGTCTCATACAGTGGTAGAATGCTTGCCTAAGTCAGAAGGTCATGGGTACAAGCCCCACTCCAGGAACTTGGGCACAAAATCTTCAGTGAGTACCGAGGAAGTGCTGCATTGTCAGAGACGCGGTCTTCAGATACGTTACGTTAAAATGAGGCCCAATCTGCCTGTTCAGGTGGAGGTAAAATATCCTATGTTCCTAGTCAAAGTAGGGGAGTTCTGCGAGTGTCGTGGCATTGTCAATTATCCCTCAACCAACACGACTAAAACAGACTATCTGATGATTTATGTCATTTGCCATTTGTGGGACCTTGCTGAGTGCAAATTGGCTGCTGCACCTGCCTAGAGAACCGTGACCACACTGACATTCTGAAAACGTGGAAGCAACTATATATATCCAAGTTTGTTCTTTCTTCAAAACTGTAGGTGTTGCTACGAAGATGGAACTGGCCTATTCATTTCAGAGTTATTTGTGGCGTAGCATCCAGCTGGTTTCAAGGATCAGAACTGGTAGGTGTTGCTGCACCCTGTGCGACCTTGCAACATAGAAACATAGAAGATAGGAGCAGGAGTAGGCCATTCGGCCCTTCGAGCCTGCTCCGCCATTCAATGTGATCATGGCTGATCATCCAAATTCAGTACCCTGTCCCTGCCTTTTCCCCATATCCCTTGATCCCTTTAGCCTCAAGAAATATATCCAACTCTTTCTTGAATATATTTAATGAACTGGCCTCCACCGCCCTCTGTGGCAGAGAGTTCCACAGGTTCACCACTCTCTGGGTGAAGAAATTCCTCCTCATTTCAGTCCTAAATGGCTTACCCCTTATCCTTAGACTATGACCCCTGGTTCTGGACTCCCCGGCCATCAGAAACATCCTTCCTGCATCTAGTCTGTCCAGACCTGACAGAATTTTATAGGTTTCGATGAGATCCCCTCTCAATCTTCTGAACTCCAGTGAGTATAAGCCCAATCGACACAATCTCTCCTCATACGTCATTCCTGCCATCCCAGGTATCAGCCTGGTGAATCTTCGCTACACTCCTTCCATGGCAAGAACGTCCTTCCTCAGGTAAGGTGACCAAAACTGCACACAATACTCAAGGTGCGGTCTCACCAAGGCCCTGTACAACTGTAGCAAGACATCCTTGTTCCTGTACTCGAACCCTCTTGCTACGAAGGCCAACATACCATTTGCCTTCTTAACCGCCTGCTGCACCTGCATGCTTACCTTCAGCGACTGGTGCACAAGGACACCCAGGTCTCTTTGCACTTCCCCTTCTCCCAATCTATTGCCATTCAAATAATAATCTGCCTTCCTGTTTTTGCCACCAAAGTGGATAACCTCACATTTATCCACATTATAGTGCATTTGCCATGTTTCTGCCCAATCACCCAACCTGTCCAAGTCGTACTGGAGTTTCCCGACATCCTCCTCGCAGCTTACCCTCCCGCCCAGCTTTGTGTCGTCTGCAAATTTGGAGATATTACATCCAATTCCCTCGTCCAGATCATTAATATATATTGTGAACAGCTGGGGTCCTAGGACCGATCCTTGCGGTACCCCACTAGTCACTGCCTGCCACTTGGAAAACGACCCATTTATTCCAACTCTTTGCTTTCAGTCCGCCAACCAGTTCTCTATCCAAGTCAATACCTTGCCCCCAATCCCATGTGCCTTAATTTTGCACGCTAATCTCTTGTGTGGGACCTTATCGAAAGCCTTCTGAAAGTCCAAATACACCACATCCACTGGTTCTCCCTTATCTATTTTACCAGTTACATCCTCAAAAAATTCCAGTAGATTAGTCAAGCATGATTTACCTTTTGTAAATCCGTGTTGACTTTGTCCGATCCTGTCACTGCTTTCCAAGTGCTCTGCTATTACATCTTTTATAATAGACTCTAGCATTTTCCCCACTACCGATGTCAGGCTTACCGGTCTATAATTCCCCGCTTTTTCTCTACCACCTTTTTTGAATAGTGGGGTAACATTAGCTACCCTCCAATCCATGGGTACTGTTCCAGAGTTTATCGAGTTCTGGAAGATGACCAGTAATGCATCTACTATCTCTAGGGCCACTTCCCTAAGTACCCTGGGATGTAGACCATCAGGCCCTGGGGATTTATCGGCCTTCAGTCCCATCAATTTTCCTAACACCAAACAGATTAAAAACCACACTGGAACGTCCAAGGCACAATTTAACAAAATGATTGTAAAAGTAACTACAAAACTTACTGGCTAACTTTGTGATACAGTTTTGCTATGCCTTGATGTGTCCAGTCCTTACCAAGCGTAGGTAAAATGTGACCCAAGGCATCAGATCTGTGCAAATATAAAAATATATAATTTGTTTTCCGCCTTCCATAGAAAGAAAATAGTCTGTATTTGGAAAACAAATTGACTCTACTCCAAACTTGTATGTTCAAACATGACTAACGACTACATGAGAGCACCTCAGAGCGACACGTACCTTGTAATTGTTCCATCAATATCAGAAATAACAATTCTGTCATTCCAGTTCCAGAGGTAGATAGTACCTTCACAGCGACACGTGCCCTGGTATTGTGTTGTGACACTAAACATGACATCATTTGGACCATCCTTTAGTTGTAGACTTTTCTGCAAATCACAAAATACAGGTGTATGAACCAACTGACACAGTCTGTGTCAAACAGCTATGAGTTGGTGTCGAACAGCTTTTTAAAAATTCGTTTTTTGGGATGTGGGCGTCGCTGGCAAGGCCAGCATTTATTGCCCATCCCTAGTTGCCCTTGAGAAGGTGGTGGTGAGCCGCCTTCTTGAACCGCTGCAGTCCGTGTGGTGAAGGTGCTCCCACAGTGCTGTTAGGGAGGGAGTTCCAGGATTTTGACCCAGCGACGATGAAGGATCGGCGATATATTTCCAAGTCAGGATGGTGTGTGACTTGGAGGGGAACTTGGAGGTGGTGGTGTTCCCATGCGCCTGCTGCCCTTGTCCTTCTAGGCGGAAGAGGTCGCGGGTTTGGGAGGTGCTGCCGAAGAAGCCTTGGCGAGTTGCTGCAGTGCATCTTGTAGATGTTACACACTGCAGCCACGGTATGCTTTGGTTCATGTGATCTCTTAAAATGACCAGGTTTGTGCACTGTGGATTGATCATTTCATATTATATACACAATAAAAAAAATTGAGTGCAGTTACTTATAACTACAAAGAACAACTGGCTCAGTTTAAATCCATTGGAGCATGGGCCCACAGTACAAGAGGATTTGCGTATAAGAGTAAAGATGTCTTACTGCAATTATATAGGGCCCTGGTGAGACCACACCTGGAGTATTGTGTACAGTTTTGGTCTCCTTACCTAAGGAAGGATATACCTACCACAGAGGGAGTGCAACGAAGGTTCACCAGACTGGTTCCTGGGATGGGGGGATTGTCCTATGAGGAGAGATTGAGTAGACTAGGCCTATATTCTCTAGAGTTTAGAAGAATGAGAGGTGATCTCATTGAAACATACAAAATTCTTACAGGGCTTGACAGGGTAGATGCGGGGAGGATGTTTCCCCCTGGCTGGGGAGTCTAGAACCAGGGGTCACAGTCTCAGAATAAGGGGTTGGCCATTTAGGACTGAGATAAAGAGAAATTTCTTCACTCGGAGGGTGGTGAATCTTTGGAATTCTCTACCCCAGAGGGCTGTGGAGGCTCAGTCGTGGAGTATGTTCAAGACAGAGATCGATAGATTTTTGGATATCAAGGGGATATGGGGATAGTTCAGGAAAGTGGAGATGAGGTAGAAGATCAGCCATGATCTTATTGAATGGCGGAGCAGGCTCGAAGGGCCGAATGGCCAACTCCTGCTCCTATTTCTTATGTTCTTAGTAAAAAGCTGGCCCATCGAAATGATCAATCACATTCTTGTGGATGGAGAGAGTGAGAAGAACAAGAATTCACCAGGCATGTTGGTGTCACGGAATAGAGGGACCCCAAACATCGTGCTTATTGCACACCTGACCCGAGAGTGTTCAATACTAAGACAGAGTGAGAAAATGGAACAGATTTAGGACAGAGAGCAGGAGAATTTGTTTTTTTTTTTTTTTACACAAAGTGTTATGAGGCAGCAGTGGCATGCCTCACTTGATGAGCGTAAAAGTTCACCAAAAATAAAGCTGGACTTCACATGGAGTGGTGTACCAGAGTTTCCTGGAATGGCTCGGGCATGTCACAACCTTAGTACGCTTGATAATCTCGCGAGTTATACCAAACTTTTACACTGACATGCACACAAAACTGCTCTGCGTGGCAAAAGAATTTCAACCCAGAAAGAAAGAAAAGGAATATTTAAAGTAAGCCAATAACAAAGCCTTATACTACAGCATTCCCTCAACAGACAAGTTATCCTACATATTTTGCAATGATGTAAAGTATTACATAGAAATTACAACACAGAAACTAGCTGTTCAGGTCAACCAGCCCGTATTGGCGTTTACCCTCTACGTGAGCTTTAGTCCTAACCCCATATGCCTATCCTGTCCCATATCCCTTTATTCCCCTTTCCTTGAGCCACCCAGCTAGCCTATTCTTAATAGTTGGCATGATCTCTGCTTCAATCACTCGCTCCCGCAGTGCATTCCACAGCTTATAAACCCTCCGTACAAAATCGTCCCTCCTGCTCTCAGTCCTAAATCTCTCACATTTAATCTTATATCTTTCTGGAAACAATCTGTCTCATCCCCTCATCATTTTAAGCAACACTATCAAATCACCCTTTAGTGTCCTCTGCTGATCAAGCGGAAGTCAAATGAAAAGAGCCCCAGTTTTTCCAAGTCTTTCCTCATCCCAGGCAGAATCCGCGTGAATCTGCACTGTACCCTCGCTCTTCACTCAATGTCCTTCCTATAATGTGGAGCCCAGAACGTTCAGTTTTCCAACTGTGGTCTTACTAAGGTTTGATACAGATCTTCCATTACATCTCTACTTCTTTGTTCTATACCTCTTGCCATAAAGCCCAGCATTCCATTAGCTTTTTATTTTATGGCCTTAATTACTGGAGGTGCTGAATGCTCAAATCTCTCTGCTCTTCCACATCACCCAGCTCTCCGCCATTCAAAGTATAATTATTACTTTTATTTTTTTTTTAATGAAAATGTACATTGAATTCCATCTATCACCTTTTCGTCCATTCTACCATCTTAATAATATCCCCTTGGTCCTTAGGATTATTTATCATGTCTCCTATTTTAGTCTCAACTGAAAATTTGGACGCCACTCCGTGGGACATCACCCACTTCCAACCACTCGGACACCCGTCTTTAATTCCTGCTCAGTTTCTTCTATTCTCATCGGTTTTTAAATACTAGTTGCTACCCTTCCTCTAATTCGATGCCCCTCAATCTTCCCCAGTACTCTCTCTCGTGTGTGGTCACACACAGACTTTCTGAAAATCCATTTACACCACGTACACGCCAGTTTCCCCATCCACCATTTCCGTCACCTCCTCAGGTTTGTCGAGCGCAATCTTCTTGCAGAAACCCGCGTTGGCTGCTTCTGACTATTTTTTTCCTATTTAAATATTTTAGTAATTTAAACTTTTACAAACTGTGCAGAATGCAAGAAAGCTGGATGCCACGAAACTGGAAAAGTTTCTGTATCTTTCAAAATAGCCACAACTCAGATTTTCCTGCAGTTATGGAGGTCTATTTTGGTCCTCATTTCCATGTTCTAGTCACCATATACAACACCTTTAACTGTCGTATAATAAGAGAATGAGTAAACTAGGCCTGTATTCTCTTGAATTCAGAAGAATGAGAGGGGATCTCATTGAAGCATACAAAATTATTACAGGGCTTGATAGGGTGGATGCTGAGAGGATGTTTCCCTTGGCTGGGGAGTCTAGAACCAGGGGCCACAGCCTCAGGATAAAGGGTCGGCCATTCAGGACTGAGATGAGAAGAAATTTCTTCACTCAGAGGGTGGTGAATCTTTGGAATTCTCTACCCCAGGGGGCTGTGGAGGCTCAGTCATTGGGTATATTCAAAACAGAAGTCGATAGATTTCTGACTAGTAAGAGCATCAAGGGATATGGCGATAGGGCCGGTGAATGGAGTTGAGGCAGAAGATCAGCCATGATCTCATTGAATGGCGGAGCAGGCTCGAGGGGCCGAATGGCCTACTCCTGCTCCTATTCCTTATGTTCTTATGTAAAACGTCCCAAGGTGCTTCACAGCTACCAACATAAAATTTTAACTGTAGTCCAGATCAACAGAATGATTGAAACTCTCTTGTATTGGATGCATTAATGTATTTCTAATACCCTGTATAATGTCTGTTTCACTTCCTGCTTTTTTCTCAGTCCTGACGAAGGGTTTCGACCTGAAACGTTGACTCTATTTCTCTCTCCACGGATGTTGCCTGGCCTGCTGAGTTTTTCCAGCGTTTTCTGTTGTTATTTCGGATTTCCAGCATCCGCAGTATTTTGCTATCGTACCCTGTATAATGTAATGACCTACAAGTTATTTTGTACCCAGTGGCCCATTGTTTACAAGGTGGTGTTGCAGCAGTACAGCAGCCTAGCAAAGGTGCAACAGGACCCATGGACCAGGGCAGACCTTTCAATTAGACAATAGCAAAATACTGCAGATGTTGGAAATCCGAAATAACAACAGAAAATGCTGGAAAAACTCAGCAGGTCAGGCAGCATCCGTGGAGAGAAATTTGAGTTGACGTTTCGGGTCTAACCCTTTTTCAAAACTGGAAAGAGAAGAAAATAGATCGAAAGCAGGGCTGCGATCGGACAAAAGAAGTGGAAGAAACAAAAGAGCTAGACGAGATGGTAATAGGCTGAGATTAGGTGTAAAGTGTACTGGCAGGGCAAGAAATAGCTGCCAGGTGTGAGAGAGAAACAAAAGGAAAGGCGGGGGGAAAAGGAGTGGAAAAATTACAAGTAAAAATGTGTAACAGGGGCCGAGGTTATGATCTGAAATTGTTGAACTCGATATTGAGTCCGGAAGGCTGCAGAGTGCCTAATCGGAAGATGAGGTGCTGTTCCTCGAGTTTACGTTGAGCTTCCGTGGAACAATGCAAGAGGCCAAGGACGGTGAGGTTGTTTGAATTTAATAGTGCAAACCAAGTAGCACTTTAAAATGCAAATTAAAAAATGTAACCACAAAACCTCGGTTTAACACACAGTATTTGATTGACACTGATCCTTTGACAAGGTATTGCTGGAAAAGTAAAAGCCACCTGATGGTAGACCTCTGGGACCACAGTTAGCAGGTAGCAACCTCCATCTCTAACCATATGATTTTCATACAGATCACGTCAAACTAGAGCCAATAAAGTATTTTGTACTTACGAGCTGGTCAGAGGTGAGTCGAAGGGATTTCACATATGAAATGTAGGATAAAGCTGGCAGGTTGAGATCTGGCTGACCTGCGCTACAATTTTGGTTGATCATTCTAACATCTTCATCGCTTGATGATGATTCGTCTTTTAACCTAACAGGAGTTCAAGCACAGCACAGTACTGACGAGCCGCAACGGTTCCTTCCAATTCTTTAAGGATAACAGGTTGAAATATACACATCATATTAAGGAAACATAGACGATAGGAGCAGGAGTAGGCCATTCGGCCCCTCAAGCCTGCTCCGCCATTCAATGAGATCATGGCTGATCATCCAAATTCAGTACCCTGTCCCTGCTTTCTCCTCATACCCCTTGATCCCTTTAGCCTTAAGAAATATATCCAACTCCTTCTTGAATATATTTAATGAATTGGCCTCTACTGCCTTCTGTGGTAGAGAATTCCACAGGTTCACCACTCTCTGGGTGAAGAAATTCCTTCTCATCTCTGTCCTAAATGGCTTACCCCTTATCCTTAGACTGTGACCCCTGGTTCTGGACTCCCCCGCCATCGGGAACATCCTTCCTGCATCTAGTCTGTCTAGTCCTGTCAGAATTTTATAAGTTTCAATGAGATCCCCTCTCATTCTTCTAAACTCCAGCGAGTATAAGCTCAATCGACCCAATCTCTCCTCATACGTCATTCCTGCCATCCCAGGTATCAGCCTGGTGAATCTTCGCTGCACTCCCTCCATGGCAAGAACATCCTTCCTCAGATAAGGCGACCAAAACTGCACACAATACTCAAGATGTGGTCTCACCAAGGCCCTGTACAACTGCAGCAAGACATCCTTGTTCCTGTACTCAAACCCTCTCGCTACGAAGGCCAACATACCATTTGCCTTCTTAACCGCCTGCTGCACCTGCATGCTTACCTTCAGCGACTGGTGCACAAGGACACCCAGGACTCGTTGCACTTCCCCCTTCTCCCAATCTATTGCCAGTCAGATAATAATCTGCCTTCCTGTTTTTGACACCAAAGTGGATAACCTCGCATTTATCCACATTATACTGCATCTGCCATGCTTCTGCCCAATCACCCAACCTGTCCAAATCATCCTGGAGTTTCTCAGCATCCTCCTCACAGCACACACGCCCACCCAGCTTTGTGTTGTCTGCAAACTTGGAGATATTACATCTAGTTCCCTCGTCTAGATCATTTATATATATTGTGAATAGCTGGGGTCCAAGGACCGATCCCTGCGGCACCCCACTATAGTCACTGCCTGCCACTCGGAAAAAGACCCATTTATTCCAACTCCAGGAAACAAAGGTGCTGTAGCCCCTCCCCCCCCCGCCATCATCAAACTCAGATATCGACATCCACCGCTGAGTGAATTGCTTTTAACTTGTTGGTGACGATCAGCCACCGTAACTCCACATTTTAAGTCTGCTTCTTTTGAATTAAATTGACAAGAGTTTCAAACATCACACTATTTCCATTAGCAAGTAGAATTTCCCTGCTTTAAGAATGAATCCATTAGACCAATACAGAGACTATGGTGCAATTCCGCTCCAGAATGTAATGGCAATGAAGCGTGCAGACCCCGACATTTGTATAAATGGCCTTGGTTTCATGTTAACTGTGTAACATCGTTAAATGGTCATTTTGAATGCGAGAAGTTCTGGATGCAGCTCAGTGGAGCAATGTACACACTGGTGTTTTGGATGGCAGGACAGAAATTTAAGCTTGCTGTTTCCCACGCGGAATCTTCCAATCTCAGTCATGACATTGGGGTGATGCACAACGCAGAGGCCAGGGGCAGGATTTTCATTGGGCCGTGGAGGCGGGATTGGAGGCGTGCGGGGGGTTAAAATCTCGAAATCGGGGGGGCACGAACCCATCCCGCCCCCAACCCGCCTACATGCCAGTTTCAAAGGAGGCGGGTACCCGCCCCGCACTGGGACCCGCCTCCCCGAGGCGGGAAGGGGATTAGTGCCAATTAACTGCCTGTTAACAGGTAGTTAACAGGCAGTTTTTAGCCTAATCCCTATTTTTATTGTTGAAGTGTGGGATTCCCGACGGCTCCAAACCACGCCAAGTTAGCGAGGCGGACCGTCGGGCTGAAGGGCTTGGAGGGGTCGAGATGTCCGGTGTTCAGGTGAGTGATGGGTGCATGAGTGCAAAGGTAAGTGTGTTTGGTGTGTGTAAAGTGTTTAAAGAAGTTTTACTTACCTTTACAGCCTTCCTTCCTTCAGGTCTCGGGAGTCCCTCATCTCACCGGCACAGAAAGCAGAATGGCTGCGAACTGTCAAAAATTGCAGCATTCAGCTTTCTGTTCCGGAGAGATCTCTAAATCATCCTGAGAGGAAGGAATTAACCTGGAGTACAGATTGTCCGTGTTTGACAGCTTCAAACAGCTGTGAAACGCTGACATTTCATCTGTCAAAAGGTCTTGACAGATGAAATTTCAGTCTGTGACGTCACCTGTTGCTGGGTGGCCCTTAATTGGCCTGCTGAGCCCGCTGGGTGAGCTCAACAAGGTCAATCAAGTCAAGATCGCGTGGGTTGGCTAGAACTCGATGGAGGCGGGACTACAACCCCGAAAGTTGTAGTCCCGCCTCCTCAATGGAAATCCAGCCCCAGATGTTTCCTCAGAGAGAGAGAGAGAGAGAGAGAGAATGAAAGGGGGTGGTGGAGGAGGACGGAGAAGCCAGCGAATCCAGACTCTTCCCTCCCAGCTCCTGGTGGTGATCACCGAGACAGGCAGTGGCCTATGTGTTATTTTCCCCTCATCCAATGTTAGTAAACGGCACAGGACATCCAAGATTGGGAGAGCATGGTAATAATAATTATTGATAGCAATATTAAAATACGGAGTTGGACAGAACTGTTAGCCGAGAGCTGCAGATTTCCTACTCCAAACAAATATAACAATTTAATCTTGTATGCAATTTGGAGGGTATTATGAATTAACGTGTTTGAAGGTTTAATAGATTTCCTTCATTGCATTTTAAAATATTCACAGCAGAAATTTACATTAAAACAATTCCTCCAGGTATTACATTATTAGTAGTATTTGGGTCATTTGTAAGCTGGAAAGAACATTCTGTCCCAGAGGCTTCAATGAGCCATTGAAATGCCCGTTCACGTCCCCTTAAAAGAAACACGGTTGACAGTTCTTCGGCAATGGCAGAAGGACACAAATGAAGGAATGCAGTGGAGAGCGAGAATCAATCAGAATTTCAACAGCTGAATACCTGCTTCCAGGGTGTGCAGACTGCTCCCGTGAATCCTGCCCACTTCGAATCTGCTCGATTTCTGGTTCCTGTAACATAGCAATGCAGATAGTTTAGACTTGTGTTTCATCTTTCAAAAAATCACAGGGGTGGCAAAGTCACATTTCCTGCTTTACATCTACTAAAGTGGTAATAATATACACGACGATCCACATCCGTTACAGAGTTCAGTGAAAGTACTGGATCACTATTGTACCATTACCACATTCTTCCGAGAAGCTTATTAAAAAAAATAGACCCACAAAAGGTATCCAATTGAAATAAAGAAGCTTAAAATTAATCCACTATTTTGACAATTATGGCGGTAGGTCAGAATTGTCAAAATAGTGGATTAATTTTTAGCTTATTTTTTTCCAATAGGATACCTTTGTTGACTTTTTTTTTGATAAGCTTCTTGGCATTGACTAGGATGAACTGTCCATTATTAGTTACGGATTAGGCAAAAGAGATTTTCCCGATCAATAACTAATAATGGACAGTTCATCCTAGTCAATGCCAACTGCAGTATTTTGTGTCAAACAATACAACACCCACACAGATCACCAGACTGCGCAAAGATTCCCAACTAGCTCTGCATTCAAATGGTTAATGATCGTGGCTGGCACAAGTATAGTTAAATGCAACTGAAAATAACAACAACTTGTATTTATATAGCGCCTTTAACATAGTAAAACATCCCAAGGCGCTACACAGGAGTATTAAAAGACAAAAAATTGGACACTGATCCACATAAGGAGAAATTAGGGCAGGTGACCAAAAGCTTGGTCAAAGAGGTGGGTTTTAAGGAGCGTCTTAAAGAAGGAGAGGTAGCGAGGCGGAGAGGTTTAGGCAGGGAATTCCAGAGCTTAGGGCCCAGGCGACAGAAGGCACGGCCACCAAAGGTTGAGTGATTATAATCAGGGATCCTCAAGAGGGCCGAATTAGAGGAGCGCAGATATCTCGGGGGAGTTGTGGGGCTGGAGGAGATTACAGAGATAGGGAGGGACGAGGCCACGGAGGGATTTGAAAACAAGGATGTGAATTTTGAAATCGATGCGTTGCTTAACCAGGAGCCAATGTAGGTCAGCGAGCACAGGGGTGATGGGTGAATGGGACTTGGTACGAGTTAGGACACGGGCAGCCGATTATAAAACAGGGATTATTTCTGAGATCTGTGAATATCTGTAAGATTTAATGGGTTTGTGGTAAATAAAAGGAATTTCAAACTATTAAGTATTTGAAGGGACATTTACTATAGAGATTCGGAACATTTATTAAAACGTTCCCTTCACCATTACACGCTAATATTCCCCATTTTTGCACATGTGAGTAGGGAGATAAAGAAAATGTTTTAACCGATAGTTGTAATACAGATCAAGATGGCTCCTGCCGTTTTGGGGACAATGCTTAATTGCATCGGAGCTCGCAACAGATGTTAACACAAGACTTTGCAGCTGTGTGCTTAATACCGCAAAGGCTGGAAACTAATGCAGATTCTAATCCTAACATCGAATGCTTCTGTTTGTGCACACTCTGCACTAATCATTTTGCTAGCAAATAGTCAGCTGCAGTATTACCCCATACACTGACCATCAATTGCTCGGGAGCCGCAAGCCTACATTTCATTCTACTGCACTTGTGCACTAACAATGACAATAAAAGTTGATTTGATTTGATTGATTTTGATTTGTACCATTTTACAATCCAATTCAATATGATTTGGGAGATCATTCCAAGAAAGAAAGTTTTGACGTAGAAAAATGCAGTTGCGTTCCCCCTCATTCCAAAACAACTCAACACGTCAAAGAAGCTTCTTTTTAAATAGTAAATAACAATATGAAGTAATATTTAATTCTCACCGCAGTGTGTGGAAAATAAACCCGCAAGTGAAATTAGTCTCAGTTAAGAGCTCCTAATTTATAAGTTTAATATCTATCATGGTGCATTTCCCATTGCCATCTTGTTGGGTTTATCAATATCAAAAAAAAATCAAATTTAGATCCAGAATATTCCCCTCGTGACCGTCAAACGAGAGAAAACTTTTTAAACAGTTGCTCAAAAAAGTAGCTCGCTTGCCCCATCTGGTGCTCATTGCCTGCGACGCAGTTCAAATTTATTTTGTCGTCTCAGGTTTTAAATTCAGTTCATTTTCATTTTAAAGTGATGTGCAATACATATGGCCAATGTCAACCCAGTCCTCAGTTCTCAAACTGCAGTGTTTTTTTCTATACATAGCGAATTATTGTATGAATTACGCTTCTCTAAACGACTCTGTAAGGAGTCGGTTGATGGTTGCTGGTGTTATTTATAGGTTAGCAATCCAAAAGATGTTGTGCAGGGGAATCCAACAGAGTGTGCAGGGAACTGGGCAAAGGTAAATGGAGCATTCTGCATGAAATCATTAGAACTACGTATATCTGTTTTAATTAAGTGTTTGTTTTGTTAAAATCCTACGGAAACTTTGTTGAATACCTTCCTTTAATAAAAACGGGTTTTGTTTTCTCAATTAATAAAAAACCTTTTCCAGTCCTGTGCTCTTCCGTGTGTTTATTACAAATGATTGCTAAACCAAGCTGAAGATTCTAGGCTGAGAGGGAGCTCTCCTCCCTCTTGGAGCCGATGAGGTTTTTCGCTTTGATATTTCCAGGAAAAACAACCTGTGCAAATAAATTTCATGAAGATCTTACTGTATCTGGAGCCACTCCAGCATCATTAATTAACCGGGGTTAAGAAGTGCCCAATCACAAGATAAAAATAAAAGTACGAAATCAGAACAAAACCCGTCAGGCCCAGACATTTAAACCGAAACTCAATAGAGTGAAAGTCGAGATTTTGGTTTCCACGGAAATGAAAACTGGTTGGTTTCTAGAAAGGGCGGCTAATCCGCAACGCTGGTCTTTGCCCTGAGCCACAAGTTGAATAAAATATGCCAAAGATTTAATCCCAATCAAGTGCCAGTCGTTTCATATAGAAATTACGTTAGTCTCATTCACAAGACTGAAGAACTAATTGGCAAAACACATCAACAGAAGGGGTAAAAAAAATCAACTTCAGCAAAAACGGGCAAATGGGAGTGAAAATCGGGCGGGGTATATAACGGGCGGCTGACCCGGTAGCGTGCACCCCCACCAATGCTGAATTTCAGTCCTTTGGTTCCCCATGTAGCCCACCAGTGGGATATGCAGCCATCCTTACCTGAGGAAGGACGTTCTTGCCATGGAGGGAGTGCAGCGAAGATTCACCAGGCTGATACCTGGGATGGCAGGAATGACGTATGAGGAGAGATTGGGTCGATTGGGCTTGTACTCGCTGGAGTTTAGAAGAATGAGAGGGGATCTCATTGAAACTTATAAAATTCTAACAGGACTAGACAGACTAGATGCAGGAAGGATGTTCCCGATGGTCGGGGAGTCCAGAACCAGGGGTCACAGTCTAAAGATAAGGGGTAAGCCATTTAGGACAGAGATGAGGAGGAATTTCTTCACCCAGGGAGTGGTGAACCTGTGGAATTCTCTACCACAGAAGGCAGTAGAGGCCAATTCTTTAAATATATTCAAGAAGGAGTTGGATATATTTCTTAAGGCTAAAGGGATCAAGGGGTATGGGGAGAAAGCAGGGACAGGGTACTGAATTTGGATGATCAGCCATGATCTCATTGAATGGCGGAGCAGGCTCGAGGGGCCGAATGGCCTACTCCTGCCCCTATCTTCTATGTTTCTATGTTTCATCTCGTGCTGCTCCTTCCACAAGGAACACACTCACACTCATTTTGTGGAGTGGTGCAAATGGTCAGACAAGCCTCCATTTCAAGGCTAATAAGAATAATACTGAACAAGTGAGAAGCTGCAAATAACGAATATTATAGGCTATTTGTGTCACTTTACTCTGACACCCTGATTTAGCTTGTTGACTAGCTGTCTGGTTCTGTAGATTATTTCTTACAGTCCATCATTGTTCTTTCAACGAGTGTGTCAATTAGCGCTGGGCTCATGTTCATCTCGAGAGGCAGAAAGTCATTTCCGTACTGAACTAATGTCTAACTTATTGATTTGCATTGAACATCATCAAGTTTTTCTGTCATATTAAAGAACTGTTCAACCCCCATAGTTTATGCATTGCCGTTTATTTCCCAAACATATTGATCCAAACAGTCTATTTGCAGAAAATGGACTTCTGCCAATATCGATCATAGGTACGTTCAGTGGGTAAAATCATTGCTTTCATTTGTTTTGATTCACAAGAGATTGAGTCTTCAGCCAGAGGGAAATAATGCAAGGTCATTAATTGACACGGAATATATTCTCATTGGAGAAAAGATTGAGCTCGAACACAATCCAGATCTCTAAAACTTTAAGAGGTCTGGATAATGTAGGCAGAAAAGAGAGTTTGTTTAGATTTTGAATGCAGAATTGCAGGACCCAAATGTGAAATCAGAATTCTGTTCTATTTAATGGCATCGAAATTTATACTATGTGGGGGTTAAAGTGGATAACCCCCAAAATCTGGTGCAGGGATCGCAGTGCACGATTAGCCCACGGCCGGTCATTGCGACGCAGGCAGCATGTTCACGTCCTGCTGCTTTAAATGACTTCTGCGCGCTTCCATGCGCTACCCACGCTGTTCATTGGCTGCACGCGCCAGTCCGATATCGTGAGTGGCCAGTGCTACTTAACGGCAGCCTTAAAGGCGGGGAAGGAGCACTGTGGCTGCAAAAAATGCTGGGAGTCCTTTGAAAAGTGAGTGTGGGCCGTGACACATTGAGAAATGGCTGAACGTACGAGAGAGCGAGCACCAAGGTTTCCAGGCAATGCGCTGGAGGTCTTGGTGCAAGATGTGGAGAGGAGAGACATCCTGTATCCGCAAGAGGCCCTCCTGACGGATGCTCAGCAGGCAGTGGGAAGTAGGAGCAGCGGAGGTCAATACCAGGGGTATAGCTCCAAGAACATGGATGCCGTGCAGGAAGAAGTTTAATGATCTAACACGAGTGGTCAAGGTCAGCGAGTTCAATCTTCAAATGCCACATCCTGCCAATTACACCACAGGCCTCGTCCACTGCTCAATTCACCACACCCCCAGCACCCACCTGCCAACAATCTCCATCAATCAGGACTCAACCCTTCAATTCATCTGCTTTTCCTCACCCTCACACACTTGGCACCGTTACAAACCTCACACCCACAACTCACAGCTCGCACCCACTGGCAGCTATTCAAGTATGACAGCCACATCACCCAAACACATGCAGGATACGCACCGACACTTCCGTCTTTCTATCAGAAGAAGATGGCGCAAAACAGAAGTTAGCAGGAAAGAAGAGGAGAACAAGCGCATCTGCATGTTTGAAGCCCCAAGCTGGCCATCATGGGTAGGGGCATCGCTGAGGCCGTGGCCACTGGTGTGGCTGGAGGGATTGATGACGAGGGTATCTGCATACCTAATCCTCCTTCTCTCTTCCCACTTCTCCCTCATCCCACAATCTCATCTGACTCACAAGCAGCAGATGGTGTAAGCACACACTTCTTGCTTTCTCCCTCTCCACTCACCACAACCCAACCCTTGACCCTTTTTCATTTCAGATACCCAAGAACTGGAACCTTCCCAGTCAAAGGAGGAAGAGGGAGAAGACAGTAAGGGTGAAATGACACCATCACTCGATCTTACAGTCGCAGCCACCAGACTGACACTGCGAGTATTTTAGAGGCTAGGAAAAAGGAGGGATCTGCACGTGTTGAGATACCGGGCACAAATGCGCAGGAGCCAGGGTGGGGGGGAAAGGATAGCGCAGGTGTCAACTCACCAGAAGGTGAGGTCACACACTAGTTATGCTGCAGAGGAGTCAGATGAGGACTCCAATGGGCCAGGCTACAGAAGAAAGCTGATGGGTGTACGCCACTAAATGCTTGGTGCACTGAAAAGCCTGCTCACAATATCAAGGAGCATGGAGGAGTCCAGCACCAACTTGGCACAGGGCTTTGCGCAGAGCTTGGAGCCTATCCTTTATAACCTGGAACGGGCAGCCACCTCTGATGTAATAAAACTCACTACACACTTGGTTTGAGTATAAAGCAAGGCTTTAATCAACTTGTTTCAGAACATGGAGGTCTAGTTGTACTTCACTAGTTCCTTGTCTTACAAAATGTCCCTGGGCAAGCTGGGCCCACGCCCGAGTATTTATACTCCTTGGACGGCGCCACCAGCTGGCCGACCAGCATTATTTCATGAGTAGTTTCTTGATGATGATGAGATTTATAACACAGACTATTAGCACACCCATGGAACTCACCATGATGCAGCACAAGCAGCTTCCATCAAAGGTCTGAGTGCTGCAGTTGAAGCTCAGAATGCTGCCACCGTGGCTCTGGGTCCCACTGTTCAAAGGGGCTTCCAGGGTGTTACAGCAGTCCATCAATCTGTTCTCCAACAGACCAGTTGCATTGCTGAGGCACCACCCCAGGAGGGTGGCAGTGGTTCCATGGAAACCCTGTTGTGCTCTCTCAGGATGACAGCATTCGTGCTCCCACCCACCCCTGCCACTCCACTGGTGCCCTTGCTGTTACCCGTCAGCCAGCCCGCCCAGGCCGAGATGGTGCAGCCTGAAGCCAGGTCTTCTAGGCCCAGAGCTGCTCCAGGTTGTCCTCCAAGGCCATCAGCAGTCTCCTCAATTGAAGGTCAGCAGCCTTCCAGCACTCATGCTGCAGCCACTGGGGAAGCACCTTACATGTGTCCAAAGCATTAATAATGGCAAAATGAGATCCCGTCTCAGGCTCGCTGGCCTACATTGGCTCCCGGTCAAGCAACGCCTCGATTTCAAAATTTTCATCCCTAAGCTCTGGAATTCCCTGCCTAAACCTCTCTGCCTCGCTACCTCTCTTTCCTCCTTTCAGACACTCCTTAAAACCTACCTCTTTGACAAAGCTTTTGGTCACCTGCCCTAATTTCTCCTCATGTGGCTCGGTGTCAAATTTTTTCTCTTACAACATTCCTGTGCAGCACCTTGGGACGTTTTACTACATTAAAGGCGCTATATAAATACAAGCTGTTGTTGTTGTACATTCCAAGCTGGCTATTACTCGACAGATTAAGATTAAGATTAAGATTAAGGGGCAACACTGGGAAAACGTACCACTTTCACGTTAGTGTTTCTTCCTCGCCACGAAAACCACCATCTGCCACCTTTCCTGGGCATCTTTTCTTTAATTAGGTTTTCCACGGTCGCCTGTTATAAATGTACAAAAGTAACTAATGGAATAAAAAACTGAACCTAAATGTTACACAAAAAAACCAACATAAGATGCGACTTTCCAAAGGAAAGAAGCAATAATAAAAACATACTGCGGGCACAAAACGAATCTTTGCAAACCAAAATGCTGCGACACTGAACAGTGAATGAAGGTAACTGAGGCATGAGTACTTGAATGATTTTTAAAACAAATTCAAAATCATCGTAAAAGAAAAAAAAAAGGGAAAGAGAAAATATTCGTTTAGAAACATACAAACACAGCTTTTTATAATATTTTAGCCTTATGATAATTAAATCAGAAGTAAAAATGTGAATGTCCACATATAAAACAAAGATCATTTTAAATATTTAACTGTACATGACCACATAAAGCTTCTAAATAATGGAGCACACCAGAGCTTGAATATTGTCTCAGACAAGATATTTTTTAAAGGAATTTATTTTCTCCCCAAGGACATTTCTTTTGATAATGTGCATGTAAATTCACCAGTATAACTCTTGCATATACATTTATTCTGTGTATCAAAGCACTAGATTTATGTAGGGGGTTAATGTGCTGGTCTAGATTTTCCCACCGGAAGTCTAGTGTGGCAGCAGCAACATTAGAACTCCCGACAAACTGGCTCCACCTCACCAGCACCGACATCAAGCAGCTATCACTGGGGCTGGAGAGGGGATGGGGGGACTTTTTTTTAAAGATTTGTTCATGGGATGTGGGCATCGCTGGCAAGGCCCATCATTTATTGCCCATCCCTAATTGCCCTTGAGAAGGTGGTGGTGAGCCGCCTTCTTGAACCGCTGCAGTCCGTGTGGTGAAGGTACTCCCACAGTGCTGTTAGGGAGGGAGTTCCAGGATTTTGACCCAGTGATGATGAAGGATCGGCGATATACTTCCAAGTCAGGATGGTGTGTAACTTGGAGGGGAATTTGGAGGTGGTGGTGTTCCCGTGCACCTGCTGCCCTTGTCCTTCTAGGTGGAAGAGGTCGTGGGTTTGGGAGGTGCTGCCAAAGAAGCCTTGGCGAGTTGCTGCAGTGCATCTTGTAGATGGTACACACTGCAGCCACGGTGCGCCGGTGGTGGAGGGAGTGAATGTTTAAGGTGGTGGATGGGGTGCCAATATGGCAGCACATTTCCAGTATTTTATTGGAATACATAAAAGACCTAGCTAAGCTCATCTCTACTCAGTTATTAATATTTATATTGTTGGGGACCTGAAAGTGGTATGCAAAAACAAACAAGACAATGAAGGCTGGAACCTGCAGCAGAGCACAAGTGGTGCTGCAGGCCTGGATTCCCTCCTTGCTGGTCATTGGCACAGCTAGAATTCACATCAGAGGCGAGAGTCCAAGAAATATTGGTACCAAATTCTAAGCCCATGGTGCTATTGCAAAGTACTGCCGCTGTCAAGAGAACATTTAACCCATGTTTAAATTTATCGCTGGCAGGCTAAAGTTATTACGCTATCTCTGATGGTTGGCATGGCAAGGGTTCGGAGTGATTTCAGATTAAGCGGTAAAAATCAGTTCTCTGTATATCGGAATCTGCTGCATTAAACTAATAATAATTTGGTGGCAGTGAGTAGTAATCGTGGGACTTTACTCAGAAGCTATTGGACGGATACTGTAGGAAATCCAGGTGATACGCTAGATATTCTCGAAGGATAAAAAGGAGGCAAATTGTTGGTTACGAACAATATAGACAAGCTATACACTACATTCGAACCAATCTTAACTGAGAGTTCTTGATGCAAAGAAAGAAACAAGTTCAGCTCTTACCTGCATTAGCACAAAAGTGACATTCACCAAACTAAAGGCCCATCGGAGATTCGGGCTGGACCCCATGGAATTTGCTAATTTTTAAAATTTCTTAAGCCCCCTTATAAAGGGGCACAATGGGACCTTACCTCTTCATCTTCTGGGCAGGTAGTGGTAGCAGACCTGCAAGAAGCAGGTCTGTACTGCAATTCCTCCTCTGAGGATGGGGATATTCACAGAGCCTCCTCCCCCTGTTAGTTGTTTAATGGTAGACCACCATTCATGACTGGATGTGGCAGGACTGCAGAGCTTTCATCTGATCTGTTGATTGTGGGATCGCTTAGCTCCGTCTATAGCATGCAGTCCTGTGTTGCAGCTTCCTCAAGTCGGCACCTCATTTTTTTTCTTAGGTACGCCTGGTGCTGCTCCCAGCATGCTCTACTCCACTCCTCATTGAACCAGGGTTGGTTCCCTGATGGTGGTGGTAGATATGCCGGGCCATGAGGTTACAAATTGTGGTGGAATACAATTCTGCTGCTGCTGATGGCCCACAGCGCCTCATGGATGCCCATTTTTGAGCTGCTAGATCTGTTCTGAATCTATCCCACTTAGCATGGTGGTAATGCCACACAAGATGGAGGGTGTCCTCATTGTGAAGACAGGACTTCATCTCCACAATGACTGTGCGGTGGTCGCTGCTACCAATGCTGTCATGGACAGATGCATCTGCGACAGGTAGATTGGTGAGGACGAGGTCAAGTAGGTTTTTCCCTCGTGTTGGTTCTCTCACCACCTGTCACAGGCCCAGACTGGCAGCTACATCCTCCAGGACTCGGCCAGCTCGGTCAGTAGTGATGATTCTGAGCCACTCTTGGTGATGGACATTGAAGTCCCCCACCCAGAGTACATTCTGTGCCCTTGCTACTCTCAGTGCTTCTTCCAAGTGGTGTTCAACACGGAGTAGCGCAAGTATGCACCATAGGAATGCAAATGAGGGAATTTTCATTCAACCCCGTAAAGTCCAGCAGGGTTTGCAGTGGAAGTCCCCAGAGGGCGACACTTATGCCAGGTCGCCTACCTGCGCATTTTTAGCTCCCTTGCATCCTGACAACCAGGTCATGGATTAAATCACTGGACAGCCAATCAAGGCAACCTGAATTTTATCGGATTTTGGCTGAACTACTAGATACTGCATTTCACGGCAACGGGCCTTCCACCGGAGGGAAAAATGAACATTCCCCTTGCTTCCTACCAGCCTGCTACAGAGCAGCATTAAGACTTGTTGAGGGTGGAAAAAAAAAGTAGGAAAACTATAAATTGTAGAGAATTGCAACGCTACAATAATACACAAAGAGTTTGAGCGTTAGTTCAATGTGGAAATGACCGAGAGCGATGTTATTGTACAAACAATCAATGTCCTTGGGGAATTCAATGCAAACACGCCAAGTGTTCGTACAATAACAATTCTCATAATAATTTCCTGGTTATGAAGTTAGCACACAACACATGGTACATTATCACGTCCCTCGTCGCACAGAATCAGCCCAGCATATTGTAAGGACACGAGCTTGTATTATTTTTAATTGAAATTAGACTTTCATGGTCCCTTTGCCAAGGGATTTACCATTTAAATGTTAACTCACCTTTGGCAATGGTTTCTGAAATGTCTGCACAGCTAGAAGCATGGGAGCAGCTGTTGACCAGTTATAGTACCTATTTTTTGTCAAAGATGAAGATTGTATTAATGTCATGTAAAATATAGAATCCTGGCAGGTTGGTTAATCTTCTATCTACTTCAGTGTTCAACGTGAAATGTGTGGGACGTTTTACTGTGTTAAAGATGCTATATAAATGCAAGTTGTTGTTGTATGTCTTAACAATCCGTCTAGTTAACAATGAAGCCACGTGATGGAAGAATGAGATGCAATGACAGGGACAGAGCTATAAAGTCAATTAACAGCCTGTTTTAGCCCCAGCCAATCAATCATTAAAACTTAGTTATTGTCAGATATATAGCAGAATCGCAGGCTTATGCATTGTTTTGATAAAGTGAACTAAGAGAAGATCTCCCATTGTGACTGGGGCTTTATCACAAGGCAGCACAGAGCACAGCAAATGAGAGAAAAGATCAGCAAAACTGTGACTAACGTAGAAACCAAAGAGAGAGAGAGAGCGCCAGGTCAGAGTTCTGAAAATATAGTTAAAAAAGCAAACAATTGCTATTAAAAGTGCCCCTTATTGGGCAAAAATATACAGAAAATATAAATCAATGGATTCCTTTTACTTTTTGATTTATTTTTTTGGTGGTCCCTTTAGACTCTTGCAAAACATTTGAGCAAGATGCTGGCACAGTATAGGATCAATGCAAATATTAAACATTGAACTCTGCTAATTAATCACAGAACTCCAAACTGCTACAGAACCCACTTGCAATCTATGAAATATTCTGAGCAATCAGTTGGTACAAATCCTGCACTTTGTTTCTCTAACTG
Source organism: Somniosus microcephalus (assembly GCF_052327205.1). Taxonomy (NCBI): domain Eukaryota; kingdom Metazoa; phylum Chordata; class Chondrichthyes; order Squaliformes; family Somniosidae; genus Somniosus; species Somniosus microcephalus. The sequence continues at coordinate 6,619,819 of NC_140995.1, forward strand.
TCCATTGCATTGTACTTACTTGCTTCCAATCTTCACAACCAGATTGGGATCATCAATGATTCCTGGATTCTCTGCAAACTCTTGATAAGTTACAGAACGCTCCACGAACTGTTCTGCAAGAACAGAAACATTTGTATTTCAAGCCTTTTCTCAAATACAAGATAATTACAGATCTGAAGGCCATTCGGCCCATCTTAATTCATCTATCCAGAAAGACCCCAAGTTCCCCCCGCTGCAACATCCACGTGTTTCTTAAAGCATTCCAAGGTTTTTGCCTCCACTACTCCATCTGGGAATCTATCCCATGTGTCGATCACACTTCCTGATATCAGCTCTAAATTTACCTCTTACTAGCTCGAACCGATGCCCTCTCGCAACTTAAAGTAATTTAAGATTTACCTTTACCGTACCATTTACAATCTTGTAAATCTCCAAGACCAGCTCTCGGATGCCTCTTTTCCAGACTGAAACACCCAAGATTCTCCAGTCTTTCCTCATAGCTCACACCTCGAACACCAGGGATTAGCCTCATGGCTCTTCTCGGCTCTGCCTCCAGCACTTGAATCTCTCTCGTGTTTTGGCAATCACAAGTGGACAAGTACTCAAGGTGTGGTCTGACCAAAGTGCTGCACAGTCTGAGCAGGACTTGTTCTGAATTGTGCTCTACTGTTTCGGTTATATATTTTATTGGCTTTGTTCATTACTGCTAGGCATTAATTAGACATGTTGACTGTCAAGTCAACTAAGATTCCCAAGTAACAACAGAAAAATGCTGGAAAAACTCAGCAGGCCAGGCAACATCCGTGGAGAGAAATTAGAGTCAATGTTTCGGGTGAAAACCCTTTGTCAAGACTAAAGAGGCACAGGGAATGAAATAGATTAAGAGGCCAGGCTGGGAGAGAACAAAAGAGAAGAGACATTAAGAGGTATTCAAAACCAGACGAGATGGTGATAGGACTAGTGGAGACAAAAGACGGCTCTAGATTAGGTGTGAAATGTGCTGGCAGAATGGGAGACAGCTGCCATGTGGGAGAGAGAAAAAAAAGGAAAGGGGGGGGGGAAAGGCCAAAACAAAGGTGTGGATAAAAAATATAAGTAAAAATGTAATAGGGGCCGAGGTTATGATCTGAAATTGTTGAACTCGATATTGAGTCCGGAAGGCTGTAATTCCCAAGGTTTCATTCAATTTCATCCTTAGCTCTTCCAATATCATTAGTGGATTACGTGCGCTGCCATCCTTCTTACACCCAGTGTCCACAGTAAATTTCATCTCATTGCTCTGCCCACTTACATATTTTGTAATTTCTGATTTACCTTTTCTGAAACCGCCGCTCTTTCTAGTTTGGTTATCATCTTCAAATTTGCAGAGAGTCACAGAGATATAAACTGGAAACAGCAGTGGTCCCAAGAATGATCTCCAAGGCACCCCACTCAGTACTCCCCCGACCCCCCCGAGGGCTAAAACACATTGGGGGAGAAATTGGGTGAGTAGCGCCACCTGTTAGCGCCTAAAGAGGCAGTCAGTGGCTGTAGCGCCACTGGCTGCGTCTCCCGCGATATTCAGTAGGGGCGCTAATGGTGGCGTTAGGCATTTGCGCTGCGCCGCCACCGATGACGTCATCGGTGTGCGCAGCGCCCCATTCGTGCCCCGTTCACGATATTTGGTAGCGAACGGCGCAGTTGCGCCGCTCGCTACCCGCGCCCGGTTCACGGGGCCTTACTGTGCCGGCAGCAGCGCAAGTTAAGGTGGAGGTGCGGGGCGGCCGCTTTTTCGGCGGCCACCTGCCAGCACCTCCGTCCCCGGCCTCCTAACCCCACGCCCCCCCAACCCCCCGCCGCCCCCCCCCCCCCCCCCGCGGCATTGCCGGCTGTTTCCCGAGAGCCCGGCACTTCTCCTTGGCGCCAGGCTCATTTGCCGGCACTCACGATCGGGGATCGCGCTGTTGCAGGCACCTCCCCCTTAACAGTGGGAGGAAGGCCTGCCGTACCGCAGCATGCCGTGCCGCAGCATGTGGCGCTGCGGCACGTTGCGTTGCGATAATCAGTTTCAGCGCCCTAAGAGGAGCGTGGAGCGCCTCGAGCCTCGCCCCGTCTCCCTCGAGGGGCACTGAAACTGAATTTCTGGCGATCGGTATCACTCCGATCGCTGCGCTAAATCCTGCGCTCAGCCGACTTTTGCGCCACTTTGGCGCCCCAACCCAATTTCTAGGCCATTGTATAAGACAAGAATTATCAGAAAATAGTAAAGTAGCCAAATAATACACTGCAAAAAGAAAAAACCCTAAAGGGAGGTATTATCCCTTTACTATACTGAAAGGCATGATGTTCAAAATAAATTGCCTATAGCATGATTTATTTACTTTTCAACTATTTTTGAAAAATAAATTTGGTGAATTTTTCTGCTGTGAAATGGAACATTTTCCTTTTTTTTTACTCCGTGTAAGTATCGGCAGAGTCATATCCCAGGTTACGTGGGTGTGATGCAGAAGAAAGGTCCCTCTACTCTTGCGATCATGGAAAACAGTCCCTTGTTGCACCTGTGTGCTATTTTCATTTCCACAGCAGCCATCTCGCTGGCTTCTCCTAGCAGGGCTTCTTTGTAATTTCATACCAATTAGTTCTGAATTTTGGACAGCATGCATTTGTGGATTTGAGCCCATCAGGAACTGGGCTCAGCATACCAAACTCACTAAAATAGAATTCGGTTTTCTCCCCATTAGGAAGTGAAACCTCACTCTCTCCTCGGAACAAGAAAATACTATTTGACTTGTCACACCTGTTCCTCACCACAAACCCTATATAATTTATCATGAACTGTGTCCAGTTTATTTAATGTTTTGAGGGAGGTTAATAATGACAGGTAAAACCTACAACATAAATCTCTGTCTTCCAGATCTCCCAAAGTAATTAGTGAAACCCTCAATCTAATGGTACAAACTACAATCTTCAAACCTGAACAGTTGCACGCCACAGATGTTTCTGTAATCCCAGCAGCATAGGACCCATAGTGGATCATTAATGTCTATGCATATTCTTATAACCTAAAGCATGCTCTTAACCGGATATTCTTCTAGCTCGTCCCCAAAGGAGTTAAAATTGATGTAGCATTAACTACTTTTGACGGGAGTCTCTTCCACACGACTCATGTGATCGTACTTTCCTCATACTGAGGAGGATTGGTACAGCTTATGACTGGTTTACTGTAAAGTAGGTCAGTGGAATGTATCCAAACTAAACTAGAAAAATGCCTGATTGAACTTAAGTGTTCTCATTTATTAGATATAAAGTAAATGAATAGTCAATGATGTGCCTCAGATGCCTGGTGTACAAATCACACCTATATTACATCCAGTTGGTGGTGTCAGCTGTGGCTCAGTGGGTAGCACACTCGCCTCTGAGTCAGAAGGTTGTGGGTTCAAGTCCCACTCCAGGGACTCGAGCACATAAAGCTAGGCTGACACTCCCAGTGCAGTGCTGAGGGAGTGCTGCACTGTCGGAGGTGCCGTCTTTTGGATGAGACGTTAAACCGAGGCCCCGTCTGCTCTCTCAGGTGGATGTAAAAGATCCCGCGGCCACTATTTTGAAGAAGAGCAGGGGAGTTCTCCCCGCCAATATTTATCCCTCAACTAACAAAACAGATTATCTGGTCATTAGCACATTGCTGTGTGTGGGAGCTTGCTGTGCGCAAATTGGCTGCCGCGTTTCCTACATTACAACAGTGACTGCATTCCAAAAAAAAAATACTTCATTGGCTGTAAAGCGCTTTGAGTCGTCCGGTGGTGGTGAAAGGCGCTATATAAATGCAAGTCTTTCTTTATTTTATGGGCTGATGGACACCCACCCACCAAAAACATTGAACGAACATCAGGCCACACAGCAGCTAGACGAATACATTGGTTGTTGTGGCATATTTGCAACATATGGATTAAATAGAGTGAGTCTTGCTTTGTTACTATTGCTGTGGCAAGCACACGTTTAAGCCTCATGGAACTTTTACCTTTCGTTATTTCTTTATCGTCATTAAGTCCGCCACAGAGTGAAATGGAGATGGTCGGCAAGTCCCCAATAGTGTCAGAGAAGCTGTCAACTCCACTGTCCATTCCAGAGCTTCCGACAGACTGTGGTGACTGACTTTCTAAATGTGCTCCATTTTCAGGCCAATTCCTACTCGCGGCGCCATTCTCACTGCAAAAGAAAGAGTTACAGGACTTTTTTTTAAGCCTGTCAGATACTTTCGAGTTTACATTACGCCAACCACTGAACTTCAAGAGAAAATCTACAGCTTCCTGGAAATTACCATTTTGGAAAATAAAGTGCTGCAACTTCAGGATTCATCTCCGTGATATCATCCAGGTAGACGCCATCAGCGCCCAGGTGCCGGCTGCGCTTATCTGGGGTGAAAAAGAGAAACTGTAGATTTATTCGGGACTTCAGCAGCAGTGTCACTTCCATTGTACCAACACAAGAGACATCAATTAGAAGATCACACAAATCCCAATCCGACATATTGCTATAGAGTTCCAGCAAATCTTTTAAATGAACTGGTTTTTCCCCCCCATCTGCAAGGGGAAATCGTCCACTACAATGAAACAGATCTCTTAGCAGATTGGCACAGATAAAACTCACCTCATTCACAGGCTCAGTCCTCAGCCCATGCTCCAGCTGACCACCCACCGTGCTAATTCACTCCACTTTTCACCAACCCCACCCCCACCCCACAACCCCCCTCCCCCCACCCCAACCACCCCCACCTCACAACCGCCCTCCCCCCACCCCACCACCAACCCCCACCCCACCCCCTTTCACCCCATACCTCCACCCCCCACCCCACAACACCCCTCCCCACCCCACAACCCCCCTACCCCCACCCCAACCACCCCCTCCCCACCCCACAACCCCCCTCCCCCCACCCCAACCACCCCCTCCCCCACCCCACAACCCCCCTCCCAACCACCACCCCCCATAACCCCCCTCCCCCACCCCACAACCCCCCTACCCCCACCCCAACCACCCCCTCCCCACCCCACAACCCCCCTCCCCCCACCCCAACCACCCCCTCCCCCACCCCACAACCCCCCTCCCAACCACCACCCCCCATAACCCCCCTCCCCCACCCCACAACCCCCCTACCCCCACCCAACCACCCCCTCCCCCACAACCCCCACCCACCACCCCCCTCCCCCCACCCCACAACCCCCCTCCCCCCACCCAACCCCCCTCCCCCACCCCACAACCCCCCAACCCCCCTCCCCCCACCCCACAACCCCCCTCCCCACAACCCCCCTCCCCCCACCCCACAACCCCCCTCCCCCCACCCCAACCACTACCACCCCCATAACCCCCCTCCCCCAACCACCCCCTCCCCCCAAACCCCCCACCCCAACCTTCCCTCCCCCCACCCCACAACCCCCTCCCCCACCCCACAACCCCCCTCCCCCGCCCCACAACCCCCCTCCCCCACCCCACAACCCCCCTACCCCCACCCCAACCACCCCCACCCACCACCCCACAACCCCCCTCCCCCGCTCCACACACCCCCACCCCCCCATCCCACACCAACACCCAGCCACACCCCCCGCAACAACCCCCCACCCCACCAGAAACAGTTTGCAAAGGAATGTGCCGTATTTTGGAAACATAACTTATGGAACAGCAGAAGGATCGAAAGAGAAAGTTTTACAGAAGAAAGAAACATCTGGTTTGGTCTGGAAATATACAATAGAAACGTTTAATACATTCTGCTGTGGGAGCTGCACAAGCACGTGAAACCTTTCAATGTAATACAGGAACGTTTAACGGTGTGAGACCTTGGTTTTTAAAATGCCTAGCAGGAATTACAGGCTTGTAAGTGGATATGCAGCCTCAAATCTTTGTTGCATATTATAAGAGGGGTCTTGACATGTCCCGAGTTTCTTGCTGGCTATTCTGGGCTTTGCTTTGTCAGGATTCTGTGAATGAACCACCGCTATAGCTGCCAACAGCATTATCTACATTTCAAATTTCTGGCAGCTCATTTGATATTTCATCTGCTACTCAATGTGTCATGCAGAAGATAAGAGCTCACCTTGTGGGGAGCGGCAGAGGAGAATCTACTTCTAGACTCCAAAGAGGAAACATTTTCAAATGGAACAGTCTGTACTTTCATGACTTGGTAAATGTTAGCCCCAATGCCCTTTATGCAAAATTACTAAAAATTGATGCAGTTTTCAGATCTTTGAATTATCCCATGTTCGCTGATGTTTCTTGTACCTACGTAGCTCATTTCCAATACTCAAAAGTCAACACTCAAGGTAATCAAAAGCAAAATACCGTGGATGCTGGAATTCTGAAATAAAAACAGAAAATGCTGGAGATACTGAGCGGGTCGGGCAGCATCCGTGGAGAGAGAAATAGAGTCAACATTTCAGGTCGAGGACCCTTCATCAGAACTATTCCATCAGCAGATCTGACGAAGGGTCATCGACCTGACACGTCCACTCTGTTTCTCGCTCATGTTCATCAATTCGTTTCTAAGGTTTCAGGACCGCTGCACTCCACTCTGAAAGTATTCAACATTTATATATGTATGTGTCCCAATAAGTAGTACAGGTTGAGCGTCCCGAATCCACCAACCTCGGGAACGAGGCTGAGTCGGTTTTCGGGTTTTTCCGGACTTCGGAACGTGTTTCTGATGTCCGAAGTCCGGAAGCGCCAGAGTCCCGGTTGCGTTATTTCCGGACTTCGGACATCAGAAACACGTGCCAAGTCCAGAAATGCCTGGGCCCAGGTTGCGCTATTTCTGGTTTTTGGTAATATACACAAGCCTCCCTCAGGGTGTCCGGATTCCGGAACATTTTACGGGTTTCGGACGACCCTGCCAACAATTGTCCCGGAGTCCGGATTCCAGAACTCTGTTTTTTGGACGCTCAACCTGTATTTTTATTCTTTTATGAAAAATGAAGACTAAGATCATGCAGTTTCGTTTCACAATCACAGCATCTGTAGCACAGTGATTCCCTGGTGCCACTTCAGGCAGTCTTACCTTTCTTCTTGGATGGGGAATCAGTTTTGCTGATCGGATTGCCAATATGGTTTGACTCCCTATTTTCTAGCACCAACGGAGCCGTTGCTGTTGAGGGTTCAAAGTGTTCTGAACCAGGGGTAAAACTCTCCACCGACTGGGATGTAATCCCTCCTGCTGCTAAAGGCTCGGGTTTCACTAGCGGCGGGGGAGTCGATGAACGGTCAGAGTTAACGAAAGGCACGCTCTCAATCACCCTGAAGTGAGTGTTTCCTGATGGAGTGATGTTTACCCTGTTAAGTTCTTCTGTTTTCTGATGAGCAAGGAGCTGAAAAAAAGATTCAGGATGATTAACATTTGTTACACTTATTTATCCATACCAAGCATTATCAAAATCGTTCCACGCCTAATAAACTACAGAACGGCTAACTTTAATAAGAGGGCTTTCACTACTCCTAGGATTGCTGGGTATGGATGCCTGAAAAAAAACACTCAAATCCCAGAGTTAGGCAGGCTACAAAGAGAGAGAGAGTGAGCGAGAAAAAAACAAGAGAAAGGGGAGAAATATGAGAGAGAAAAATGGGAAAGAGCAAAAGAAGGAGAATGAAGAGAAAACAGTGCCACATGACAGATGCAGCTCGCCACTGTTAACCATGTTAATGTGGTGGTCGCACATACACAGCTCACAACTGCATTAAATACACAAGAGCATTAAATACAGAGGCAAGGAGGTAGTGATGTACCTGTACAAGATATTGGTTAGACCACAGTAGTTGTGTAGTTTTGGGCACCCACTGCAGAAAGGATATTGGAGCTGTAAAGAAGTACAATGTAAATTCACTCGGATGGTAACAGGGGTTAAGAGGATTTAGTTAAAATAAGAAACTTGAAAGCTATATTCACTCTATAGTTTTGATCAATGGTGACCCCGACAACATCCTGGGGGTCACCATTGACCAGAACATAAGAACATAAGAACGTAAGAAGTAGGAGCAGGAGTAGGCCATACGGCCCCTCGGGCCTGCTCTGCCATTCAATAGGATCATGGCTGATCTGAATCTAGACTCACGTCCACTTCCCTGCCCTCTCCCCGTAACCCCTAATTCCCTTATCAGCTAGGAAACTGTCTATCTCCATTTTAAATTTATTTAATGTTGCAGCTTCCGCAGCTCTCTGGGGTAGCAAATTCCATAGATTTACAACCCTCTGAGTGAAGAAGTTTCTCCTCATCTCAGTTTTGAAAGGGCAGCCCCTTATTCTTAGATTATGCCCCCTAGTTCTAGTCTCACCCATCAGTGGAAACATCCTCCCCGCATCCACCCGATCAAGCCCCCTCACAATCTTATATGTTTCGATAAGATCGCCTCTCATTCTTCTGAATTCCAATGAGTAGAGGCCCAACCTACTCAACCTTTCCTCATACGTCAACCCCCTCATCTCCGGAATCAACCGAGTGAAGCTTCTCTGAACCGCCTCGAGAGCAAGTATATCTTTTCATAAATATGGAAACCAAAACTGCACGCAGTATTCCAGGTGTGGCCTCACCAATACCCTGTATAACTGCAGCAAGACTTCCCTGTTTTTATACTCCATCCCCCTTGCAATAAAAGCCAAGATTCCATTGGCCTTCCTGATCACCTGCTGCACCTGCATACTAACTTTTTGTGTTTCATGCACCAGAAACTTAACTGGACCACCCACATAAATACTGTGGCAACAAAAGCAGGTCAGAGGCTGGGTATTCTATGGCGAGTGTCTCACCTCCTGACTCCCCAAAGCCTTTCCACCATCTGCAAGGCACAAGTCAGGAGTGTGATGGAATACTCTCCACTTGCCTGGATGAGTGCAGCTCCAGCAACACTCTAGAAGCTTGACACCATCCAGGACAAAGCAGCCCGCTTGATTGGCACCCCATCCACCACCTTAAACATTCACTCCCTCCACCATCGGCGTACCGTGGCTGCAGTGTGTACCATCTACAAGATGCACTGCAGCAACTCGCCAAGGCTTCTTCGGCAGCACCTCCCAAACCCGCGACCTCTTCCACCTAGAAGGACAAGGGCAGCAGGTGCATGGGAACACCACCACCTCCAAGTTCCCCTCCAAGTTACACACCATCCTAACTTAGAAATATATCGCCAATCCTTCATCATCACTGGGTCAAAATCCTGGAACCCCCTACCTAACAGCACTGTGGGAGTACGTTCACCACACGGACTGCAGTGGTTCAAGAAGACGGCTCACCACCACCTTCTCAAGGGCAACTAGGGATGGGCAATAAATGCCGGCCTTGCCAGCGACGCCCACATCCCATAAACAAATAAAAAAACTCAAGCAGAGAAGGTTAAAGGGACGTCTAGTAGAAGTGCACAAAATTTGGAAAGGGTTTGAGAGGGTAAATAGTGAAAGATTATTTCCACTAGTCTGTAAACTAGAAACAAGGAGGGACAAACTAAAAGCAAAAGGGAAAGGGGGCGGAATTGGCAGAATGTTTTCACATGGGGTTATTAGAATTTAGAATGTATTAATGGAAGACTGCTGAAGCAGAATCAAGCAAGACATTTAAAAGAACATTAGCTAAACATTTGAAAAGGGAAAAACATTAAAGGGTATGGGGAATGAGCAAGGAAATAAATAGAGCTAACACTGGAGTAGGTCTGATGGGACAAATAGCCCCCTTTTGCACTGACATTTCTATGGCTCTACGACAATGTATATTGTACACAGACTAACTTCAATGTCCATCCCCAAGAGTGGCTCGGTAGTACCACCACCGACCAAACAGATCTAGTAGCTCAAATCTGGGCATTTATAAGGCTCTGTGGACCATCAGCAGAAGCAGAATTGTATTCCACCACAATCTGCACCTTATGGTCCAGCGTATCCCTCACTCCTCCATCACCATAAAGCCAGATGACCAACCCTGGTTCAATGAGTTCAATGAGGAGTGTTGAAGAGCAGGCCAGAAACAGCACCAAGCGTACTTGAAAAATGAGGTGCCAGCCTGGTGAAGCTACAACACAAGACAACATACATGCTAGACAACACAAGCAGCATGTTACGGACAGAGCAAATCAATCCCACAACCAACGGGTCAGATCAAAGCTCTTCAGCCCTGCCACATCTAGTTGCGAATGGTGGTAGACAATTAAGCAACTAACAGGAGGAGAAGACTCCACGAACATCCCCAGCTTCAATGAAAGAAAGACTTGCATTTATATAGCACCTTTCACGACCACCAAACATCTCAAAGAGCTTTACAGTCAATGAAATACTTTTGGAGTGCAGTCACTGTTGAAATGTGGGAAAAGCGGCAGCCAATTTGCGCACAGCAAGCTCCCACAAACAGCAATGTGATAATGACAGATAAATATTAGTCCCAGGACACCAGGGATAACAACCCTGCTCTTCTTCGAAATAGTGCCATGGAATCTTTTACGTCCACCCAAGAGAGCAGACGGGGCCTCGGTTTAACGTCTCATCCGAAAAACGGCACCTCCGACAGTGCAGCACTCCCGCAACACTGCACTGGAGTGTTAGCCTAGCTTTACGTGCTCAAGTCCCTGGAGTGGGACTGTGAACCCACAACCTTCTGACTCAAGAGGCGGGTGTGCTACCTACTGAACCACAGCTTCAATGGTGACAGATCCCAGCACGTGACTGCAAAAGACGAGGCTGAAGTGTTCACAACCACCCTCAGCCAGAAGTGCCGAGTGGATGATCCTTCTCGGCCTCCTCCTGAGGTCCTCACCACCACAGATGTCAGTCTTCGGTAAATTGGATTCATTCACCGGGACATCGAGAAATGGGCGAGTGCACTGGATACAGCAAAGGCTACGGGCCCCGACAATATCCTGGCTGCAAGTGTTGAATCCCTGTACTCCAGAACCAGTCGCACATCTAGCCAAGCTGCTCCGAGTACAGCTATAACAGAAGCATCTACCAGACCACGTGGAAAATTTTCCATGTATGCCCGGTCCACAAATCGCAGGACAGATTCAACCCAGCCAAATACTGCCCAAGTATAATAGCAAAATACTGCGGATGCTGGAAATCTGAAATAACAACAGAAAACGCTGGAAATACTCAGCAGGCCAGGCAGCATCCGTGGAGAGAGAAACAGAGTTAACGTTTCAGGTCTGGGACCCTTCATCAGAACTGGAAAAAGCTGGAGATGTAACAGATATTAAGCAGGTGCAGAGACAGGGGGGGTGGAAGGAATTGAAGGAATATACTGTGCTTTTGTAAGAGGCAGGAAAGATAAAATGTTGCAAATGGGAATGGCAAAATCAAACAGCATGAAAAATGGGGGCATGGATTATAGTTTGAAATTGCTGAACTCAATGTTGAGGCCAGAAGGCTTTAAAGTGCCTAATCGAAAGATGAGGTGCTGTTCCTCGAGCTTACGTTGAGCTTCATTGGAACAATGTAATAGGCCGAGGACAGAGAGATCAGAGTGGGAGTGAAGCGGAGAATTAAAGTGACAGGCGACCGGAAGCTCGGGGTCACCCTTACGGACTGAACGGAGGTGTTCCGTAAAGCGGTCGCCCAATCTGCGTTTGGTCTCCCCAATGTACTGCCCAAGTAGCCGACACTCAATCAGCAGCAAAGTGATACAAGGAGTCGTCTGCGGTACGATCAAGCAGCACTTACTCACCATTAACCTGCTCTGCCGATGCTCAGTTTGGGTTCCGCTAGACCAGAGTGAGTCAAATGACCTTTTCTCATTCCATACTTTGGAGGTTTCCGTCTCCAGATAAATGAATGGCATTATGGACACACTTTCACAATTACATAATTTTTAAACATTTTTCCAGTTACCTTGGGAGTTTGAGGGAGTTCTCCCCAAGCCCAGTGCATTTCTGCATTGATTCTTTTCAGCCCTCTTTCTGAAGGCTTGCTGACCAATTCAGAATCACTGTTAGGAGTAGGAGGGCGGGATCTTGAAGCACTGTAAAATAATTGAGTAAATCTTCAATGGAAATAAAAATCAGGAGATGTAAAACAGACTGCCGACTCGCGATCACCCATTTTAAACTTTCGCACAAAGTCTAAATCTACCCTGACGTATTTAATACGGGGAGATGGAAGGTTCAGCTTCTAGCTTTTTTAAAAAATACATCTTTGCCTCTTTTTAATCAGCCCAACCCAGGATTCTCTATAACTTGCATCTATTAATACAATTAAATCCTTGCACAAATATAACACTGACACACTTTATTCATGTGTTAAATGAACAATGACATTTGCTATGCGAACAGCTGATTTTCCACAACTCCTTATACTTATCTGGGATAGAACTGTAATAGTGTCCATGTAAAAAATGTACTATTCAAAAATATATTTACACTATTATCTGTTAAACAGGGTGAAATAGGAGCTAGTCATTATTACTTGGATGAAAATGCAGCAGAAGTGGCAAGAGCCATTAAGCTGCTTCCTCTAAGGATCCCCCCTGCCCTAGCCCTGAAATCTCATCTTTCTCCAGTTTCTCTCCGATCTCCCCTCGTGACCTCTTCGCGCTCATCTTATCCATGAGACCCACCTCCTGCTCCCTCGACCCTATTCCCACCAAATTGCTGACCACCCAACTTCCCTTCCTTGCCCCCCATGTTAGCTGACATTGTTATCGGTTCTCTCTCCTCAGGTACTGTCCCCCTCCCCCTCAAATCTGCCATCATCACCCTTCTCCTCAAAAAAACAACCCTTGATCCCTCCGTCCTTGCAAACTACCGCCCCATCTCCAACATCCCTTTCCTCTCTAAAGTCCTTGAACATGTTGTCGCCTCCCAAATCCGTGCCCATCTTTCAATCCCTCCAATGATATTTCTGCCCTTGCCACAGTACCGAAACGGCTCTCATCAAAGTCACAAATGATATCCTTTGTGACTGTGACAAAGTTAATTATCCCTCCTTGTCCTTCTTGACTTGTCTGCAGCCTTTGACACGGTTGACCACTCTATCCTTCTCCAACGCCTCTCCACCATCGTCCAGCTGGGTGGGACTGCACTCGCCTGGTTCCATTCTTATCTATCTAATTGTAGCCAGAGAATCACCGGCAACGGCTTCTCTTCCCACTCCCGCATCGTTACTTCTGGTGTCCCCCAAGGATCTATCCTCGGCCCCCTCCTATTTCTCATCTACATGTTGCCCCTTGGTGACATCATCCAAAAACACCGTCAGTTTCCACATGTACGCTGACGACACCCAGCTCTACCTCACCACCACTTCTCTCAACCCCTCCATGGTCTCTAAATTGGCAAACTGCTTGTCCGATAAGCAGAACTTTTCTCTATTGGGAAGACCGAAGCCATTGTTTTCGGTCCCTGCCACAAACTCCGTTCCCTAGCCACTGACTCCATCCCTCTCCCTAACATCTGTCTGAGGCTAAACCACACTGTTCGCAACCTTGGTGTCATATTTGACCCTGAAATGAGCATAACTAAGACTGCCTATTTCCACGTCCGTAACATCGCCCGTCTCCGCCCCGCCTCAGCTCATCCGCTGCTGAAACCCTCATCCATGCCTTTGTTACCTCAGGACTTGACTATTCTAATGCACTCCTGGCTGGCCCCCCACATTTTACCCTACATAAACTTGAGGTGATCCAAAATTCGGCTGCCCGTGTCCTAACTCGCACCGAGTCCTGTTCGCCCATCACCCCCTGTGCTCGCTGACCTACATTGACTCCCGGTTAAGCAGCGCCTCGATTTCAAAATTCTCATCCTTGTTTTCAAATCCCTCCAGGGCCTCGCCCCCTCCCTATCTCTGTAATCACCTCCAGCCCCACAACCCCCCGAGATATCTGCGCTCCTCTAATTCTGCCCTCTTGAGCATCCCTGATTATAATCGCTCAACCATTGGTGGCCGTGCCTTCAGCTGCCTGGGCCCTAAGCTCTGGAATTCCCTGCCTAAACCTCTCCACCTCTCTACCTCTCTTTCCTCCTTTAAGACGCTCCTTAAAACTGACCTCTTTGACCAAGCTTTTGGTCACCTACCCTAATTTCTCCTTATGTGGATCAGTGTCAAATTTTTTGTCTTAAAATACTCCTGTGCAGCACCTTGGGACGTTTTACTATGTTAAAGGCGCTATATAAATACAAGTTGTTGTTTAAATGTCTAATTATGTACATGGATTAGAAAGCATATCCACTTCATGAAGATAACCCCCAACAGACTCATTCCAATAATAAAGAATGGGGGGGGGGGGGGGGGAATTGATAAATGTGCTTCACCTTCAGTCCAACAAGTCCCAGAGCAGCAACAATATATGTGCAGAAAATGTGCTTATTGTAGTTCACTCTATAAACTGTGAATTCTTATTTCATGCAGCAAATTCTGTTTTTTATTCTAACTTTGCCTTATTTATTGGGTTGAGATTCAATAAGTTTATTTCCATAAACAAAGAACAGGAATATAATTCATCGGAACAGAAAAAGGTCAGTTGGCAAAACACGCCTACTCTCTTTGATAGACAAACCCCAACTTCGACTTTTCATCGAATCCCTTCTCTCTCTAGAGACATACCTAGTCATCTCTTGAATATTTATTAAAATAATTATTTTACATTTATCCACACTGAACGAATCTGCCATCTATTAATGGTTAAGAAGGCAAATGGTATGTTGGCCTTCGTAGCGAGAGGGTTCGAGTAAAGGAACAAGGATGTCTTGCTGCAGTTGTACAGGGCCTTGGTGAGACCACACCTTGAGTATTGTGTGCCGTTTTGGTCGCCTTATCTGAGGAAGGACGTTCTTGCCATGGAAGGAGTTCAGCGAAGATTCACCAGACTGATACCTGGGATGGCAGGAATGACGTATGAGGAGAGATTGGGTCGATTGGGCTTGTACTCACTGGAGTTTAGAAGAATGAGAGGGGATCTCATTGAAACTTATAAAATTCTAACAGGACTAGACAGACTAGATGCTGGAAGGATGTTCCCGATGGCGGGGGAGTCCAGAACCAGGGGTCACAGTCTAAGGATAAGAGGTAAGCCATTTAGGACAGAGATGAGGAGGGATTTCTTCACCCAGAGAGTGGTGAACCTGTGAAATTCTCTACCACAGAAGGCAGTAGAGGCCAATTCATTAAATATATTCAAGAAGGAGTTGGATATATTTCTTAAGGCTAAAGGAATCAAGGGGTATGGGGAGAAGGCAGGGACAGGGTACTGAATGTGGATGATCAGCCATGATCTCATTGAATGGCGGAGCAGGCTCGAGGGGCCAAATGGCCGACTCCTGCTCCTATCTTCTATGTTTCTATGATAAATTTGGGTCATTTCCATCCGCAACAGTTGGAACTGTGAAGTAATGCAGGTTTTCTCATTGTACCACACAAACACATGGGGGGAGAAATTGGGTGAGTAGCGCCACTGGCTGCGCCTCCCACGGTACTGAGTTGGGGCGATAATGGTGGCGTTAGCCTTTTGCGCTGCGCCGCCACCGATGACGTCATCAGTGTGTGCAGCGCCCCATTCGCGCCCCGTTCGCGGTATCACGGGGCCTTACTGTGCCGGCAGCGGCGCAAGTTAAGGTGGAGGTGCGGGGCGGCCGCCTTTTTCGGCGGCCGCCTGCCAGCACCTCCGTCCCCGGCCTCCTAACCCCCCCTCCACGGCATTGCTGGCTGTTTCCCGAGAGCCCGGCACTTCTCCTCGGTGCCGGGCTCATTTGCCGGCACTCGCGATCGGGGATCGCGCTGTTGCAGGCCCCTCCCCCTTAACAGTGGGAGGAAGGCCTGCAGTACCGCAGCGTGCCGTGCCGCAGCATGTGGCGCTGTGGCACGTTGCGCTGCGATATTCAGTTTCAGCGCCCTAAGAGGGACGCGGAGCGCCTCGAGCCTCGCCCCGTGTCCCTCGAGGGGCAATGAAACTGAATATCTGACGATCGCTGAAGCCTCGCACGCTGCGCTAAATCCTGCGCTCAGGCGACTTGTGCGCCACTTTGGCGGCCCAACCCAATTTCTAGGCCATGGTATGAAGATGATGGCTCATGGGAATGCTGGGATTTGCAAAAATAATTGAATCCCTGCCTTCAATTCCTGTATTCAATCCAACACAACGGTGGTAATGCTGCAAGTCAGACTTGATGTAGTGTTACCTTATCAATTATTAGATTTAATAAATGACATGGCATCACTCTTGCTTTATGTTCACCCGTATTTGCAATACATTAGATCTTAAATCTAAAGTCTTGGTGTAATAAAATTGTTGAACCTTTTATTTCCCAGTTGGTTTACTAATAATATTGTTGAAGCATAATGAAGACACTCCCTACGTATTAAGTTTCCAACTATCAAGCTGTGAAACAAAATTTCCCATCACTTCAGGTTCGTGAGATAAATTTGCGGTTTAGCTTCACGCTCACTAAATATTTTTAACCTGTAGATCTCTTTCTGAAACAAAAAAAAATTGCAGCTAATGACACGAAGTTTCCTGGAAAGCATCGCCGTCGCCATGGTGCAAGAGTGGTGTTGGGTTTTTTTTTTGAGGAAATTTGCGCATAACTGATTGATGCGGGTTTTATGCTGAATCATGGCACAGAAATTCGGGTCGGGGGCTTCCCGCGGGTGCAAGCCCCCAACCTGCACTTACCTAGCGCGCCGGCCGTTGAGCTGTGGGCCCGCGTGGGATTCCGATCCTGGGCCTGCTCCAACTGCCGGTGCGCAGTGCTTGCGTATCCCAGGGGCGCAGTTAGTTCGATGCGTCCCCTGGGATCACGTGGGCCATGGGGAGCCAATCGGAGCAGGGAATGCTCCATTCATAAGTCTGACAGGAAGAGCTGTCAAGATTTATAAATAGCACGGCCCCAAAACAGCACTAAATCTTGAAATAAATTTTTTTAAAACCACATTTTTTAAATAAACTATAAATTACATGAAATAACTATTTTAAACAATAATTTAAATTTTTGAAAAAATAATTTTATTTTCTAACGGGGCTAAAAATAAACTTACCTTTCTTTAAAGTATTAAAAAATAATAAACCTGTGGAAAAAATGTTTTAATTTTAATTAATTCACCACTTACCTTGTAAAAAGCAGGCCTTACGCCTGCTTTTTACATGTCTAACTTCTGGAGACTTACCTTCCCGGGAAAACCTGCAAAAAAAAACGAAGTTCGATGCGCACGCGCAGCCTCGCCCGCGCACGCGTTCGAACTCTGAACCCCTTCTTTCAGGGGAACGGAAGTGCCGGTTTCCCACGCAGTGCATGCAGGAAACCGGCACTTCCATTGGGCTTACGGGTGAGTACCCCGTGCGTACTCACCCGTGGAGACCCGAAGTTCTGGGCCAATATTGCAACGACGAATTTCCTCAATAGTTTGCGCAGATTCCAACACAAGTCTGTCGAAACCGCCTGCCGCTCATTTACGCAGCTCCCGCTGCAAAAGACCAACACTTGCGAATTTCCTGGATTGATGCGCTGCCGAGATTTAGGAGCAGAGAGGTGTCCGAGTCACTTGATACCAGCGTAAACTGAGACGCTTGCGATTTCCTTTTCATTTTTTTTCTTTAATTTTTCCTCACTACACTAAACTTGACCCAAAGTGCAGTTAGTCTGGGAGCACGGGAAATTTTCAGGCCCACCATCTCCCACACATTCAGAATGACTGTAATGACCTTCCAATGGGCACACCGCCCGCTCTGCACAATAATGGGAGAGGAAGAGGAGTAGCAGAAACAAGAGGCCCCGAGAGTGAGGCACCACGGGAGAAGGCAGCAGCCCACTCACCAATACCCCTATTGGTGGCACTACACCAATCCACACAGAGGAGCAAAATGTGTGATCAGCAGCGATCTGTGGAATCTGCTTCATTATTAGGAATGAGCAGGACTCTGTTTCATAGTGTCATAGAGTTATACAGCACAGAAAGAGGCCCTTCGGCCCATCGTGTCCGCGCTGGCCATCAAGCCCTGTCTATTCTAATCCCATTTTCCAGCACTTGTATGCTATGGCGTTTCAAGTGCTCATCTAAATGCGTCTTGAATGTTGTGAGGGTTACATAGAAACATAGAAGATAGGAGCAGGAGTAGGCCATTCGGCCCCTCGAGCCTGCTCCACCATTCAATGCGATCACGGCTGATCATCTAATTTCAGTACCCGGTCCCTGCTTTCTCCCCATACCCCTTGATCCCTTTAGCCTTAAGAAATATATCCAACTCCTTCTTGAATATATTTAATGAATTGGCCTCCACTGCCTTCTGTGGTAGAGAATTCCACAGGTTCACTACTCTCTGGGTGAAGAAATTCCTCCTCATTTCTGTCCTAAATGGCCTACCCCTTATCCTTAGATAAGGTTCCTGCCTCTACCACCCTTTCAGGCAGTGAGTTCCAGATTCCAACCACCCTCTGGGCGAAATAGTTTTTCCTCAAATCCCCTCTAAACCACCTGCCCCTTACCTTGAAACTGTGCCCCCTGGTTATTGACCCCTCTACTAAGGGGAAAAGTTCCTTTCTATCTACCCTATCTATGCCCCTCATAATTTTGTACAGCTCAATCAGGTCCCCCCTCAGCCTTCTCTGCTCCAAGGAAAACAACCCCAGCCTGTCCAGCCTCTCTTCATAGCTGAAGCGCTCCAGCCCAGGTAACATCCTGGTGAATCTCCTCTGCACCCTCTCCAATGCAATCACATCCTTCCTATAGTGTGGTGACCAGAACCGCACACAGTATTCCAGCTGTGGCCTAACTAGCGTTTTGTACAGCTCTGTCATAATGTTTAAAATGATTAACTTTGTCATTATATTGGTCGATTCCTCATTTGCGTTGATTTTTCATTATTTTCGTTGTGCTGATACCACCAGGAAATCAGTTTTGTCAGATTACCGAGTTCAGTGCAAGGGAGTCAAGGTACTGAAACAGGACAAATGCATACCCAGCCCAGTCGGCCCTGCAAAGACCTCCTCATTAACATCTGGGAACTGGTCTCCCACAGACGAATCGAGCAACAGCTTGACATAGTCACACTCACAGAACCAACCAACATCCGAGGCACCTCCCCATCTCCATCCTTGGGTATGTCCTGTCCCACCGGCAGAAGCCAAAGGTGGACGCACAAGTGATATATAGTCGGGTGGGAGTGGCCACGAGAGTCCTCAACATTCGGAGCCCATGAAGTCTGATGGCTTCAGGTCAAACATGGGCAAGGAAGCTCCTGCAGCCTAGCACTCTCCCTCAGCTGATAATCAGTACTCCTCCACGTTGAGCACTTGGAGGGAGCTCCGAGGATGGCAGAATATAGAGTGCAAAAGACGAGGCTGAAGTGTTCACAACCACCCTCAGCCAGAAGTGCCGAGTGGATGATCCTCCTCGGCCTCCTCCTGAGGTCCTCACAACCACAGATGCCAGTCTTCGGCTAATTTGATTCACTCACCGGAATATTAAGAAATGACGCACTGCACTGGACACAGTAAAGGCTAAAGGCCCCGACAAAATCCTGGCTGCAGAGCTGAAGCCTGGTGCTCCAGAACTATACATGCCTTTAGCCTAGCTGTTCCAGTACAGCTACAACAGTAACATCTACCTGACAACGTGGAAACTTTTCCAGGTATGTCCTTGTCCACAAAAAGTAGGACAGTTTCAGCCCGGCCAATTTCCGCCCCATCAGCCTACACTCGATCATCAGCAAAGTGATGGAAGGTGTTGTCGACAGTGCTATCAAGTGGCACTTACTCACCAATAACCTGCTCACTGATGCCCAGTTTGGGTTCCACCAGGACCACTCGGCTCCAGACCTCATTACAGCCTTGGTCCAAACATGAACAAAAGAGCTGAATTCCAGAGGTGAGGTGAGAGTGACTGCCCTCGACATCAAGGCAGCATTTGACCGAGTGTGGCATCAAGGAGCCCGAGTAAAACTGAAGGCAATGGCGAACAGTGGGAAAAAAACTCTCCACTGGTTGGAGTCAAAGCTGGGACAAAGGAAGATGGTTGGGTTTGTTAGAGACCAATCATCTCATCCTCAAGATATCGCTGCAGGAGTTCCTCAGGGCAGTGTCCGAGGCCCAACTATCGTCAGCTGCTTCATCAATGACCTTCCCTCCATTATAAAGTCAGAAATGGGGATGTTCACTGATGATTGCAGTGTTCAGTGCCATTCGCAACCCCATAGATAACGAAGCAGTCCATGCCCGCGTGCAGCAAGACCTGGGCTGGGGCTGATAAGTGGCAAGTAACATTCGCGCCACATAAGTGCCAGGCAATGACCATCTGCAACAAGAGAGAGTCTAACCACCGCCCCTTGACAATCAGTGGCATTACCATCATCAAATCCCCGACCATTCTGTTACAAGCAGCTCACCTCCTTAAACATTCACTCCCTCCACCACCGGCGTACCGTGGCTGCAGTGTGGACCAGCTACAAGATGCACTGCAGCAACTCGCCAAGGCTTCTTCGACAGCATCTCCCAAACCCATGACCTTTAAGGGCAGCAGGCACATGGGAACACCACCACCTCCAAGTTCCCCTCCAAGTCACACACCATCCTGACTTAGAAGTAGAACGCCATTACTTCATCGTTGCTAGGTCAAAATCCTGGAACTCCCTCCCTAACAGCACTGTGGGAGTACCTTCACCACACGGACTGCAGCGGTTGAAGAAGGCGGCTCACCACCACCTTCTCAAGGGCGATTAGGGATGGGCAATAAATGCTGGCCTTGCCAGCGACGCCCACATTCCATAAACGAATTTTTAAAAATCAAGTGTTGTCAAGCTTGGCTGTTGCCATACTTTGACAGCACAGCCAAGATCAGGAACTCTAACTTCATTTTATAATGTTCAACATGCTAGTTAGGTCACAGCTGGAATACTGTGTGCAGTTCTGGTCACCACACTATAGGAAGGATGTGATTGCATTGGAGAGGGTGCAGAGGAGATTCACCAGGATGTTACCTGGGCTGGAGCGCTTCAGCTATGAAGAGAGACTGGACAGGCTGGGGTTGTTTTCCTTGGAGCAGAGAAGACTGAGGGGGGACCTGATTGAGGTGTACAAAATTATGAGGGGCATAGATAGGGTAGATAGAAAGGAACTTTTCCCCTCAGTAGAGGGGTCAATAACCAGGGGGCACAGTTTCAAGGTAAGGGGCAGGAGGTATAGAGGGGATTTGAGGAAAAACTATTTCACCCAGAGGGTGGTTGGAATCTGGAACTCACTGCCTGAAAGGGTGGTAGAGGCAGGAACCCTCACAACATTCAAGAAGCATTTAGATGAGCACTTGAAACACCATAGCATACAAGGCTACGGACCAAGTGCTGGAAAATGGGATTAGAATAGACAGGGCTTGATGGTCGCCGCGGCCACGATGGGCTGAAGGGCCTCTTTTTGTGCTGGATAACTCTATGACTCTATAACATCAAAAACATACAGAAAATAAGTTTTCACAGTGTAAGGATGCTGCTGTACTATCATTTTTACAGCAACAAAAAATATCTGCGGACCTAGCAGTTTGGCTCCAGAAGTGAAGCCACGTACTTGGTAGGTACCAAGTCACTTTATTCAGGTGCTTCAATGGACAGCCTGAACACTTCAGAAACTTAAGCAGAGCCGTGTTAATGTTAGAAGTAGGTGAACATCCCCACTTGCATGCTGAAAACATTAGAAAGTTGTTGCCCATGGAATGAGGAGCTCTGTGAAGAGCTCGGTGCCGGCAGTGCTCAGTGCCAAACCCCAGCAACACACTGCCCTTCAGGAGAACTTGTCCGAGGGGCGCCCATCGCACGCTGCACCTACTGGCCGCCCGAGGGCAGTCGCTGCATGCAAGCAGCAGCGTCACATCTATATTTTAATGGTTACAAAAGGCATTCAGTGCTCAGATGATTAAACAGCTCCAAGGCAAATATTTTATTTAATACCACAAGGTCGCACAACACACAATCCAGTCAGTAACACCACCCAGAACTAAGAACTCAAATTATACATTTCATTTCCGTCAAGGAGAGAAACACAGTATTTGGTGAAATATCTACCCAGCCTTTGGAGGTACAGAGAGGAACTTTTGTGTATGTTGGCTGTTAGTTTCTACAGACTGACAGAATAAAGTGAATGTGACCAGAATATAAAAATCAGCGCAGGCACACAGTGTCATTTCCCATGCAAATTACAGTATAGTAATGACCAAAAACCTCATGTGGAACTGATGATTAACTCACCCCCAAATCACGGAGACTTTCTAAACCTAAATGGAATTTGGCATCCAATAATTTAAGAAAGTCAAATCTACATAGTTGTTTTTAGGACCTTGGAATTATAGTATTCACTTTTTTTTAAATTGGGAGAATTTTAAAATAAACCAAAACAGCAACAATTGAACTAGGGGGAATGACGAATACACAGTACACTTTAGAATTGGACTTTAAGATATGACCAATATGTCTATGCGAGAACACACACACACACCAAAACTTCTTTAGGTTAATTAAAAAAAAGGTTAAAATCAATCGATATATTATCGTGAATGGTTAATGTGTTAGCAGCGTCACGGAGGCATGCCTGCGGGACGCGCGGTAGCGCTCGTATACCTGAGCATAGACGGAGAAAGAGACGAAGGCTGTGGGCAAGAGCTAGACAAACCTCCGGCAACGGTGACCAAAAGATGCGTAGTCAGATGCTCACTTTCTACAGGCAGACTAGAGTGTTGCAGTGCAGGAAGGAAAGCAAAATTATTTAAGATGCCTGGTTCTTGCTGAAATATCTGAACAGAGAGTGTAGGAGTGACAAGGACAACAGCCGGTTGTGACATCCTCCCTGTGTTATACTCGCGGTACCGACAATTAAGGTTATTTAACCGGAACGCATTTGAGCCGGGCAAACAAGGACTGTTTCCCATCTGAAAATGGAATGGTACTTTAAGAAAATCGTAACTGATATAATTGACCCAAATATATACAAAGTTGATAGTATTGGAGAATTAAATCTAACACAGTATAGGATATCCCCATTTGATCCATTTATATATACCTGTAACTTGGGATTAAAAACAAAACAGGCGGAGATAGACAGATATTTGAGCTACAGGGGAGTCGAGGGTTATGGGGAGCGGGCAGGGAAGTGGAGTTGAGGCCAAGATCAGATCAGCCATGATCTTTGACATGAATCTTGTCATTCATGTGAAAATGACTTATGAAATAATACTGGGCGGCCTGCTGGTGGCGCTGTCCAGGGAGAGTATAAATACTCGGGCACGGGCCCAGCTTGTGCAGGACATTCTTTAACAGGAACTAGTGAAGGACACAACTAGATCTCCATGTTGTAAAACAGTTGATTAAAGCCTTGTTTAATACTCAGACCAAGTGCCTAGTAGTTTTCTTACGTCAATCTTATTGAATGGCGGAGCAGGCTCGAGGGGCCGAATGGCCAACTCCTGCTCCGATTTCTTATGGTCTTATGGTCTTATCTCACTCCATAAACAAAGCATGGAGGTGAAAAGCCTCATTAATACAATACAATCTAAAGAATTAACTGTCCTAAATACTGGCAAAACAAAAAGGAATTCACCCGCACTCACCCCCCTACCAACCGTTAAAGCCTTTTCTTGCTGTTTTCCATCACAAGTATATAGATCTGACAGAAAGTAGATAGAAAACAGCAAGTGCAATACCTATTAACACAGGAATGAGTCAGAGGCATTGCAAAGCTCACGAAGACCACGTACCCATGTCTGGATGAACATTCGCTGTCTGAATGCGGACGCACTGAAGGTTGTGTGAAGTTATCCGAGGTACTGGCCAGCAGTTGCTTGTCACTGTACATATATGTCGAGCCCCTGAAGAGGAAAAGCAATGCAGTCATTAGTGAGAAGCTTGCAAAGGCAGTTTGCAATTGTTCAAAGTGCGGTGGTGAATAATGACATTGCCCGGAATCCCACTTGGGTACAAAAGGACGCGAACAGCTTAGTCTCCCCATCACAATTTTCCACCAATTACATGAAATGAAAGCTGGAGCCAAAAAACACCAGGCCTTGAAGAGTTGATCTGCGATGCAAAACTTTCCACACACGACGACAAATGACATTGTGACGAGATAGAACTGAATATTGAATTTGTCTATCTCTTGGATTAGATCTTACAAAACCTCATTTCGGACTTCCTTGTTATGCAAATCTCAGAAAACTAATTATGCGTTGAAAGTACCTTCCATTGGTGAAATATAAACTAGATTATTCCAGAATTGTCAGAATTTAACATACCACAGCAACACAGTTAACGTTTTAAGAAAAGACAATTTTACTACATTTTCACACCCTTGCGTGTATGTATTGTGTAATTGATGAGAATGTTATATTTATATTTCAGTGAAGATCACCTGCTCAGCTCATGAGTTTTGATTACAACTTCTTCTTCCCAAATCTTTATATACATGTGACTGTATATTGGGGTACAGAGAGTGCTACTATACATAGTGAGACAGAATGGGCAAGAAAGCTACAAATTCTAGGACAGCTTGTAAAAGGGCAGCAGTGAAAGTATTTGCATATATTGGCCCAGAAATTCGGGTCTCCACGGGTGAGTACGCACGGGGTACTCACCCGTAGACCCAACGGAAGTGCCGGTTTCGTGCATGCACTGCGCATGCGCGAGAAACCGGAACTTCCATTCCCTTAAAGGGGTTCACAGGTCGAACACGTGCGCCGGAGAAGCAGCGCGTGCGCCTGGAACTTCCGTTTTTTTTTTTTTGCAGGTTTCTCCGGGAGGGTAAGTCTCCAGCAGTTACACTTTTAAAAAGCAGGCGCAAGGCCTGCTTTTAACAAAGTAAGTGGTGAATTAATTAAAATTAAAACATTTTTTCCACAGGTTTATTATTTTTAAATACTTTAAAGGTAAGTTTATTTTTAGCCCCGTTAGAAACTGTAATTAATTTTTTCAAAAATTTAAATTAGTTTAAAATAGTTATTTTATGTAATTTATAGTTATTTTAAAAATGTGATTTTTTTTTTTTTAATTATTTGAAGTTTTAGTGATGTTTTGGGGCTTATAGTATTTATAGGTTTGACAGCTCTTCCTGTCAAACTTATGAATGAAGCATTCCCTGCTACCATTGGCTCTCCGTGGCCCACGTGATTCCAGGGGTCACTTCGAACTAACTGCGCCCCTGGGATACGCAAGCACTGCGCGCCGGCAGTTGGAGCAGGCCCAGGATCGGAATCCCACGCGGGCCCACAGCTCAGCGGCCGGCGCGCAAGGTAAGTGCAGGTCGGGGGCTTGCACACGCGGGAAGCCCCCAACCCAAATTTCTGGGCCGTTACGTAAAGGCAAGAATTCCAAGCCACGATACTTTAGTGAAAGGAAACGCAACTAATTTAATTAATTAAAGGATGCAACAGAATTGGTGAGTGGTAATTTTGATTTTTACTTCAAAATACTTTCCCTCGGATTCAGTGACTGAGCAAACCCCGTTAGGCGAGCCCTTGCTCCCCAGGGACAGGAAAATGCCTCTCTCTGTCCAGTATCTGAGTGATACAGTGTCAGCCATGGCTCAGTGGGTAGCACACTCGCCTCTGAGTCAGAAGGTTGTGGGTTCAAGTCCCACGCCAGGGACTTGAGCACATCCAGCTAGGCTGACACTCCAGTGCAGTGCTGAGGGAGTGCTGCACTGTCGGAGGTGCCGTCTTTCGGATGAGACGTTAAACCGAGGCCCCGTCTGCTCTCTCAGGTGGACGTAAAAGATCCCATGGCACTATTTCGAAGAAGAGCAGGGGAGTTCTCCCTGGTGTCCTGGCCAATATTTATCCCTCAACCAACATATCAAAACAACAGATTATCTGGTCATTATCACATTGCTGTTTGTGGGATCTTGCGGTGTGCAAATTGGCTGCCGTGTTTCCCACATTACAGCAGTGACTCCACTTCAAAAAGTACTTAATTGGCTGTAAAGCGCTTTGGGACATCCAGTGGTCGTGAAAGGTGCTGGAGAAATGCAAGTCTTTCTTTAACATAAAACCCCTATCACTGTATTTCAGCTGACCAGTCACAGGGTGCCTGTCCAACTGAGAGCGGGCGGCAGTTTTGCTGTAGCATGTTGCACAGATTTTCTTCTAAATACAAAAAAATATGAATCAAAATAGAGAGTAAACAAATGTCAAAGACCTCTTCGAATAGCTCGGTCAGTAAAAGCAACGGGTAACTAAGTAGCGTAGACTGATGGCCCAGGGTCTTTTACCAGTCAGTGCTCACTTTTCATTTATTTGTCCAATTAGGGGATGGGCAATAAATGCTGGCTTTGCCTACGGCGCCCACATCCCAGGAACGAATATAAAAATAAATGGGAGCGACGCTCGCAAGGCTATATTTATTGCCCTTCCGTCGTTGCCCTGAGAAAGTGGTGGACCTTCTTCTTGAACCACTGCAGTTCTTGCACAAATGGTGCTCCCCACGATGGCGTTAGGGAGGGAATTCCAGGATACTGACCCAGTGACAATAAAGGAACGGCAGTATACCTTCAAGTCAGGATAGTAATTGACTTGGAGGTGGTGGTCTTCCAACCACATTGCTGCTCTTGTCCTTCTCGGAGGTCAAAATCACAATTGGGAGATTGCCGTCAAACTGAGCTTCAAATGCTGCACTTCACCCTGTCGATTATACATACAGCAGCCACAGTGCAATAATGGCAGGGGGTGGGGTAGAGAATCCAGTGGCAGAGGCACCAAACACGCAAACTGCTCTATCCTGTTGGTGTCAAGCTTCTCGAGTGTTGTTGCAACTGCACCCATCCTGGTGAGTGGTGAGAATTCCATCACACTCCTGCCTGGAGTCTCGCAGGTGTTAAAGAGACGTTGGGCTCGAATTTCCAAGCCCCGTGGAGGTGGGAGTGGTGGGAAAATTGCAGAATCAGGGGGCACAAACCCATCCTGCCCCCAACCCACCTCCGTGCCAATGTCCCAGGAGGCGGGTATCCGACCATGTGCTGGGAGCCGCCTCCCCGAGGCGGGAAGGGGATTAGTGCCAATTAACTGCCTGTTAAGTTTTTTGCCTAATCCCTATTTTTAGCCCTGAAGTGTGGGCTTCCCAATGGCTCCGAACCATGCCAAGTTAGCGAGGCGGACCGTCGGTCTGAAGGGGTTGGAGGGGTCGAGATGTTCGTTGTGCAGGTGAGTGATGGGTGCATGTGTGCAGAGGTAAGTGTGTGAGGTAAGTGTAAAGTGTTTTAATAAGTTTTACTTACCTTTACTTTCTCCTGCAGGCTTCCTTCCTTCAGTTCTTGGGAGTCCCTCAGTTCACTGGCACAGAAAGCAGAATGGTCGCTGAACTGTCAAAAGCTGCAGCCTCTGCTTTCTGGTCTGGAGAGATCTCTAACTGAGTCTGAGTAGAAGGACTCAAGTTAGAAGACAGATTGTCTGTGTTTGACAGCTTCACAGAGCTCTCAAACGCTGGTATTTCATCTGTCAAAAGCTCTTGACAGATGAAATGTCAATCCCTGATGTCACCTGTTGCCGGCTGTCCCTTAATTGGCCTGCTGAGCCTGCTAGGCGGGCTCAACAAGATCAATCAAGGGAAAATCGCGTGGGTTAGCCACAAATCGATGGAGGCGGGACTACAACCCAAAAAGTGGGAGTCCCGCCTCCTACTTGCCTCCATTGATAAAATCCAGCCCTTTGAGTTAGTTTCTCTCAGCCAGGAGTGCCAGTAACGATGCCACAATTGGCCTCAATGCCTTCAAACTAGGGATGGGGAAAGTCAACTAGAGCCGCTTTCCTAATCACTGTCCAATGACTTGTACCTGCACAACTGTCCTGATTGGCTTCAGTTCTGGCATTTTTGTCTCTCCAAAGGTTGTTTTTCCAGATTGTTTCTTGGTGCTTAGGGCAAACCATGGCTCCTGCTGGCTGTTTATGCAATATACAGGAATATACAGGAACCACCGGACATCTCAAGGCGCTTTACAGCCAATGAAGTATTTTTGAAGTGTAGTCACTGTTGTAATGTGGGAAACGCGGTAGCCAATTTGCGCACAGCAAGCTCCCACAAACAGCAGTGTGATAATGACCAGATTTAGTGATGTTGGTTGAGGGATAAATATTGGCCCCAGGACACCGGGGATAACTCCCCTGCTCTTCTTCGAAATAGTGCCACGGGATCTTATATGAGAGGGCAGGCGGGCCTCAGTTTAATGTCTCATCCGAAAGACGGCATCTCCGACAGTGCAGCACCCCCTCAGCACGGCACTGGAGTGTCAGCCTAGCTTTATGTGTTCAAAAAAGTAGTTAATATGCCAATATCAATGGAATAGAGAGTCTAGATGTAACCCTGTTGAATAGTGCCCTTCATAGGTGGATGGACAGCATGTTAATAACCAGTCATTGCAGATCATACCCAGAGAATTGGGATAAGCATCCTACGTGATTGGCATTCTCGGGGTCCCCTGGGGTTTGATTGACAACTGTGCAGGGAGTAGGTCCAATGATGTTCTGCAATTTCTTTGATGACTGGCTCTATGGGAAGGAACTTCAAACTGTGGGTTTATATTTGGCTGCATGAGCTCAGTGGAAGCCAAGCGAGAGACTGTGCGAGGTCTGACCCCATAGTCGTCTTTAATCACACAAGGGAAATGTTTTCTTTTAATTCATTCTCAGGATGTGGGCATCACTGGCAAGGCCAGCATTTATTGCCCAGCTCTAGTTGCCCCGAGACGGTGATGGTGGGCCGCCTTCTTGAACCGCTGCAGTCCGTGGGATATTCTTCACAGCGGTTTGCTGGGCCCCTTCAGAAGACAGTTACGAGTCACATATAGGCCAGAATAGGTAAGGATGGCAGGGCTCCATCCTTAAGGGACAGTGAACCAGTTGGGGTTTAACAACAATCTGACAGTTCCACGGTCACTTTTACTGATACCAGCTTTTTATTTCCAGATTTATTTATTTTTTTTAAACTGAATTGAAATCCTCAAACCGTCATGGTGAGATCTGAACTCATGTTCTCTGGATGACTAGTCCAGGCCTCGGGAGTAACTAGGCCAGGCCTCGGGAGTAACTAGGCCAGTAACATAATCACTACACTACAATGTGTTTCAAAGATCAATGTTATATTGAGACAAAGTGCAGGTGAAGTACTTTGTTTTGGTACTTCATGGAAAAAAATAAAGATTATAACTACAGTAAATATATTGTTTTGTACCAAGTACTGTTCAGTTAGTTGTTTAGTATTAAATAAATTTAACTGTTAGTTTATAACCTGAGCTTTGGCCCAATAGTGTAGCTTCTAATATAGTTGAATATTTTCTGAGGAGGTCACTGTCATTATGGTTATGGGAGTATCTATGGGTGTCGTCTATATGGCCTTTCAGAAGAGCTTATTGAAACTGAAAGCGCGTGGAATGGGAGGTAACCTTGTGACACAGGTCGGTAACTGGTTGGGAGGTAAAAGACAGAGGGGGAAAAATTCAGTTGGTAGCGCCACCCGTTAGCGCTAAGTGGGGCGCAAAGCAACTGGCGCCCGGGCGCGGCAATATCTGCACCTCTCACGAAATTGACCGGACATTTTGCGGCGGCGCTAAACACTACCGCCACGATCTCCTGCGCCGGCAGATTGTGCCGTCAGTCGAGTGCGCAACACCCCGGACTGGAAATTGAGTGGTGCCCCCTGCCTTACCGCCTGCCGCTAGCAACGACAGGTTGAGGGGAGCATTTTGCAGTCAGGAAGGGACTGGGGGAGCGCTATTTAAAGGCGACCGCTTCCTGCCTTTTTTTGTTGGTGACATTTTTGCACCATGCATTCTGAGAGAGAGAGAGAGAGAAAGAGAGAGAAAGAGAGAGACTTCTGGAGAGATTCAACGCTGTGTGAAGGGGTTTTGGGTACTGAGCAGCACTTTGCAGGTTTATTTTGATTTGTCCTTCCTTGTATGTATTTAGAAGAGACTGTGGGGGCTGCACTCTGAGCTCTTTCCCTGGGTCTCTCCATTGTTCTTTCCAGCAGATTTGATGTACAGCTCTCTCCAGGCCGAGATTCAAGGCTGCAATGAACAGGATGTGGATGGAGACCAAGATAAACCCTCCCCTTTAAGATAAAAACAGAAAATGCTGGAGAAACTCAGCAGGTCAAGCAGCATCTGTGAAGAGAGAAACAGAGTTAACGTTTCAGGTCGATGACCATTCGTCAGAACTCCCCTTTAAGAATTGGCCGGCGCCAGTGTGTCTGTGTTCCATTGCTGACTGACATCACATGAGCTTCGCCAGCGCTCTGAGGTAGCGCCTCACTCCTTGGCCTTTGCACCTTAAGACAGATGTGAAGCGCCTGATTTAGTGCTCCAATCACCTCCAGGGGCGATAAAAGCCAAGTTTGCAGTCGGAGGCGATAATTAGCGCCAGGCGCTAATCTTTGCGCCCGGCCGATAATTGCGCCCCAAATGGGGCGATACCGAATTTCTCCCCCAGAGAGTAGGGATAAAAGGAACGTTCTCTGATTGGCGGGATTTCACAAGTGGTGATCCCCAGGAATCTGTGCTGTGGCCTCAGCTTTTCACCATATATATTAACGACTTAAATGAAGGGATATGGAGTTGCATATCCATGTTTTCAGATGACACCAAGTTAGAAGGTACAGTAAGTTGTGTAGATAGGAGCAGGAAGTTACAATGGGACAGATGGACAAAATGAGCAGGCAAAACCATTGCAGATTACAACAGTGACTACACTTCAAAAGTACTTCATTGGCTGTAAAGCGCTTTGAGGCGTCCGGTGGTTGTGAAAGGTGCTATATAAATGCAAGTCTTTCTTTCAGATAGAGTTCAACGTGGGGAAGTGGGAGCTCATCCACTTTGGCTTCGACAAAGACAGTTTGGAATATTTTCTTAATGGGGGGGGTGGCGGTGGCAGAGACTACAAGGATTTGGGCGTCTGTGTACATGTCACTAAAAGCCAGTGCACAGGTACAAAACGTAATCAAACGGCTAATGGCATGTTGTACTTTATCTGGAGGGGCTTGGAATTCAAAAATGAGGAAGTGATGCTTCAGTTCTACGGAGCCTTAATCTAACTCCATCTGGAATCCTGCGTTCAGTTCTGGACACCGCACCACCTAAATATCCAGAATTCTCTATTAACCGGCAAAATTCATACTCCGAAAACAACACCTCAATAACCGGAAATGTTGCCGAGTCCGAGTCTCCCGCAGTGGCCGAGTTAGTCAGTGGGGGTAGTTCTTCAAACTGCCACTACTCAGCTTCTTGGCGCTGTCGGAAGTCCGAACACCTCAATAACAGGGGTCTGACTCTCCCGCGCTGCCGGGAGTCTCTTCTGATCCGCCATTTTTCTGTGTGTCTCTCCATCTTTATCGTGAATTATCTCCCCCATCTTGCATTATGGGATTCTGTAGGTGAATACCCAATTACTGTATACTGCACATTTCTTGATTTTTTTATTTTTGTTTGTTAAAAATAGCCTCGGTAGATAACCCGCTCTGTCATCCGGAATTTTTAATCAACCGGCAGCATCCCGGTCCCGTCGGTGCCTGTATTGGCCTCGGAGGGGGAGCAGCGCCGATTCACCAGAATGATACCGGGGCTTAAAGGGTTAAAGTACGAGGACAGGTTGCATAAATTTGGTTTGCGTTCCCTTGAGTTTAGAAGGTTATGAGGGGATCTCGCCGAGGCGTTTAACATGATAAAGGGATTTGATGGGGTAGATACAGAGAAACTATTTCTTTTGGTGGGGGGGGGAATTCGAAACAAAGGGTCACAATCTTAAAATTAGAGCTCGGCCAGTTAAGAGTAAAGTCGGAAGCACTTCTTCACACAAAGGGTCGTTGAAATCTAGAACTCGCTCCCCCAAAAGGCTGTGGATGCTAAGGCAATCAAAATTTTCAACTTCTGTTAGGCAATTTTATCGAGGATTCTGGAGAAAAGGGAGGTGAGGTACAGATCAGCCATGACCTAATAGAATGGCGGAACAGGCTCGAGGGGCTGAATGGTCTACCCTTGTTCCTATATTCATCTGCCTACTGGAGATGAGAAAGTCACATGATGGCATGAGATATTCCAGTGATCCGGAATACAATTGCAAGGGTTTACTGTTCCCGCACCGTTACCTCTGGGGTCCCCAGGATCTATCCTTGGCCCCCTCCTATTTCTCAACCACATGCTGCCCCTCGGCGACATCATCCGAAAAACATCAGTTTCCACACGTACGCTGACGACAACCAGCTCTAACTCACTTCCACCTCTCTCGACCCCTCCTCCGGTTGATTTGTCACACTGCTTGTCCAACATCCCGTATTGGATAAACAGAAATTTCCTCCAATTTAATATCAGGAAGACCAAAGCCATCGTCTTTGGTCCCCGTCACAAACTCTATCCCTCTCCATGGCAACTGTATGAGACTCAATCAGACTGTTCGCAACCTTGGCGTCATATTTAACCCCGAGCTCAGCTTCCAGCCCCATTTCCTCTCCATCACCAAGACCGCCTACTTCCACCACTGTAATATTGCCCGGCGCCACCCATCTTCTGCTGAAACGCTCATCCATACCTTTGTTACCTCTAGACTTGACTATTCCAATGCTCTCCTGTCCAGTCCCACCTTGCACGCTCCATAAACTTGAGTTCATCCAAAATCTGCTACCCGTGCCCTAACTTGTACCAAGTCCCAGTCACCCCTGTGCTCGCTGACCTACATTGGCTCACAGTCCGGCAACACCTCACTTTTAAAATTCCCATCCTTGTTTTCAAATCCCTCCATGGCCTTGCCCTCCCCATCTTCGTAACCTCCTCCAGCACTACAGCCATCCAAGATCTCTGCACTCCTCAAATTCTGGCCTCAAGTATCCTCGATTTTCTTCGCTCCGCCATTGGCAGCCGTGCCTTCAGCTGCCTAGGCCCCAGGCTCTGGAATGCCCTCCCTAAACTTCTCCGCCTCTCTCTCCTCCTTTAAGATGCTCCTCAAAACCTCCCTCTTTGACCAAACTTTCGTTCCCCTGTCCCAATATCTCCTTATATGGCTCGGTGTCAAATCTTGTCTGAGAACGCTCATGTGATGGGCCTTGGGACGTATTATTACGTTAACGGCGCTATATAAATGCATGTTGTTGCTGAATTCCTGAGTCTTGTTACATTTAGCTAGATATTGGGCAGGAAAAGAAAAACTCTGGCACATAGGAGCAGTGAATTCCACTAAAAAAGTCATCCATGTTGAATCCAAGTAGTATATCTGGTGTATAAACCAAAAGAATAGCCACTATGAATAATAAACACACACTTTCTAGGCTCATATGGCAAGGTACAAGCAGATGAGCAGCATTTGTGGGACTATACCCCGATAGTATGCAATAGTTTTGGGAGGGAAGGGATGATTTGAAGAGGACTTTTGAAACACATCGTGAGACTTTCTGGGACACTTTGTCAAAACTTCACCAACACTCAAGCAACATTTATTCTGGAAATTCTCTGAGGACATCACCTAAAAAGAGTAAGGCCTAGAAATTCAGTCGCGTTTGCGCCCGCTTATTGGCTATAAAGTGGTTTGCGCCAAAAGTTTTTTAGCACCCGAAATTGAGTTGGTCCCTAACATCGGCGTTAGCCGGTAGCGCTGCGCCGGCACCAATGACGTCATCGGTGTGCGCAGCGCCCCGGTTCCAATGGTAATCCGTCCCGATGGCCAAATTCAGTTGCGGCCGCCTCGCCCGTCGCGGCCGCAAACAGCGTTTGCAAAACGGTGCCTTACAGCTCCGAGAGGCCGGCGCATAAAGGTGGAGGGGCGGCCGGCCGCTTTCCCGGCGGCCGCCTGGCCGCACCTCCCTCCCCGGACTCCTGCACCACCCCCCCGCGGCATTGGTGTGTGACTCCCGCGAGCCCGGCACTTCTCCATGGTGCCGGGCTCATTTGCCGGGGGAATCCAGCGGCGATCTCACGGCTGCAGGCAGCTCCTCCTTAAGAGAAGGAGGAGGCCTGCAGTACCCCAGCCTGCCGCACCGCATCGGTTGCCGCAGCGGCAGCTGGGCGCCGGAAACTGACATTCTTCGCCCCAAACCCTCCAATAGCGCCCGCCTCCGTCTTGGGGCGGCGCTACTGAATTTCAGGCGGGCGCTAGGGGAATCCGGCCCAGCGCTAAACTTCGGGCACTAAAGACCTGGCGCGGCGATACCGAATTTTTAGCCCTAAGTGTTGTGCGACTCTACTTATAGGAGTCACCAGGAGAAAGGGAGTGCTTGGTCATTGGGGATCTTGCGAGGGGTCCCCCGTGGTGTGCAGGAGGAATGGGAGGAGGACATGAGGCCGGGCAGAGCAGCACCAGCTGCTGCAGGAGAGAGGGACTGGAGGGCGAGGTGGACTCCTTGCCCCCGGAGGGAACAGGACATCCCTCCTCCTCTGGACCCCCAGTGCCGCGCCCAAGAACCTGTGCAACCTCCCCCTCGGTCCCTGAGCCTTCTTGAAACCTGCCGCTGCATCAGCCAGCCCGCTCCACACCTTCAGTGGAAGTGGGCAAGTGGAGCCCACATATACTGCTCCAGGAAAATTGCATCTAATCAGCGCTTGAGTGCTAAACCTGCAGGTCTCTGTTTTAGCGCCTCCAGGCAAGTTCAAATTATGGTAATCAGCAATTAGGACCAAAACCACGAGCTAAAACCAGACTTTCAAACAGGCACGTCTTATTAGCACAACACCCACTTAGTGCCTGTTTTCACCCCTTCACCAAGAGAACCCCCTGCAACTATCATCGTGGTGTAGGGCAGAATTTGTAAAGTCAAATGAAATATTGATTGGTGCAAGTGTATTAGTAGAATATAAATCCAAGGAAGTGGTCCAGAGCCTTTGTAAAGCAGTAGACGACTATCTCCACTAGTGGCCTGGCCACCCCACTCCTGCAAAAGTTTAGAAACATTGGAAAGGATTCAGTAAAGGTCAACAGAAATTAATTCAGTTTTCAAATAATTAGCAAAATTTTATGAAGTAATTCTAAAGAAGATAAAGAAGTTAAATCGATTCTCATTGGAAAATGTTAGTAAAATTAGGACAGACCCAATTTTTAAAAATAATGAAGACGATTGGTTCAGATAGAGATACACTTGTGCAAAAGTAAAATAAAATGAAGAGAGAAAGACTTGCATTTCTATAGCACCTTTCACCACCACCGGACATCTCAAAGTGCTTTACAGCCAATGAAGTACTTTTTGGAGTGCAGTCACTGTTGCAATGTGGGAAACGCGGCAGCCAATTTGTGCACAGCAAGCTCCCACCAACAGCAATGTGATAATGACCAGATCATCTGTTTTTGTTATGTTGGTTGAGGGATAAATATTGGTCCCGGGGATAACGCCCCTGCTCTTCTTCGAAATAGTGCCGTGGGATCTTTTATGTCCACCTGAGAGAGCAGACGGGGCCCCGGTTTAACGTCTCATCCGAAAGACAGCACCTCCGACAGTGCGGCACTCCCTCAGCACTGCACTGGGAGTGTCAGCCTAGCTTTATGAGCTCAAGTCCCTGGAGTGGGGACTGTGAACCCACAACCTTCTGACTCAGAGGCGAGTGTGCTGCCCACTGAGCCACGGTTGAGACTGAAAGCTGAAGTAGTCTCAGTCTATTGCATTTCGCCCTCAAATCATTCTGACGAAGGGTCATTGACCTGAAACGTTAACTCTGTTTCTCTCTCTCCACAGATGCTGCCTGACCTGCTGAGTATTTCCAGCATTTTCTGTTTTAGTTTCGGATTTCCAGCATCCGCAGTATTTTACTGTTGTATTAGTGCTAATTTGATATGATCTGGTTCCTACAAAACTGTGTACTTGTATCTGGAATTAGTTAATAAAGTGAAATCCATGTATGCAGATTCAACTTTATATTATTTTGATGTGCAAGACAATATAGGCCAGACTAATATTTTCACATGATTAAATTAAAATGTATGAAGACGTACTAATTAGTTTTTCTGGCCACATTCAAAAAAAAGTATGTGTGTGTGCATTAAATGTCAGCCTCTGCACATGTTAAGTGGATACACTTTCCTTGTCTATAACCCATTTATCATTTTGAAGAGTTGATTATTGTGGTACATTCAAGGTACAGCACATTGAGATCTCCCAGTTGCCAGGTGCTTTCTGTAAGAACTCATGGATTGAAAGAAGTAATAGTCTGTTACATAAGAAATAGGAGCAGGAGTAGGCCATACGGCCCCTCGGGCCTGCTCCGCCATTCAATAGGATCATGGCTGATCTGAATCTAGACTCACGTCCACTTCCCTGCCCTCTCCCAGTAACCCCTAATTCCCTTATCTGCTAGGAAAATGTCTATCTCCATTTTAAATTTATTTAATGTTGCAGCTTCCACAGCTCTCTGGGGTAGCAAATTCCATAGATTTACTACCCTCTGAGTGAAGAAGTTTCTCCTCATCTCTGTTATGGGTTCCCTAGATAGGCAGTTTGCCTAAGTTAATGGAACAGAAAGATTCCAGTCATATCAGAAAAATAGTTGTACAGAGAGCTGAATTACGAGGTCAGAACACAAAAACAAGCCTTGGAGTGGGCATAGGCCTGATAAAGGATGCAGCAAGGAGCTGTAGGATAAACAAAGCTGTCTACGAGAGGGCAACAAGGCCTTTAGAACAGACATAAGGAGGAAAATGACCTCATGAGGCTGGGAGGGGCTGTCATAGGTCGCCTCTCCCTTGTAATTGGACAATAGGATGGGTAAAAATGATTGACACCAAGTATCCACCAGCCCATTGAAATAATGTATAAAAACAGATGACTGAGTTAGGGTTGAAGGCTTCCCCCGAGGTGGCTACGGCCTAACACCTTGGTCAAGTTTAGCCTCTGGAGGCAGCTGACGGCCTAACACCTCCAACAGCTCAAGGGATGACCCAACAGAAGTGACCGCTGCAGCAGACTGCAAGAATGCACCCAATCCAAGACCACTGTACTGCCTCACCATCCGTCTGGTCGTTTCATTCCGTTCCAGGGCCGTAGGTCGCCCTCATCTGTCACGGGTTGTTATGTCTACAGTATCTATTTCAATCACATGTAGTAATATCTGATTATGCTTTAAACTGTAGCTCTTTAATAAAAAGCCTTACAATCCCCAAGACCCTTTGGGTAATCTATGTGTGACCGGTGATCCAAATCTTACATTTCTGCAGTGAGGCATACCAGACACCAAGTGGCACTGTACTCAAGTGTTCTCATTACGTCCCCTCCTGTGGGCAAAACTAGAACTTTTCTCAGTTTCACACACATTTTGCAGAAAACCGTAAAGGTCAGAAACTCCACTTGTTAATTAACTAGTAAAATTCTACTAATCATTTTTTTTCCCTATCACATCAAATCTGTAGTTAATTACGTGCAAATGCACTCCAAACGATTTGCCTTAGTAAATATAGAGTACATTGCACGGATTAGAAAGTCTCTCTGCTCATTCCATTAAACTACCAGGGCCATTTCACAGTCTCTCATTTTAAATATTTTGCTTTCTTGTTTTATTTTAGCAACTTAATGTAAAGAAGATATTTCGTAATTTTTTTAAAAAGCACTTGATTCAAGGTTGTTCGAAAGTTCCCTCAGGCCAGCCAAGTGATAATCTACGAGGACAGTTATGGGGCTTTCATCCGTATTATGTGACACATGAAGTAGAAAGACGACACCAGACGAGTGCTGCGTGATCTTTAGCACATTCAGTGCATAGGCAATGATCAACAAAACAAATACCAAATGTAATTTGGGTAGAGCTTGTTACTATAATTAGTTGCTGGCACTCAGAGGAATGAAACCCTTCCACTTGTTCCGCAGCATAGGGTAAGGTTAGGAAAAACAGGTCAGCTGTCATAGAATCATAAAACTGTACAGCACAGAAGGAGGCCATTCGGCCCATCGAGTCTGCGCCGGCTCTTTCGAAGAGCAATCCAGTTAGACCCACTACCCCGCTCTTTCCCCAGATCCCTGGTTTCTCCTTCAGGTATTGATCCAATTCACTTTTGAAGGCTACTATTCCACCACCCTATCAGGCAGTGCATTCCAAATCCTAACCGCATGCTGCATAAGAAAGTATTTCCTCCTATCGCCTCTGGTTCTTTTGTCAATCGCCTTAAATCTGGGCCCTCTGCTTATCGATCCTTCAGCCATTGGAAACAGTTTCTCTTTATTTACTTTATTTAAACCCTACATGATTTTAAACAGCTCCATCAAATCTCCTCTTAGCCTTCTCTGTTCCAAGGAGAACAATCCCAGCTTCTCCAGTCTATCCACATAACTGTAATCCCTCATCCCTGGAACCATTCTAGTAAATCTCCTCTACACCCTCTCCAAAACCTTTAGGTCCTTCCTAAAGTGTGGTGCCCAGAATTGGACACAGTACTCCAGCTGGGGCCGAACTAGTGTTTTATAAAGGTTTACCATAACTTCCTGGCTTTTGTACTCTATGCTCTATTAACTGCTTTGTTAACCCGTCCTGCACAAACAGCCCTGGGTCTCTCTGTTCTTACACCCACTTTAAAATTGCACCATTTATAGCTTGTGCCGTCTCTCCTCAATCTTTTTGCCAAAATGTATCACCACACACTTCTCTGTGTTGAATTTAATCTGCCACGTGTCCGCCCATTGCACCAGCCTGTCTGTGTCTTCTTGAAGTCTATTACGATCTTCCTCACTGTTTACTACACGTCCAAGTTTCATGTCATCTGCACATTTCAAAATTGTGCCCTGTATCCCAAAGTCCAAGTCATTAATGGATATCAACA
Organism: Somniosus microcephalus; assembly: GCF_052327205.1. Classification (NCBI taxonomy): domain Eukaryota; kingdom Metazoa; phylum Chordata; class Chondrichthyes; order Squaliformes; family Somniosidae; genus Somniosus; species Somniosus microcephalus. The sequence goes on from NC_140995.1 coordinate 6,658,460, forward strand.
ACAGTAGTAGGCCTAGTACTGAACCCCGGGGAACACCACTGTATACCTCCCAACAGTCTAAAAAACAGCCATTCACAACACACTGTTTTCAATCCCTCAGCCAATTTTGGATCCATGCTGCTACTGCCCTTTCTTTTTACATATCACACAGTTAGAATTTTCATAACGCTCCAAAAGGCATCATAAACAGCAGTGGATCATTTTCTTGGGGTGCTCCAGTTGCTGCCATTCTACCCCTCTGATTCATTCAGTTTCTCCCAATCTCCCTTCTATAAATCTACCACAACAGGCTATGGCTTGGCTGTCAATCTCCCTTTCAAAAAAGGTTTCTCAAGCAGCACAAACTCCAATAGTAAGGGTGTTATCTTTCATTTATATAGAGTGCCTTTAAAATGGAGTAAACATCCCAAGGCACTTCAGGTGACAATGGGCATCAAGAAATAATGGGAGGTGAATTAGGGAAGGTGACTGAATTCATAAACAGAGATAAGTTTTTGAAGAGGCAGTTGAAGGAAGGAGGAGGTAGCAAGATGCAAGGGTTCAAAGGAGAGTGTGGGGCCAAGAAAGTAAAATGTTCTGCCACTGCAGGTCGGAAAGAAGGAGTGGTCTATTACATAGAATACTAGCAGGGGAGCCCCGCATTGTGAGGGACTTTTTGGGCCTGGTCGATGTGTGGGCCGGGAGCCTGGGACTGGATTTGGGTTGTCGGCAGTTTCTAGGGCTTTTTTGGGCCTGGTGGATGTGTGGGCCGGAAGCCTGGGACTGGATTTGGGCTGTCGGCAGTTGGAGAAGCCTAGGCCCGTTTTGCACTGTTTTTTAACCTAAACATTTCTAGCTTTTAATACCTTCAAAGATGAAAGTTAAAGTACTTATAAAACATTTTTGGTAAATCTTTAAAAAAAAAAGATGCTAACCTCGATGAGCATATTTTTAGGTTGAGGCAATGGGGTTTTTAGCTTAAGGCAATGGTTGCCAGATCCCTGAGCTGAGAATGGTTAGTCCCGCCCACACACACACCGATTGGTCAACCATCAGGTGACTGAACTGTAGGATTGGTCAATCATCACGGCACAGGATTGGTCGACCCTGACGTCAGTCAATGCTAATGAGTGGATAATGAGTGGAATTTTGAAGGTTTTTTGTATAATGTGCGAACAATTTTTGTCCGACCAAAAAGTAAATATGCCTACAAGAGTCCCCTAATGATGAGCTTTCTTTTGATATAACATATGTGTAGGTATGCTCTATAACTTTTGATTGTATAGCCGGACAGAGAGACAGACAGAGAGACATATCCTTTTATATATATATATATATATGAGAAGATAGATAGATACAATGCAGAAACAAACCATTCGGCCCCACTAGTCTGTGTTGGTGCTTATACTCGACACCAGTCTCCTCCCATTCCATCTACCTCATCTCAGCCTTTCAGCATATTTTTATATTCAGGTTTTTACACATATACTTGTCTAGTTTCCTTTTGAAAACATCTAAGCTATTTGCCTCAACCACTTCCTCTGGTAGCAAGTTCCACATTCTAACCAACGAGCAAAAAAAAAAAAAATTCTCCTATTGGATTCATTAGCAACTTCCGAGTCAGAAGGTTGTGGCTTCAAGTCCCACTCCAGAGACTTGAGCACAAAAATCTAGGCCGACACTCCCAGTGCAGTGCTGAGGGAGTGCTGCACTGTCGGAGGTGCCGTCTTTTGGATGAGACGTTAAACCAAGGCCCCATCTGCTCTCTCAGGTGAATGTAAAAGATCCCATGGCACTATATCAAAGAAGAGCAGGGGAGTTATCCCCGGTGTCCTGGTCAATATTTATCCCTCAATCAACATAACAAAAACAGATTATTTGGTCATTATCACATTGCTGTTTGTGGGAGCTTGCTGTGCGCAAATTGGCTACCGCGTTTCCCACATTTCAACAGTGACTACACTTCAAAAAAGTACTTCATTGGCTGTAAAGCGCTTTGGGACGTCCTGAGGTCGTGAAAGGCGCTACAGAAATGCAAGTCTTTCTTTTTTTTTTTTAAATGGCCCCTAGTTTTGGATTCTCTCGCAGGTGGAAACATTCTCTCCACATCTACCCTGTCCAACCCACTCATAATTTTAAAGATCTCAATCAGGTCACCTCTAAGTCTTCCTTTTTCTAAAGAAAAAAGCCCCAACCTGTTCAATCTTTCCCGCTTGCTATAATCTCACAGTTCTGGTACCATCCTTGTAAAAAAAACTTTGCACATTCTCCAGTGCTTTGATGTCCTTTTTAATAGTATGAAGACCAGAACCGTGCACAGCACTCAGTGTGGCCTGACCAGGATATATGGAGACCAGAACCGTGCACAGCACTCAGTGTGGCCTGACCAGGATATATGGAGACCAGAACCGTGCACAGCACTCAGTGTGGCCTGACCAGGATATATGGAGACCAGAACCATGCACAGCACTCGGTGTGGCCTGACCAGGGTTCTCGACAAGTTCAACATCACTACTTTTGAATTCTATACCCTTAGAAATAAATCTCAGTGCTTTGTTAGCATTTTTAATTGCTTTGCTAATCTGCAATGCTGCTTTTAATGATTTATTCACCTGTAACCCTAGATCTTCTAACCATTCAGTTTCTTTGTTTTTTAAGGTGTCGGTGATGTTTCTATTTTTCCTACCAAAGTGCATCACCTCATATTTACCTATGTTAAATTTACTTTGCCACTTAACTTCCCAGTCTGCAAGTTTTCTAATGTCTTCTCGTATTATGTTGCATTTTTCCTCCTCCCTTATGTGGCAGAGTGTCTCTAGATCGAACTCCGGCTCAAAGACTCGAAGCCGGATTGTCTCGAGGCAGAGTCATTTCTTGCAGGTGGGACAGTCTCATTGTTCACAAACTCCCAGCACACTGCCATGTCTTTATTAATTTATTTATTTATTTGTTAGTTATCTGTAGTTTATTTCTTGAACTAATTGGTCACTCACTTGAGATCTAGATTCATTAAATAGTGGATTTAACTGGATGTTAAATAAATTAGTAATTCATTCCTGTGATTAATTACATAGCTATTTCAGTTATTAGAATCTTTAAATGCAGTTAGAATTGAATCACTTGGCTCATTTTCCTTGGACTTACATTAATATTAAATCCATACTTCTCAAGGGCAATTAGGGATGGGCACTAAATGCAGGCCTAGCCAGCGACGCCCACATCCCATCAATGAAAAAAAATACTACCTTAAGCTTAACACTAACCACAAAAGATGCCAAACACACAAAGGGATATCTAGATACCGACCTATATACTTATCTTAATTTCCTCAGGTTCTGCCACACCTCTGTGTGCTGATTATGATATTACATTTCCTCCAGTGCGATTATTTACTTATTTACTGTTGTTAATTTAAAATTACTTAGCATCTTCTTCCCCCCTCTGCACCAAACTCCCGCTGCCACGCTGTTTAACAGGCCACTCCGTTTATCAGATGCTCCCAGCTCTGCACACACAGCTCTGAGGAAGACAGAATTGGAAGAACGGCAGGTGTGCACTGGCATGTGGGACTGGCGGAGGCTGCGGAGTAAAGGAGGGGGCGAGGCCAGAAAAGATTTGCAATTGAGGATTTTTAATTGAATGCGTTGCGGAGACAGGGAGCCAACGGAGATCAGCAAGAGTAAATGAGACAGGGCGACAGTACACATTGTTGCATTGGATGTGGGTGGCAGAGCTTTGGAGAAGTTAGAGTTTACGTAGAATCGCACTCAGGAAATCAGTGAAAAGAACATTGGAGATGTCAAGCCAGGCAAAGACAAAGGCATAGGTAAGAAAATCCCAGCTCATAAAACCCACTCTATCCAGAGTCCCTGTATGGCTATTCCATCATGGACTTTCCTCCCACGTCACTTGTTGTGAGGAACAGTTAAAACCAAGACCATTGCTTATTTTATGGGGAAGTAGATAATATCTGAAGCAGAGGAAGGTTGGTGGGGGGGGGGGGGGGGAAGGAAGAGAATAAGGAAGTGGGATTAGTTTTGGATTGTTGTAGCAAAGAGCCAGTACAGACATGGCCTTTCCTGCTGTAATCCTCCATGATTATAAAGATGTCCTGACTTGTGCGTGTCCTTAGGGGTCTAAGGGTTTGCTCCGTCATGGGAATAATAAGACATGAGGTTACACTCGTAGCTCCTTAACCAGTAGCTTCTTACTCTCAAATATCATATATGGCAGAATCCAAGCAAAAAAAATTAGTGAATTTTCCACAGTGGATGGAAAAGTTGATGGTCGGGCAAAAATGTACAAAAAGAGAGAAATGACTAACAAAATGGGGGGGGGGGGGGCGAAGAGAGGGAAACAAAAATGGAATATTTATTATTTTCTTTCAAGTGTGTTTGAAGTGTGCGCTATGTACTCAGCTGACAGTCAATTTTAAAATCATTGACCTCACACCTAGGACTGAAATAATAGGAATTACTACTGACTTTATTGAGCAACTCAGTAACTGACCTACCACCCAAACCAGATGACAAAATCTTTCCTAACTTTCATACATAAGGTGCGTGCGTGCACGTGTGGCTGCGCCCTTGGCGGTAACCGGTTTTTCTTCACACATTGTTTCCAGCATTTTCATTTTTCATTTCAGACCTGTATCTGCAGGCTTTCTGTACAAGAACATGAGCAAGTATGGAAGAAAAAAAAACCATTTGGCCCAATGTACAAAAATAGTTGCAATAAATCTGAAGAAAAAAAAAAGCGGTTTAATTAATCTCCCGAGGGGAAAAGCAGAAACAAATAGATAAAACTCTGAAATTTCTTCATGAATCCCGAGAGTAACTGAGTAAAGCCGCAAGTAATTGAACCAGGAATATACTCTCCATGAATGAATACAACCTCTAAGTTGTTTCTCTGGTTTATTGTGCTGTTGTGAATTTTTTTTGTACATACCTTGTAGTTTCAGTGAATTCCACCTCTTCAGAGCTGATTTCAATAGGAAACATGTCTTCATTCGCCGAGGTATCGGCGTTGTCATCTCTTTTAATGCTGTCCACTCTTGACTTGCGCCTCCTTTTCCTTCTCTTCTTCACAGAGCTGCTACTCACTTGGTTCTCCGGAGAGGCCTGCGTGACGCGAATAACTATCGACGCTTGCGAGGATCCAGTAGATTCTAAGTTTCTCTGCCTATCATGTAAGCTTCTCCCCACTGTGGCTTCCATCAGTGCAGCACCTTCGGATGTGATGATGGGTGAAGTGGCCAGGTGTAGAGGAACATGTCCCTAAAAGCAAATAAATAAATGTTTCAATTCCACCTGGATCAGTCAGAAACAAGCGTTCACCTCTTTTGCCATTAGTATATGATTACTGACTGACTTTGGATCCGTCCAACATTAAACTATCTTCCAAAAGCTTGCCGAAGGCGGGCACATCATCATTAAACCCATCTAGCTAGTGCAAGTAGGGCACATTGAGATTGAGGTATGTTTTCTTGGGTGTATGAAGAAAAAGTATTTTACTGAACAAACAGTCATTGGTTTATAGTAACAGGTCAACAAAATATTTTGGCCTAAAAATTCAGTTGCTTTGCGCCTCCCTTTTAAACGGGCGCAAAGCAACTAGTGCCCGGGCGCGGCGCCACCAAGGCCTCCTGCGAAATTCAGCGGGAGGTTAGCGGCGGCGGTAACCGTTAGCGTCCTGCGGCACTGCACTGCCGGCAATGACGTCATCGCCATGCGCAGCGCCTCGCTTGCGCCCCGGCTGCAATCATCAGTAGCGCCCCCTGACTTACCGCCGGACGCTATGTCCAACAGGGTCGGGGGGGCCTACCTGCGGCCGGGGCGGCGCAAATTAAAGGCGAGGTGCCGGGCAGCCATTTTTGTTGCTGGCCGCCTGCCAGCACCTTCCACCGTTGCCGTCCCTGGCCTCCTGAGCAGCCCCCCCCACCCCCACCCACGGAGTGCCGGCTGCGCTCCATGAGCCCGGCACTTCTCTTGAGTGCTGGGCCCCGGGTCATGCTGCACTAGGCCCCTCTCCCCTTTAAGAAGGGGAGGAAGGCCTGCAGTACTTAGCGCTGCAATATTCACTCGCAGCGCCCCAAGAGGGAGGTGGGGTGCTTCCAGTAGCAACCCGCCCCCCTCTTGGGGCACGACCAGCGAATTTCAGCCGCGGTGGCACTAACTTTTTCGGGGCGCTAAAAGTAGCGAAGTTAGCGCCCCAAAGGGGGCGCGACCCAATTTTTCACCCTTTTTCTTTTACCAACAGAGAAGCAAATATACCCTGGTGATCCCTCCAACACTCCAGTTAGACTACGCTCCCCGTAGACAGCAGCACTCCACTTTGCTCCAAAACTTGCACTGCCACTACCCAGGTCTAGAATTGCACTACAAGTCCGTGCTTTTACACACACAATGGCCCAGTAATTCGGGTCCCAACGCATGAGTACAGACGGTGTACTCACGCGTGGGCCCGTTGGAAGTGCCGGATTTCAGCATGCACAGCGCATGCGCGGGAAACCGGCATTTCCTCCAAGGGGTTCAGAGGTCCAACATTTTTTCCACAGCTTTATTGCTTTTAAGGACTTTACAGTAAGGTAAGTTTATTTTTAGACCCGATTTCTTAAAAAATTATTTTTTTCAAAAATTTGATTAATTGTTTAAAATAGTTTTTTAAGTTATTTATAGTTCATTTAATTAGTGGGATGTTTTTTAAAATTTTATTTAAAGTTTAAGTAGTGTTTTGGGCGCCCGTAGTTTTCATGAGTTTGACAGTTCTTACTATCAAACTCATGAATGAAGTTTTCCCTCCCCTGATTGGCTGCCCAGTGCTCACCTGATCCCAGCCGGCACATCGCACTAACTACGCCACTGGATCAGGCAGGCACAGCGCGCCGACAGCTGAACCGGGCCAGTGACAGGAATTCCAAGCAGGCCCAGGCTTCAGCTGTCGGCGCGCCGGGTGAGTGCACGTCGGGGGCTTGCACGCGCGGCAAGCCCCCGAACCTAATTTCTGGGCCTATGATTCTTATCTCCAACTTTCAACAGAAACAGGGACACCAGGGAGTGTGACCCAAGTGCACACATTACATCTTTTATCAATGGGAACATACGGACCATGAAGCTGGACTTGCTGATTAACATGGGAAGTTTTCCAGTCACGATGTTATGGTGACATGAAACACACTGGATTCCAGGATATCACATCAGCTTCAGCTGTTAGACTGGAGCGAATACAAAAACACCAGAGTGGGAGATGAGGAGACTACTTTTTTTTTTTTTTTAAAACACAGCAAGTCATGATGATCTGGAATTCATTGCCAGAGAAGGTGTGGTGGAAGCAGATTCAATATTAACTTTCAAAAAGGAACTGGATAAATAAATATCTGAAAAGGAAAATGCAAAATGGAGAAAAGAGCAGGGGTGTGAAACTAATTGGATAGATCTTTCAAAAGATCCAGCAGAGGTACGATAGGCTGAATGGCCTCCTTCTGTGCTGCATGATTCTACACTCCATCTCACAGCCACCTTTTTGGACCGACCCCAATGGGTAAATTAGAGAGTGATACTCATGCTGCTACAGGAATACATAATACAACGCAAGTTTTAATTGTAGAGAACACCCATAGCCAAGGACACAAACAGCTGATGTAAATCAAGATTGCTTCTGTAACTCAATGTAAAATACTAAACTCACACCACAAGAAAGTTACTAACAGTCCTCATTTTACCAGGTTACCAAATCACAATTTTCTGACAAAATTCAATTGCCTCACAGCAACGGTTATGTAATTTCCTCAATATTGTAACAGCAAAACTGTTGGTGTAACCATGGCCCTTCCGGTCACATGACGACTTGTAAATACTACTGCTGTCTCATCTCTTCACGACAGACCTGCAATTATCATTTCAAAAGTTTAAGAATATTGAGCTTAAAGAATTAGAGAGATTGAAACACAAGTTTTTAAAACACAGGCTTTTCATCACAGCAGGGGGTAGTGTGGGATCAGGAGATTGCTGCAATATTAAAGGCAATGTGCTGTTATGAGAGCATGCAACAAAGGTTGTTTACAACAAAGCTATGGCTCGGGAAAAAGCAATGATAGGAAGTAAAAGTCTGGTGAGAAAAAGCATGGGGCCTCTCATCTCTGCTTGGCAATCAGTTCGAACAATTGGGTGGTCATAAAACATCAGATAGTGTTGCATCGAGCAGACAGAAGACCATAAGGAAAATGGTATAAAGAGATGCCATGTTTTTATTTAATTAAAAAGAAAGGGACCTCTTGCTGCCTTCAAGACCCGGTGGTGTGAACAGGCTAAGAGAAGCTACCTTCAGGGATCCTCATTAAAATCCACGCACGCGAGTTCCAGATGCAAGGCTAATGTGCATTACTCAGTATGGGTGTTTAAGAGAAATGTTTTGTCAATAATGAACAAAGTGAATTATCAGACATATTACTGTCGCTAGCTTTACAAATCTGTTTAAAGGGTAAAGGTCTTATCCAACAATAAGGGCAAAATGTGGCTTTATATTACATAAAACAACAGTTGTGTGAGAACGAGTTACAGCATGGGTAGCCAACCTGTGGCCTCAGGATCACATGCAGCCCTTCGACCCTGGCGATCTGGCCCTTGAAGTCCAATTTGCACTTATAGTTCTTATTTCCTGGTACATCCCGTTTGAATATCATGGGCCTGGAGGTTTGAAGAGGGCTGTTGTGACGTTGCTGCTTGGTTAGTGGTTTAATCCTAAATCAGAACTCCAAGAACCATCATCAGCAACTTGAACACTGGAACATGGATTTAAACTTTATACGTGGTCCCGAGCTCCATGGTGTCCACCTATGTTATCCGTGAAGCCACAACCATGGAAATCTGCAGTTACAGGACCTAGCCCACTGCACCGTCCAGTCCACCATTAGCTCTTCTTGAGGCACTCAAATTCTTCATTAGCTATTAATAGTTAAGAGATAGGATGAAGGTGGATAAACGTAAGAACATAAGAAATAGGAGCAGGAGTAGGCCAATCGGCCCCTCGAGCCTGCTCCGCCATTTAATAAGATCATGGCTGATCTGATCCTAACCGCCAATCTACTATCACAGAACCATCTCCTGAATCTAATAGAATTAGACACACGAAATAGGAGCAGGATCAGGCTACACGGCCCCTGGGCCCGCTCTGCTACCCACAGGGCCATGTCCGATCCGAACCTAGACTCATGTCCAAATTCCTGCCCGCTCCCCGTAACCCTTAATTCCCTTTACTTCTAGGAAACTGTCTATTTCTGTTTTAAATTTATGTAATGATGTAGCTTCTACAGCTTTTTGGGGCAGCATATTCCATGGACCTACCACCCTCTGAGTGAAGTAGTTCCTCCTCATCTCAGTTTTGAAAGAGCAGCCCCTTATTCTAAGACTATGCCCACTAGTTCTAGTCTCACCCATCATCGGGAACATCCTCCCCGCATCCACCCGATCCAACCCCTTCACAATCTTATATGTTTCAATAAGATCGCCTCTCATTCTTCTGAACTCCAATGAGTAGAGTCCCAATCTACTCAACCTCTCCTCATATGTCCATCCCCTCATCCCCGGAATTAACCGAGTGAACCTTCTTTGTACTGACTCGAGAGCAAGTATGTCCTTTCTTAAGTATGGACACCAAAACTGTACGCAGTATTCCAGGTGCGGTCTCACCAATACCTTGTACAACTGAAGCAATACCTCCCTATTTTTATATTCTATCACCCTAGCAATGAAAGCCAACATTCCATTGGCCTTCTTAATCACTTGCTGCACCTGCATACTAACCTTTTGAGTTTCGTGCACCAGGACCCCCAGATCCCTTTGTACTTCAGTACTTTCCAGTTTCTTGCCATTAAGATAATAACTTGCTCTACGATTTTTCCTGCCAAAGTGCATAACCTCACACTTTCCAGTATTGTATTCCATCTGCCAAATCTCTGCCCACTTACTTAGCCTGTCTATGTCCCCTTGCAGGTTTTTTATGTCCTCCTCACTCACTACTTTCCCTCCCATCTTAGTATCATCTGCAAACTTCGATATGTTACACTCGGTCCCCTCCTCCAACACAAAGGTCCCTTTTTTTGAGAAACTTAGATGAAGGGCCAAGGCCCAGAATACAGGACACCACCATAGTTGAAATGAGTAGAAGAGAAGGCGATTCGAGAAGAAAATGTTTAAGCCACACCAAACTTCAGTTTTAAAAGTGTGTACACAATAGGTGAAGGGAAGTCACAGAAGGGTAAAGAGTTCCAATTTCTAGATACAGGCTGTATTTTTACCTGAATAGCAAGATTCTAAACCGCTTGAAAAAGAGTAGGCCCACTTTATAAATCACAATTGCTACATCAAGGTGATTTCAGTGTGATATTATTCAACGGCTCATAACCTTCTAATTGATCGTTATCCGACATTTGCACCAGTGCAAATTACAGCCCTTTGCAGCACTTCAGCAGAAATAAAATGCTGTTGTGCGACTGCAAGTCTCCAAGTTTGCAGACGACACAAAGCTGGGTGGGCGTGTGTGCTGTGAGGAGGATGCCGAGAAACTCCTGGATGATTTGGACAGGTTGGGTGATTGGGCAGAAGCATGGCAGATGCAGTATAATGTGGATAAATGCGAGGTTATCCACTTTGGTGGCAAAAAAAGGAAGGCAGATTATTATCTGAATGACAATAGGTTGGGAGAAGGGGAAGTGCAACGAGACCTGGGTGTTCTTGTGCACCAGTCGCTGAAGGTAAGCATGCAGGTGCAGCAGGCGGTTAAGAAGGCAAATGATATGTTGGCCATCGTAGCGAGAGGATTCGAGTACAGGAACAAGGATGTCTTGCTGCAGTTGTACAGGGCCTTGGTGAGACCACACCTTGAGTATTGTGTGCAGTTTTGGTCGCCTTATCTGAGGAAGGACGTTCTTGCCATGGAGGGAGTGCAGCGAAGATTCACCAGGCTGATACCTGGGATGGCAGGAATGACGTGTGAAGAGATTGGGTCGATTGGGCTTATACTCGCTGGAGTTTAGAAGAATGAGAGGGGATCTCATTGAAACTTATAAAATTCTAACAGGACTAGACAGACTAGATGCAGGAAGGATGTTCCCGATGGCCGGGGTGTGCAGAACCAGGGGTCACAGTCTAAGGATAAGGGGTAGGCCATTTAGGACAGAGATAAGGAGAAATTTCTTCACCCAGGGAGTGGTGAACCTGTGGAATTCTCTACCACAGAAGGCAGTTGAGGCCAATTCATTAAATATATTCAAGAAGGAGTTAGATATATTTCTTAAGGCTAAAGGGATCAAGGGATATGGGGAGAAGGCAGGGACAGGGTACTGAGTTTGGATGATCAGCCATGATCTCATTGAATGGCGGAGTAGGCTCGAGGGGCCGAAAGTCCGACTCCTGCTCCTATCTTCTATGTTTCTATGAATTGCATGCAGATATCAAAGCCAGGAGTAACTCTGTGCTGTTTGCTTTTGTCAAACTGTCTTGACATCAATTTAAAACAATTCCCTTCCTCTCAGCATGATGTGTGGGGCGTCAGTGTATTGTTTGGGGCGAGTTACGGTCTGGATGGCTTACAATCAGGCGTCCAATCATACCAGAAAGCAGATCAAATACTTTTTTTTTAATCATTCACCATTAAAATCGCTTTTATCTGAAGTTCCATTGAATGAAAATTAAATTGCTTCAGTCAATTCCAATGCCAGATTATTATTGCTCTACTTCTTGCCACGTAACAAAAGGCCAAATATTTGTCCTATTGGTGAATGTCTACACGAGCCACTGCAAGTACTGCATTGCTAGAAAAGCAAAGCCAGAACATTTCCCCTCCCCACCCGCCCCCCCCCCCAACTGCCCTTCCACAGAAATGTTAGGTTTTAACTAACCGACCCATAATCAGAATGAATAGTTCAACACAAGAGCTCAATCCTTTTGGCATCCATGAGCATTTGGAAGTTGCAAGTTGAGGAGTTTGAAATTGCACTAAGTAGGTCAGCAAGTAAAGATCCAGCAGTGAGATAACATTGATGTGTCTCAGCCTCACAGCCATGTGCTTATACTGTACATCTATAGCTGCAGTATCAGGTCCCGGAGGGGGTCAAATTACTCAGACCCTGATACATTTTACTAAAGAGGTAACATTGCTATGTGCGATACTATGGGAAGCAATCGACTCCGTTTTAGTCAGCCCACTCACAGGCTTTTTAAAAAATAAAGTAAGCGTTTTACATTACTTCCTACCCTCCATATATGCACACAACCTCCCTTTTTTTTTAAAATATGTTTTGGCAGTTTGTTTAGCCTCACAACTTCTGCAAGCCAATAATTGTGGCCCATTTTCCCACTTGTTGTGCAGCAATGTACTTTTTAAAAATGTGTTACTGAGCTTCTGTCCACAGTCCGACAGCTTTGGGATGTTGCTAGATAAATTACGATATATATATAAATAAATTATGAATAAAGGAAGACACACGCACTCTCACACACACAGAAAGAAGAGCGTTATTAGCCTTCAACCAATAATTAGTGAATAACTATGCTCGGGAAGATATTCTCTTGTTTCAAGACACCCACATCGAGGCAGATAGCCGTATTTTGAATGAAAGTACAGTATGCGGTTTCTTGCCTTTCTACAGTCCTCTCTTCTTTGCTTAACCTTTTAACTTTTGCAAAACAAGGAAGTACAACCACCCACATTTATAAAGCTCAAGAAAGGTTTTTATAAATCGGACAAGTGGTTCCCAGAGTTCACAGAACTGATTACCAATACTGACTGATTTCAATGACAGGTCACCCTTTAAGACTCCGATCTGGGATTTCTGGATAATGAGAAATGTACTCTCTCAGCACTGTGCAAAGAAGTCATCTGGCAAAGTTACTTGACATTGCCCCACATCCGAAATACCCTTCAATGTGACAGGGCAAACGAGGTTGGATAAAGAAGAAAACAATGAGGCAAACACAGTTTCTTTCCCTTTTTTAAAAAAAATATGTTTTTGCAGTTGGTTTAACCTCCCAACTTCTGCAAACCAACAGCAAGGAGACAAGGAAGTGGCACCACTCACGTTTACGCAGCTCAGGAATCAGTCAAGTAGAATCACTTGTCGATCACAGGCTGGGGTGGAGAGCAATGGGTTTTGTAGCTTCACAGATATTTAAAAATAAATCCCAAAACATCCATCTACTTTGTCCTTCCTTGGCGCTCCTCTGCCTGAGGCATAGTGAATCATGTGATACAACACAACGTGTGAATGACCCACCATTATGGTTTCCATGACTAGCACATACTTGTATATTCAGTTAGGATAATCAATATTAGCCAGAGATTTGTTCTGGTTTGTTTGCTTGCTTCCCCACACCTTATCCATCATCAAGCCTGCTTTGCAATATTGCCCACCACCGCCCCTACAATGCTGCCAAAAGCTGGATCGACACGATTGTCACCTCTAGACACAATTTCTCAATATCATCTTTGCTAGCCATCCATCCCCCTCCTTCCATAAACTCCCAATTTCTTAAAATATCAGCTAGCCACATCCTAACCTCTCCTGCTCACCCATCACCCTTACCATGCTGATCTACACTGGCTTCCTACCACCCCCAAACACATTGAAGCTTAAATACCTCGGGGTTGATTTTCTGGCCGCCGTCGGGCGGCTTTCCAGGCGGCCGGGGGCTGAAAATCGCCGAAAAAGCGGGTCGGGACCCCCCACTCCCCCGCCTGATTCCCCGCCCCGTCCGACTTTCGGACCGCCGTTTCTACGCGACCCGCCTCAGTCCCGGCCGCCGCTGGCGGGACTGGTCGTCGGAGCAGTAATGAGCAATTATCTCCTTGTTGAGGTAGATTTTCCGGGGCCTTCCCCACATCAAACACACCTGCGGGGAACCCCGCTGATGAGAGCTGGTGTGAAAACAGTTGGCTTGCTTGCTGTCAGCTGCAGGTCAATGAGGGCTGAAGAGATTTAAAGAGGCAGCATTTGCAGGCTGCAGAACCTTGTTGATGAAGGCTTGGGGGAACTTTTTGAAGGCTTAGGAACAGCTGTAGAGAGTTGGAGCTTCACACACTTCTCCAGTGTGAGCTCCTGGGAAGCCCCTCTCACCACCCTAACTCAGCACCCCCTCAACGGAGGCATCTGCCAGAAGCATGGGAGGCCTTTGGTACCTTCCCTTCCTGGCATTAGAGGATCTCCAACAGCAGAGGCGGCAGCAGCAGAACCAGGAACAGCAGGATGAGCACCAGGAGCACCAGGCTGCTGCTCACTCACCTGAAGCTGCACAGGCCAGAAGGGGCCAGCGCTTAGAAGTGGCTTGAGAGCACCTTGCTGCGCTTTAGGGGGCCAGTGGGACCCGTTTCTGCACTGGCAGTCCTACTCAGAAGGACTTCCATGAAGATCTGGTTTCTCTGTTCAACAGATGGCCAACGCTCCTCAAGAGATGTCATTCTCTTATGAGCACTCACCATGTTTTCCGTACCCTGGCGAGTTATCTCCTGCATGGAGGTTGCCAACCTTTCCATGGTGATGCGTTCATGCGCCAATGACTCCACAAAGGCTCCGCTCATGGTCGCTATGGACTCCTCTATTCGCTCCACACTCGCAGCGACCCTGGAGACAAAACCTGCCAGAGACTCCTGCATCTGTGCATGGAGATCCATCACCTCTTCTCTTGCGGATGGACCCAGAGGCAGAGGGTCGACATGCAGCGCAGCTGAGCTGAGCTGGCAGAGCCCTGCGCCCTCCGACGAGGACTCTCCACTGCTGTCCGTCTCCAGAATCTGCTGAGACTCACTTGTGAGCTGTGAAACACCAGGTGACAACACTGCTCTGTCCCGAAGGTCCCCCCGAGGTGTGAGTGTCTGCGCTGGTGCTGGGTGCGCTTACTTCTGCTGACGCTGCGCCCTCAGAGGTTGGAGCTTCCTCTGAGGAGTCTGGCTGCACAGCCTCTTCCTCCTCCACAGTGAGGACGGGGGCTCTGGATGGTACTGTGGGGGAGTAAAGGAAGGAGTTAGAGATGTAATGCCAAGGTTCTTCTGGTGACTCCCAGCGAGTTGGCATCTTCTGACACCTGCATCCATGCAGCATTGGTCTCAGTGGGAGGCCTCTTCCTCCCTGACCTAGGGAAGAGGACCTCCCTGTGGGCCCTTACCCCATCCAATAATGCCTGCAGTGAAGCCTCGTCGAATTTGGAGGCAGCTTGGGGTCTGGCACTGGCCACAGCTGCTGCAGGCTCCTCTGCCATCCTGTATGGTTCATTTGGAAGCCTTCAGAGGATGCAGTGCTTGCTATGGACCTTGAAAGCACCACGAATGATGACATCATACTGTGGGGATTTCTGACTCGAATTGGACAATTAGCAAGGCTTCCCATGTGCTGGGAATTAATTGGCCACTTGAGGGAAAATTGCGTGGAGCTGGCTGACACTTTATGTGTGTCAG
Organism: Somniosus microcephalus; assembly: GCF_052327205.1. Taxonomy (NCBI): domain Eukaryota; kingdom Metazoa; phylum Chordata; class Chondrichthyes; order Squaliformes; family Somniosidae; genus Somniosus; species Somniosus microcephalus. Next base: position 6,673,883 of record NC_140995.1, read on the forward strand.
AAACCCCACATTCGGGGAAACCTGACCATTTCCCACACAAGCCGAAAATCGGGGCCCTCATCTTCAAATCCCTCCATTAATTGGGCTCACCAGAACTTTACAACCTCCTTACATCCCATCCCGCAGCTTTCAGTCCTCCGACTGGATGAACGAGGAAATTTGTGTTTATACAGCACCGTTCACAATCTCAGGGTGTCCCAAAGTGTGACGACGCAGACACCGTCGTAATGTAGGGAAACGCGGAAGATAATCTGCTTTAGCAAAGTTGGTTGAGTAATAATTATTGGCCGGGACACAAGGAGAACTCCACTGCCCTTCTTCGAATATTGCCATGGGATCTTTACGTCCTCCTGAGAGGGCAGCCGAAGCCGCGGTTTAACGGCCCAGCTAAAAGACGGCACCTCCGACAGTGCACCGATCCCCCGGCGCGTCGATCCCCTGGCGCTGCCCTGAAGTGTTAGCCTGGATTATGCCCTCAAGGGTCTGGAATGGGGCTTGAACCCATGGCCTTCTGACTCGGAGACAGGAGTGCTACTACCGACAAGGTCCTCACAAGGGGACACTCATTTCAGATTATAACTCCCTAGATGACAGGTGAGGAGGACAGTAACAGACCTTAGGAGAGCATAGGCAGACTGGTGAAATGGGAGTCATTCAGAGAAAGGAGAGCTACTGCCATACAGAGAGAGAAGAGCAACGGCTATTAAAAAAAAACGTCTATAACATGGCAGATGAAATTTAACGCAGAGAAGTGTGAAGTAATTCACTTTGGCAGTAAGAATGGGGACAAGCAATATAAACTAAATGGTACAATTTTAGAGGGGGGGGCAGGAACAGAGACCTGGGGGTGTACATACATAAATTGTAAAGGTGGCGGGACAAGTTTAGAAGGCTGTTAAAAAGCCATACAGGAACCGTGACTTTATAAACAGAGGCGCCGGGCTGGATTTTCATTGAGGAGGTGTGTAGGAGGCGGGACTACAACTTTCGGGGTTGTAGTCCCGCCTCCATTGAGTTGCGGCCAATCCACGTGATTTTGACTTGATTGACCTTGTTGAGCCCACCCAGCGGGCTCAGCAGACCAATTAAGGGCCACCCGGCAACAGGTGACGTCACAGATTGACATTTCATCTGTCAAGACCTTTTGACAGATGAAATATCAGCGTTTCGAGCTGTTTGAAACTGTCAAACACTGACAGTCTGTACTCCAGGTTAATTCCTTCCTCTCAGGATGATTTAGAGATCTCCCCGGAACAGAAAGCTGAATGCTGCAATTTTTGACAGCTCGCGGCCATTCTGCTTTCTGTGCCGGTGAGATGAGGGGCTCCCGAGACCTGAAGGAAGGCTGTAAAGGTAAGTAAACCTTCTTTAAACACGTTACACACACCAAACACACTTACCTCTGCACTCATGCACCCATCACTCACCTGAACACCGGATATCTCGACCCCTCCAAGCCCTTCATCCCGACGGTCCGCCTCCTCTAACTTGGCGTGGTTTGGAGCCGTCGGGAATCCCACACTTCAACATTAAAAATAGGGATTAGGCTAAAAACTGCCTGTTAACAGGCAGTTAATTGGCATGAATCCCCTTCCCGCCTCTGGGAGGCGGCTCCCAGTGCGGGATGGGTTTGTGCCCCCCCGATTTCGGGATTTTAACCCCCCACACGCCTCCAATCCCGCCTCCACGGCCCAATGAAAATCCTGCCCATAGAGTTCAAAGCAAGAAAGTTATGATGAACCTGTATAAAACAGTGGTTGGGCCTCAGCTGGAGTATTGTGTCCAATTCTGGGCACCGCACTTTAGGAAGGATGTTGAGGCCTTACAGAGAGTGCAGAGGGAATTTACTAGAATGGCACCAGGGGATGTGGGACTTCAGATATGTAGAGAGACTGGAGAAGCTGGGGTCGTTCTCCTTAGAGCAGAGAAGGTAAGGAGAGATTTGATAGAGGTGTTCAAAATCATGAAGGGTTTTGATAGAGTAAATAAGGAGAAACTGTTTCCAGTGGCAGGAGGGTCGGTAACCAGAGGACACAGATTTAAGGTAACTGGCAAAGAGCCAGAGGGGAGATGAGGAGAAAAAGGTTTCAGGCAGCGAGTTGTTATGATCTGGAATTCACTGCATGAAAGGGCGTGGTAACTTCGATGATAACTTTCAAAAGGGAATTTAATAAATCCTTGAAAGGAAAAAGCGTGCAGGGCTCTGGGGAAAGAGCAGGGGAGCAAGACTAATTGGATAGCTCTTTCAAAGAGCCGGCACAGGCATGATGGGCAGAATGGCCTCCTCGTGTGCTGTGTCATCCTGTGATTCTACGGTTCGATATAAATCCACCGCAGCTTTCCAAGAGCACTATTGTTTTTGAGGGATTTTTTTTACATTTTAGGAATTGAAACGGACCACAGAACTAACTCTGATAGTGCTCCCCTCGTCTTACTCAGTCTTGGTCCAGGAGGCACCAACCCGTTACATAAATAACATTAGACGTAGGGGCAAGAGTCGGTCATTCGGCCCCTCAAGCCTGCTCCGCCATTCAATGAGATCATGGCTGATCTGATCTTGGCCTCAACTCCACTTCCCTGCCCGCTCCCCATAACCCTCGACCCCCTTATCATTCAAAAATATGTCTATCTCCACCTTAAATATACTCAATGACCCAGCCTCCACAGCTCTCTGGGGAAGAGAATTCCAAAGATTCACGACCCTCAGAGAAGAAATTCCACCAAATTTCAGATTTAAATGGTGCCCTCTTATTCTGAAACTATGCCCCCTCGTTCTAGATTCCCCCACGAGGGGAAACATCCTCTCTGCACCTACCCTGTCAAGCCCCTTCAGAATATTTTATGTTTCAATGAGATCCCTTCTCGTTCTTCTAAACTCCAATGAGTATAGGCCCAACCTGCTCAACCTTTCCTCATAAGACAACCCCTTCATCTCCGGAATCAACCCCTGCCTTGGACCAAGTCCCCATTATGGTTGAGGACTTGGTTTGATGTTGCGAAGGGTAGAATCGTTTCATCGCCGTACTGCTGCTCTCTTTGGTCAATTGAGGCAATGCCGTTTAATCCGAGCAGGGAGCGAGGGCCAGTGTCTTGGTAGGACTTACACAACAAAAGCCTGAGGCAGGACACAAGCACACAGGCCTGGTTTGGTTTTAATTTTGTCCTGCGTTTGGTTTTGGTGCATGCACCAGCTGTCAGGGTTAAACCAACAGCACAAATCAAAAGGAATACAAAATGTATCGGGATGTTCAGTTCCAGTCCTGGCGTACTGATTGACCCCAGGTCGCTGCACATCATCTGTGCACAGTTGAAAAATGCCGGCAGCCCTCTGATAGGGTTTCAGTGACAGGAACCTTCTGTACATCCTCCCCTTCCTTCATTTCACTGCTGGTGGCAAAGCCTTGTAGCTGACTTGGCCTCACTCTCTGAAATTCCCTGCCCAAAACCCCTGCATTTCGCGGATTCTCTCTCCCCATCTTTAAAAGCCTTCTTAAAGCCAATCCTTTCAAATAAATTTTCGATCTTCCAGCATGACATAGGATTACATCGGATATACGGCACAGAAACAGGCCATTCGGCCCAACCAGTCCATGCCGGCGTTTATGCTCCACACGAGCCTCCTCCCGTCTTTCCTCATCTAAATCTATCAGCGTAACCCTCTATTCCCTTCTCCCTCAGATGCTTGTCCAGCCTCCCCTTAAATGCATCTATACTATTCGCTTCGACCACTCCCTGTGGTAGCGAGTTCCACATTCTCACCACTCTCTGGGTAAAGAAGTTTCTCCTGAATTCCCTGTTGGATTTCTTGGTGACGATCTTATATTGACGGCCTCTAGTTATGCTCTTCCCCACAAGTGGAAACATTCTCTCTATCTGGTGTCCTTTTTATTTTTTTTTCCCCCCTCTCTAAAGTGCCTTAGAACATTTTTCTGCATTAAAGGCACTCTATAAATGCAAGTTGCTGTTATCGTACTTGGCCGTTCACTCTCTCTTCTAGATATGTCGGCATACGACATGCAGACCCTTCGCTAATGCAGTGCATTGCACGGTAGAAGGTTGCAAGCCCAGGTGATCGCTGCTGTAACTGCTACGTTCATTTACGTTTCTTCCCATTAACACTAACCTGTTTCGTGTAAGCTCTCCACGTAGAGTGGCACTGTAAATTTGGGATGCCGTCCTGCTGAAATTACATTCAATTTTAAAAACAACAGAAATTTGGAAGGAAAAGCATTGCAAAAGGATTCAGTCGAGAATCCTTTCTATTCTGAGTAACTGATTCTAAAACTGACTGCATTAGGCTGCCGCGATGGATTCAGTGGAGGAGGACATCTCACTTCACACCCAAGTCAGGCCAGGCCCCGACTCCAAGCATTCAAGCATTAGTGCAGCTTGAAGCAAAGCCCGGAATAATGTTATAACTGTAGTGTAGATTCAGTGCATGAAAAGAAATGCTTTAGTGGCACTGGCAGATGAAGATATCTAACCTCAGAGCGGCTCACCTATGCCTCTACTACTCTATGAAAACCAATTCATTTCTACAAGATATTTACAAAATTCAGTCAGAACTATTGCAAGGATTTTTTCATTCTGAACAGCACATTCAACTCTCTTATTTTTGAGTATTAATCGATCAGTATAAACCCTCACTTTGAAAAGAAGCCGATTTTTGCTTAAGAAATAATGAGGAATTAATCTAATTTAAAAAAAAGTAAATCATGATTGGTTGAGTCCTTGTGCATTTCCAGAATCACTGAAGAGTCGCAAGGTGAAACAGTAGGGTACAATATGCTGAGAGTTTTAAAGGCGGCTACATCTCACACCTGTACAGTTTCACTGGCACATCATACCAGTGCTTCATGTTGTATCTCAGTAATAATTTAAATGACCTAGGACTGCAGCAGGTGTTTGTTCTTTATTGAGAAACCTTCAGGAAGGACCAAAGCATCGGACACCACTACATCAGTAAATAGTGATTAGAAGATGCAAGCTTGGGTTTTAAGACTGTAGAGGGAAAGAGAGGCAAGAAATTCCGCGGCGGGAGAGAGTGCAGCAAGTCTTCAACATACAGGAAACTCTCGATTTACCGGCACCTAAACAACCGGAAATCTCTGTTAACCGGCAAAATTCAGGAGTAGGTTCAGGCGAGTTTTACTTCATATTAGTGGCCGTTCCTGGATCTGTGGCTGTGTAACCGGGGTTCCTGCACCTGTTGCCATGCAACAGGGATGCCTGGATCCGTGGCCGTGTACGGGGCTCTCGTACCTTTTACTATACCTCTCTCTAATCCGGACTTTGGGTGACCACCAGGCAGAGTAATAGAAGCAGGCAGGTAGTGCAGGGGACGCCTGTGGCCATCCCCCTTTCAAACAGGTATACCAGTTTGGATACTGTTGAGGGGGATGACTCACCAGGGGAAGGCAGCAGCAGCCAACTTCCTGGCACCAGGGGTGCTTCTGCTGCTCAGGAAGGGAGGAAAAAGAGTGGGAGAACAATATTGGTAGGGGATTCTATTGTAAGGGGAACAGATAGGCGTTTCTGTGGCCGTAGACGTGACTCCAGGATGGTTTGTTGCTTCCCTGGTGCCAGGGTCAAGGATGTCACTGAACAGCTGCAGGGCATTCTGAAGGGGGAGGGTGAACAGGCAGAGGTCGTGGTTCACATTGGGACCAACGACATAGGTAGGAAGAGGGATGAGGTCCTGCAGCAAGAATTTAGGGAGCTAGGTAGCAAATTAAAGAGTAGGACCTCAAAGGTTGTAATCTCTGGATTACTCCTGGTGCCACGTGCTAGTGAGTATAGGAATAGGAGGATAGAGCAGATGAATGCGTGGCTAAAGAGTTGGTGCAGGAGGGAGGGCTTTAGTTTCCTGGATCACTGGGCCTGCTTCTGGGGAAGGTGGGACTTGTACAAGTCGGACGGGTTGCACCTGAACCAGAGCGGGACAAATATCCTTGCGGGGAGGTTTGCTAGCACTGTTCGGGGGGGTTTAAACTAAAATGGCAGGGGGTTGGGAACCTGAGCAGGGAGACAGAGGAAAGGAAAACAGGGATAAAAGCAAAAGGTAGGAAGGAGAAAAACAAAAGTGGCAGTCAGAGAAATCAACGGTTTAAATCAAACGTGGCCACAGTAAATAATAATTCTAATAGGTCTAAGAGCGTTAAAACAACAAGCCTGAAGGCTTTGGCCTAGAATTTCAGTATAGCCAGTTTTGGGGCGCTAACGTTAGCGCCCGCCCGAAGTTAGCGCCCGCCCCAAAGTTGCGCCCCCTTGCCGGAAATTCAGTCGCTTCGCCCTAAGAGGTTGCTGGAGCGCTAAAAGAGGCGTTCCACTACTATCTTTAGGCGCTAAGCCGGCGGTGCAGAGGGATAGCGCCGAGGCGGGGCGCAGCGCGGGTGCGGTCATTTTTTGATTGACAGCAGACCCCGTGGCGCCGACCAGCTCTTAAAGGGGGAAGGGACGATTTGGTCTGCTGCCACGCCCTGCACACTGTAGCTTTGCAAATAGGCCTCAACACTGCTGCTCAGCCCCAGGGAGTCATGGCAACGCCAGAGAAGGCCCGTGAGCGTGCCCTGCGCTTCTCAGAGCGTGATCTGGGAATAATGGTGACAGCTCTGGAGAAGAGGCGCAGGATCTTGTTCCCAGAGACTGGGAGGAATCCGACCCACCAAGAATACACCAGAGCCTGGAAGCAGATCGCCAACAGGGTGACGTTCACCGGCGATGCCCCCAGGACCCACACCCAATGTCGGAAAAAATACAACGACCTGACCAGGATTGTCAGGGTGAGTACCCTTTCCAGTCTCCTCCTCATTCTTGCATGTACACCTGACATGATGGGCAAAGGGAGCTGAAAGGCCTAATGGCCAGCCCTCAGCCAGCAGCTTTGGGACAGTCATGAGCATCAATTGCCCATTCTGCACTCTACACTCTGGCCAAGCTATTCCACCATGGGAGGCAGTGCACAGTACATCAGGGCTACACTCTGGCCAAGCTATTCCACCATGGGAGGCAGTGCACAGTACATCAGGGCTACACACTGGCCAAGCTATTCCACCATGGGAGGCAGTGCACAGTATATCAGGGCTACACTCTGGCCAAGCTATTCCACCATGGGAGGCAGTGCACACTACATCAGGGCTACACTCCGTACTTACAGCCCGTCCTTTCTCTTGCAGGCTAAAGTTGCCTATAATCGCCAGGCCCGTGCCAGGACCAGGGGAGGCCGCGCCAAGCTGCAGAAGCTCACTCCCCTGGAGGAGCGCGTGAGTGGGCTCATGGGAGCCCGGCTGATCGTGCCCACAGCGTGCGGAGTAGCCGACCCTCCACTGCCCGGCAATGGTAAGGACCTCGCCTTTTGGTCCTCTCGCGTCGCACTTGCGCATCCGAGCTACCTCCTTTGCCACTGTCCCACCAATGCGCTGAATGCCACCAGTCCTGACTCCCTCGCTGACGCCGTCTCCTCACTCTGAAGCTACTCTTGTGCATTCCTGCTTTCAGCTGGTGACGACCAGGTCCCTGAAGCTGCCAGTGACAGCCCCTCCGAGCAGGAGGAGGAGGAGGAGCAAGAGCAAGCCGGACCATCAGGGGAACACTCAGGTCCCGCAGGAGAGGACGAAATGATTGACACGTCCTCACTGGACGAGTGCCTGGACCAACTGTCGCAAGGGATTGCAGCTGCTGGGACCAGTGGCATCCAGCCACCCAGGAGCCCTGCGCGTGGGCCGCGGCCTTCCCCCCAAAGGATCAGAGGGGAGTGCAGTTGATCGGGACACTCGCCGCCACCAACGTGGCAAGGTTCCCCTAGTTCGGTCCCCTGCTCCCCAGCGGGAGAGTCCCGACTCCAGTCTGGACACCTTCACCTCGGAGGAGGCGCGGAAGCTGGACAAGATGGCCGAGGATTCGGACCGGCGCCACACGGAGCTCATGCGCGTGGTGGGGCGCATGCCTGAGGCCATCGAGTCGCTGGCGACCAGTGTGCGCGAGTTCGGGGCATCAACTGCCGCGAGTGGCCGCATGCTCACTGATGCCGTCAAGTCCCTGGCGGGTGTGATGCGGGCGCACACCAGGACAACAGGGGCACTCACTGCTGCCACACGCGCTGTCTCAGGCAGGCATCGCCAGGGCACCCGCCGCGCTGCAGCATCCCAGCGAGCCGCCCCTCGGCTGATTGGTGCGGATCCTGCAGTGCGGGCCCGGCCGAGTGCCAGCGCATCCCAGACGCCAGCTTGCCCACATTGCGCCATCCGTCGCCGCCACTCCCCCACTGGGGCGTCAAGGGCAAGCGGCTGGAGCTGATGGTGGCCAGGCTCAGGTGCGCCACTCAGCAGCCGGCCCCTCGAGGCCCAAAGGCCGTCTAGGCCGCCCCCCAAGGGCATCTGGCGGAAGGACATCCGAGCCTCAGGCGCCTTCCCCCAGCCTCGCAGTAGCCACTGGGCAGAGCTTGCGAAGGAGCAGCAGGCCGGGCAGGGGAGGCAAAAGGCTTGACAAGGTCTCGCCCTCGCGGGCCACTCAGTAGAGGGTGTGGCCAGCTTTCGTTTTATATGGCGGTGGCCATCTTTCTTTTGCCCATGGTTGTTTGGTTCGTGGGCTTATTTTTTGCGTTAAGGCCGAGGTTGAGGCCAGGTTTGTACAAATGTGGAGTTACTCCTCCCCAGTTTGTGGGAGTGAGTCGTTTGTTGGGCTTTTTGTGGGGCCCGTTGATTGTTTCTGGGGATTCATGTGGGAAGGGGTTTTCATTTTTGTGTAATAAATAATTATCTTTATTCATAGAGTCTCCATGGTTGTTCTTGTTAGTGTTTGTTGGCTTCGCCGGCTGAGGGCTTGCGGAGCGGCTGCATTCATCTTCCCTCATGGCCACAAGGCATTCCCTGACAGGGGGCTTAGAAGTACCATGTAATAAGGTGGCGTCGCGCGGCCCTTGGCCCTGGTCGCTCCCTCCTGGGAATGTACTCCTGCACCTCCTCCTGAGGTGCTGCCCCAACGTCAGGTGGCAGTGCCTGAGTCCTGCGGATAGCCAGGTTGTGTAGCATGCAGCAAACTACCACAAATTGGGAGACCCGGTCCGGCGAATACTGGAGAGCTCCTCCGGAGCGATCAAGGCAGCGGAACCGCTGCTTGAGGACCCCAATAGTTTGCTCGATGATGTTGCGGGTGGTTTGATGGCTCTCGTTGTATGCCTCTTCAGCAGCGGTCCTGGGCGCGCGGAGCAGGGTCATGAGCCAGGTACACAAAGGATAGCCTTTGTCCCCAAGTAGCCATCCTCTTGGGGGAGGCTGTGCCTCGAACATGTCATGCACAGTACTCTGCCGCAGGATAAACGCATCGTGGCTGCTGCCTGGAAAGCTGGCATTGACAGCCATGATGCGCTGCTTGTGGTCACAGACCAGCTGCACATTCAGAGAATGGTAGCCCTTCCTGTTGCGAAACTGCTCGCCATGCTCCAGAGGGGCCCGCAAAGCCACATGCGTACAGTCAATGGCGCCCTGCACCAAGGGGAAGTCCGCGAGTCTTGCAAATCCCAATGCGCGCTGATGCTGGCTCTCCAGGGCCATGGGGAGATGAATTGGCGTCTCCTTCTGAACAGTGCTTCGGTCACCTGGCGGATGCAGCGATGCGCGCCGTACTGGGAGATGTTAGCTATGTCCCCAGCAGCGGATTGGAAGGAGCCGGTGGCATAGAAGTTCAATGCCACCGTCACCTTCACTTCCACCGACAGAGACGTCCTGCACCTGAGCTTTGGACGCAGATCTCTGCGAAGCAGGTGGCAGATCTCTGCAACCACCTCCTTTCGGAATCGGAGCCTTCTAACACATCGCGCGCCAGTCATGTTGAGGTAGGAGCGCTGCTGGCGGTATAGCCTGACTGGGTAAGGCCTACGTGGCCGACGCCTGTAGCCCCCTCTGCCTCTAGCCAGGGCTGCCCCTCTCACAATGCGTCTGCGAGCCCTACGGACATGGCGCTGCAGCTCCGCGTTGGCACCCCATGCAACCCCCATCAAATCCTGGCAAACAGTCAAATTTCCAAAAGGCCACTTGCAGCGCTCTGGCCTGAGTCCAAAAATACCTGAGCTGTTGCTGCTTGAAACCAGTTAGCTATCCTCCTTGTTGTGTGTCCAGAAATGCGTTGCACAAGAGTGTTTGCTGCAAAATGGCTGGCCTTTATACTGGAGGGTACGTCCCCTTTAATTTGCGCCCCCCGGGGCCCGCGCTGGCTGTGTTGCGTTCCCTTTTTCAAACGCTCCGGCCGCCAGCCGCACAATGGGGCGGTCCGACTGAAGTTTGGAATCGGGGCGGCCAAAGGGCGTTGCACGAGGATGTGACGTCATTTTCTGCGCGCGCATCCAGGCAGGCGCTAAACTTTGCGCCGGCGCTAACGGCCAACTTAATTTGGGGCGAGGCGCAAACTGCGCTGCGCCCGGCCGCAACACGCATAGCGCCCGACATTCACTTTTCTTTAGGCGCTAACTGCTGGCGCAACCAACTGAATTTCTAGGCCTTTGCGTCTTAATGCGAGGAGCATTTGTAATAAGGTGGATGAATTAGCTGCGCAAATAGAGGTAAATGAATATGATTTGGTTGGGATTACAGAAACGTGGCTCAAGGATGGCCAAGACTGGGAACTCAACATCCAGGGGTATTCGATATTCAGGAAAGATAGGCAAAAAGGAAAGGGAGGTGGGGTAGCATTACTGGTTAAAGAAGGGATTAATACAATTGTAATGAAGGTTATTAGCTCTGATGTGGAATCTGTATTGGTAGAATTGAGAAATGCTAAGGGGAAAAAAACATTAGTGGGAGTGGTATATATGTAGTGCATGTAACCGTTCCACCTTTAAGAGAACTATTTTAAGGGTTGCACTACTTTATCTTGGCTGCTGTATACTGTAATACCGGTGGTGACCACACCGGTATATAAGTGCTGTGTAATGATTTATTGGGCAGTTCCGCCCTAACCTTCGACTAGTAAAGACCTGTTAAAAGTTACTCTTGTGGTCTGTGTAGTAATTCTCATTATAACACACAGACTTAACAGTGGCGACGAGTACGATCTTACCCTGCGGCAGAGATATATCCAAGGCAGTTTAACGGGCGTCGAGAAGAGGCATCCGCCCTCATCATTCTGCTGAGAAAAGACTCGGGTCTGCAGAGCGAAGGAAGAATTCTGACACGAAGCCTTCCATCAGCAACAGGCAGTGATCATCCCTTCTATCACGGTGGTGGGTAAGCCTGATGCACTATCAATTACTCATAAAAGACTGAGAGTTAAGAGAGCAACTAAAGGCTTTTATTAGCAAAGAACAGAGCATGCCTCTCGTGGTTGACTGGGTTCCAAGAAGGCAGGAGGCTGCAGGTCAATCACCTTTATACCTGGGCCTGTGTGGGTGGAGCCAGCCGAGACATGTTGAGGCATGCATAGGTACAACAGTGTGTAACAACAACAACAACAGTGGCTTACCACAAAGCCGATCAGCGACGAGCAGCAAGTCGGCCACGTTGGCTGTGAAGTAGGGGAGGGAAAAACGGAGGGTATAAGGGCGGAGAACTCGACCACGGCCGGGGAAAAGAGCCGGACAGAAGTCGGGGCCAGAGGCGCTGAGACTGGGGCAGCGTAAGGCACGGGAGCCGCGGTGAATGCAAACGCAGCCGGTGTAAAAGACCGGGCTGCAAGCAGGCTGGGAGACGCAACAGCGTCGAGAGAGAGCTCGACCGCGACCGGTGAGAAAGGCCGGGCAGCTACCGAGGCCGCGAGGCGCAGCGACCGGGACAGCGTAAGGCGCGGAAGAAATTTTTTTTTTAAACCGCGGAGAACTCAGCCGCAGCCGGGGGAAAGGACCGGACTGCAAGAGGGGCTGGGAGGCACGATTTGAAAACCGCTGGGGAGGGCGAACGCAGCAATACGGCAATTGCCATTACAGCCAGCGGGGGAGAAAGGCAAACGCGGGAAGCCGCCATTTTCGTAGGCGGGGGAAGAAGACAAGCGCAGGAAACCGCCATTTTGAAAAAAAAAAATAAAAGAAAAATTTCTTTTTGTTTCTCAAGAAGATTGCGAGGATGCCTAAGCGTGGTAACATCAACGATTTTGATCCCGATGTTGAAGATTGGGCCACGTATGTAGAACGCATAGAGATATATTGTAAGGCGAATAAAATATCAAATGAAGATAAAGCACTAACCTTACTAAACTCAATGGGTGCGAAGACATACGGGCTATTGAAGCATCTTCTATCACCAGCTAAACCGGCGGATCAGACTTTCGCTAATATTGTTGCTGTCATGAAGAATCATTTGAACCCCACACCGCTGATGTTAGCGGAAAGATTTAAATTTGATGCGAGAACGCAACTGAAAGAGGAAAGCAACGCGGAGTATTTAATTGAACTGCGTAAGCTAGCGAAATACTGTCAGTTTGGGGAAAGACTGACAGAGGCACTGAGAGACAAATTCGTGTGTGGATTGTCGAAAGAAGCAACACAAAAGCGGTTGCTTGAAGAGAATGATCTTACACTTGATAAGGCTGTCACTATTGCAGCATCGCACGAAGCCGCAGCGAGAGGCACTGCGGAAATGCAGCGGTACTCAGCGTAGATCAAATGGCTTTGGGTACAACGAAATGTTATCGTTGTGGAAAGACAACACACGATCGGAACCAATGCTGGTTTATAAACCAGGAATGTAGAAAATGTGGCAAGCTTGGTCACATAGCTAAAGTATGCTGGTCAGGAAAGAAGACCAGCAACAGAAAGTCACCGCAGGAAAAGTGCAGAAAGGTACATAAGGTGGCTGAGAAGAGTTCGGATGAACAGAATTCGGAGTCAGACTTCAACAGCAAGGAACTGGGTAGTCTGAGAATTCACAATGTGAGTAAGGAAGCTGACCGACAAACTATCTGGGTCACACTGCAGATAGCAGGAGTCCAAATGAAGATGGAATTGGACACCGGATCGGCGTTGACGGTCATGAATAAGCAAGATTACAAAAGGTTATTCAAACATATTCCCCTACGGGATACGGAGATAGTATTGCAGACATACACGGGGCAAAGAGTATACCCCCTCGGAAAGATAAAAGTCAAGGTGATACACAAGGGCAAAGAACACCAAGGAATGGACTTATATGTACTACCTGAGGGAGGTCCACCACTTCTGGGACGGGAGTGGATCAGGAAAATAAATATGGATTGGCACTCCCTAAAAGCAATAACGGTAGATTCCAGAAAAAAAGATGTCAAACCTGAACGATTGTCCAGAATATTGGATGAGGGCATATGCAGCAGTGACAGTGACAAAGCAGAGAGTGAGAACTCGGTGAAGACAATCAGCTCAGACTCTGGAACTGATGATGGTAAGACCAGCCCATGTGCAAAAGACAAGTCTAAAATGGACTTGCAGACTAATGATGGAAAAACAAAGGAGTGCATAACTGCTTCAGAAGAGAACAAAGTATCAGGACAGAATTCCACTGAACAACAACAACATAGTTTGACAGAGAATTCTGAGTCTGTCCAGTCTACAGACATGCACATTTCTGAGGAACACCGGGCTCGAACTCAACTCAATTTCAAACTACAACAGCGATTAGAACAAATGATTCGCCGTTTTGAGCAAGAGATGAGTGCAAAGAAAAAGTTCTTTGACACAGAGTGGGAGAATCTGGAAAGACAGCAGAAGCAGCTGATTGAGAAAATGGAACAGGAACACACAAACCGTCTGCGCGATGAGGCCAAACGAATCAAAGCTGAGCAAGAAAGGGAATATGTCAAATTCATCGATCAGTTGAAAGCTAAGAAGAAAGAGCACCCTTTTGTGAGCAGTGTCAGCAGTAATAAGCCACTCAGGGAATTGGTGGCAGAGGCAAAAGCTGAAGTGATGGAGGAAATAGAAGATAATAGAGAAGAAGCAGAAGATGATGACTCATCTGAACCATTATCACCCCTACCAGGTCACGCAAGTGGTCCCTCCGAACTGAGCCAAATCAGTCTGGAAGTAGAAAAACTTCCCAAGGTACTCGAGCCTTTAGAAGTCAGCAATGCTGGTTCTGAAGTTACGAAAGTTCAAGCTGTTAAGTCCAGTGAAGGACTATTAGATGAGTCACCCCAGCAACGAGAACCTACTACACCACCGAAAACTACGACACCACCGAGGCGTTATCCGGACCGAGTCAGGAGACCTCCTCAGAGACTGAATCTGTGAACTGTTTTTACATGAAGTTGTGTATATATGTTATGATGTTATGTTTAATAGGGAATATATACGGTTAAGCTAAAAAGGGAGGATTGTAGTGTATGTAACCGTTCCACCTTTAAGAGAACTATTTTAAGGGTTGCACTACTTTATCTTGGCTGCTGTATACTGTAATACCGGTGGTGACCACACCGGTATATAAGTGCTGTGTAATGATTTATTGGGCAGTTCAGCCCTGACCTTCGACTAGTAAAGACCTGTTAAAAGTTACTCTTGTGGTCTGTGTAGTAATTCTCACTATAACACACAGACTTAACAATATAGACTTCCAAACAGTAAGGCGGAGGTTGGGGATGGCATTAAAAGGGAAATTAAAGAAGCGTGCAATAAGGGCACAGCAGTCATCATGGGTGACTTTAATCTACATATAGATTGGGCCAACCAAATTAGTAACAATACTGTGGAGGAGGAATTCCTGGAGTGTTTACGGGATGGTTTCCTGGACCAATATGTCGAGGAACCAACAGGGATCAGGCCATCTTAGACTGGGTACTATGTAATGAGAAAGGATTAATTAGCAATCTTGTTGTACGAGGCCCCTTGGGTCGGAGCGATCATAATATGATCGAATTCTTCATTAAGATGGAGAATGAAGTAGTTGACTCAGAGACAAGAGTCCTCAATTTAAATAAAGGAAACTACGATGGTCTGAGGAGAGAGTTGGGTAGGATTGATTGGGGAATGGCACTCAAAGGGCTGACGGTGGATAGGCAATGGCAAACATTCAAAGACCGAATGGATGAGCTACAGAATTTGTCCATCCCAGTTTGGCATAAAAATAAAACAAAAAAGGTGACTCAACCGTGGCTAACAAGGGAAATTAGGGATAGCATAAGATCCAAGGAGAGGACATATAAATTGGCTAGAAAAAGCAATAATCCTGAGGATTGGGAGCAGTTTAGGAGTCAACAAAGGAGGACAAAGGGATTAATTAAGAAAGGGAAAATAGAATATGAGAGTAAGCTAGCAAGGAACATAAAAACTGACTGTAAAAGCTTTTATAGATATGTAAAGAGAAAAAGACTGGTGAAGTCAAGCGTAGGTCCCTTACAGTCAGAATCAGGGGAATTTATAATGGGAAACAAGGAAATGGCAGACCAACTAAATACATACTTTGGTTCTGTCTTCACAAAGGAGGACACAAATAACCTCCCAGAGAAGCTGGGGAACATAGGGTCTGATGAAAGGGAGGAACTGAAAGAAATCAGTATTTGTAGGGAAATGGTGTTAGGAAAATTGATGGGACTGAAGGCCGATAAATCCCCAGGGCCTGATGGTCTACATCCCAGGGTACTTAAGGAGGTGGCCCTAGAGATAGTAGATGCATTGCTGGTCATCTTCCAGAACTCAATAGACTCTGGAACGGTACCCATGGATTGGAGGGTAGCTAATGTTACCCCACTATTCAAAAAAGGTGGTAGAGAAAAAGCGGGAAATTACAGACCGGTAAGCCTGACATCGGTAGTGGGGAAAATGCTAGAGTCTATTATAAAAGATGTAATAGCAGAGCACTTGGAAAGCAGTGACAGGATCAGACAAAGTCAACATGGATTTACAAAAGGTAAATCATGCTTGACTAATCTACTGGAATTGTTTGAGGATGTAACTGGTAAAATAGATAAAGGAGAACCAGTGGATGTGGTGTATTTGGACTTTCAGAAGGCTTTCGATAAGGTCCCACATAAGAGATTAGCGTGCAAAATTAAGGCACATGGGATTGGGGGCAAGGTATTGACTTGGATAGAGAACTGGTTGGCGGACAGAAAGCAAAGAGTTGGAATAAACGGGTCGTTTTCTGAGTGGCAGGCAGTGACTAGTGGGGTTCCGCAAGGATCGGTCCTAGGACCCCAGCTGTTCACAATATATATTAATGATCTGGACGAGGGAATTGGATGTAATATCTCCAAATTTGCAGACGACACAAAGCTGGGTGGAAGGGTAAGCTGTGAGGAGGATGTTGTGAAACTCCAGTACGATTTGGACAGGTTGGGTGATTGGGCAGAAACATGGCAAATGCACTATAATGTGGATAAATGTGAGGTTATCCACTTTGGTGGCAAAAACAGGAAGGCAGATTATTATTTGAATGGCAATAGATTGGGAGAAGGGGAAGTGCAAAGAGACCTGGGTGTTATTGTGCACCAGTCGCTGAAGGTAAGCATGCAGGTGCAGCAGGCGGTTAAGAAGGCAAATGGTATGTTGGCCTTCGTAGCAAGAGGGTTCGAGTACAGGAACAAGGATGTCTTGCTACAGTTGTACAGGGCCTTGGTGAGACCGCACCTTGAGTATTGTGTGCAGTTTTGGTCACCTTACCTGAGGAAGAACGTTCTTGCCATGGAGGGAGTGCAGCAAAGATTCACCAGGCTGATACCTGGGATGGCAGGAATGACGTATGAGGAGAGATTGTGTCGATTGGGCTTATACTCACTGGAGTTTAGAGAGGGGATCTCATCGAAACCTATAAAATTCTGTCAGGTCTGGACAGACTCGATGCAGGAAGGATGTTTCTGATGGCCGGGGAGTCCAGAGCCAGGGGTCATAGTCTGAGGATAAGGGGTAAGCCATTTAGGACCGAAATGAGGAGGAATTTCTTCACCCAGAGAGTGGTGAACCTGTGGAATTCTCTGCCACAGAGGGCGGTGGAGGCCAGTTCATTAAATATATTCAAAAAAGAGTTGGATATATTTCTTAAGGCTAAAGGGATCAAGGGATATGGGGAGAAGGCAGGGACAGGGTACTGAATTTGGATGATCAGCCATGATCTCATTGAATGGCGGAGCAGGCTCGAGGGGCCGAATGGCCTACTCCTGCTCCTATCTTCTACGTTTCTATGTTTCTATGTTTTTGATAAACTGGCACCACGTCGGTCCCGTCGTTCCCGGATAAAAGAGTTTCCTGTAGTACGTATGCAGGGTGATATAGGATGGTGTATTTACAATTTAGGAATAATAAGAGTAAAGCTATTATGAGTACTGACCACAGCAGTTTTTATCGAAGAGACAGACATGAAAGTTGAGTGGGGGTGGGGCGGTTGAAAGAGATTGTTCAGAGGGCAAACTTCTCCTTTTATTCTGTGCAGGAGTACAAAGGATGCACAAGAATAGCCTCCCCAAATATGGGAGCGAACAAGTGTAATTTTACCGAAGGTTAAGAGTTGTTGATGGGAAAATGTTTGGTACGAAAGAGGAAGCCAAGTTTCTAGGTAAGACTTCAGCAATGGAGGAGATATGGAACTTCCATTTGGGATTGCCAATACAACTTGGAATGTGGCCTAGTCTGAAAATATCTAGAAACAGATTGATCATCATCCCATTAAACGTAATATCACACAGTTACTGTCAACAGTGGCACATTACTACAGTAAATCAATACTGACAAGTGGATCTCTTACGGAATTTCTCATGTGTGTTGGAGAACTACGCGGTTTTAGAATTTGACCTGCTAAGCCCCACATACTGGGGCTGCCGGTGGTTGTATGAAGGAGCAGCGGAGTTTCTCTGCACATGCGTTGGAACTGCGTACACATGCCGACTCCTGGAAATTGCTGCATCCGAGATAAACTCCGGCAAATGTGCATTTCGCTTTGACGCAATTACACCAAGCCTCTGGATATGGATGTTGGGGGAGGGTGTACCTGGAGTTCAGGACATTTTAGAGACACAGCAGAGTGCATCACACGGGGTAGAAGAGGCCTCTGTTGAAAAGTAGGCAAGTCTTAGATTTTTGCTCCTGAATTGTTAAATATTTAAGTATTTTTAGGGGTATATAGTAAGGTGGGCGAGAAACTGTCATGGTGACTGTGCATCACAGGAATGTTATTTGATAAGCTGCGATAGCATCAATAACACTAGACATGGTTACAGGATCATGTTAAGAGGAAATCTCAATGAAGCTCAAAGTTGAATCTTATCCCCTCTGTTATGCAGTCTTGCAATGGACAAAGTAATCAGATCAGAGACATGTCACCCAGAAGTCATACCAGTCACTGCACTTCAAAATTAAATCACCAGATGAAAAATTTTCATACGTTACAACACAAGGCATTATATAACAAGGAATTACATCAGAGAATAAAGTAAACATATCGATTTTACAGAGGATAAGTGCTCTAGAGCTAATGCATCACAGAAATCGATAGCGCAAGGGTCAACAGTGACGCCAAAGAATCACAGAATCACAGAATCTACAGTGCAGATAGAGGCCATTTCGGCCCATCGAGCCTGCACCGACACATATCCCACCCTATCCCCGTAACCCCATGTATTTAATCCCCTAACACTAAGGGTCAATTTATCATAGCCAAATCAACCTAACCTACACATCTTTGGACTGTGGGAGGAAACCGGAGCACCCGGAGGAAACCCACGCAGACACAGGGAGAATGTGCAAACTCCACACAGACAGTCGCCCGAGGCCAGATTTGAACCCGGGTCCCTGGCGCTGTGAGGCAACAGTGCTAACCACTATGCCACCGTGCATTTGACGACCAATAGAAAACCACGGTGATGACAATTAGAAACACAGAGAAAAAAAACACTTTCTATGGGACACGCAGCAAGAATTGGAGAAGTTGTACAAGAACCTACAGAAATAGTTTCATAGATCGGTAGGTATACAGGAGCACGACTGCAATGTTAAAAGGGAACTGAACAACATCCGGAGGAAGTGCAGTATCAGCAGTCACCAAAGATCAATGATTAAAGGCACTGTCCTTCCAGGGTCACTTTGTGCCAGTCAGACCTGGCAGCTGTCCAAGGCACTTTAAAAGCAATCAAATGGAATAATGATGGGAGTTATTAAGGAAACTCTTAAAAGTTCGACGGATGATAAGATTAAGTACTAAATAAGTGTTCTACAACAGATTGTTTTTTACCCAGTGACAGAGGTTTTGTTCAGAAGAGTTCAGTCGTTCAGCCATGTGAAACAAATGGAATCGCCATCTAAAAGAATGCCAACAGCAAGTTGGAAAGGGGAAAAGTAAGGCACAGGAGGTGGGTGACCTAATGCTAGAACGCAATACTCTCCAAAGTGTAAAGCCACCTTTTCAATCCCGAGTCCCCCCTGAACAGCAGTCCATCTGAAGCTGGGACTGACATCTTTTAAATTCAGTCTGCTCCTGACTGAAAACCAAATGCAAAAGGAGGATTGTTTGGCTCCAAGGATCACTGCATTGGTTAACCATGGATTTGAAAGAACTTTAGCAGTGGAAGAACTAAAAGTATATTTAACATTCGGTGGAGCCTGGAGACACGGCCATTGGATTAGTTTCGACAATGTAAGATAAAGTGCAGCTGAAACATTGGGGGTCATTTTAACCCCCAAAAAACGTGTGGGAGGTTAAAATATTGAAAATCTGAACAGGAAGTCAACCCGCCTCGAACCCGCCCACTTCCAGCTTTAACCAATTTTTAAATTCTTATCCAGGTTATCAAATCCCTCCGTGGCCTCGCCCCTCCCTATCTCTGTAACCTCCTCCAGCCCCACTCCCCCCACCCCGAGATCTCTGTGCTCTAATTCTGGCCTCTTGAGCATCCCCCGATTTTCATCGCTCCACCATTGGCGGTCGTGCCTTCAGCTGCCTGGGCCCTAAGTCCCTCCCTAAACATCTCTCTCCTCCTTTAAAACACACCTTAAAACCCACCTCTTCTGCCCAATCTCACGTGGCTCAGTGTCAAGTTTTGTTTGATGGCACTTTTGTGAAGCGCCTAACATAAGAACATCAGAAATAGGAGCAGGAATAGGCCACTTGGCCCCTCGAGCCTGCTCCGCCATTTAATAAGATCATGGCTGATCTTGGGCTCAAAGCCACTTCCCAGCCCGCTCCCCATAACCCTTCACTCCCTTATCTTGCAAAAATCAGTCTATCTCCACCTTAAATGTATTTAATGACCCAGCCTCCACAGCTCTCTGGGGCAGAGAATTCCACAGATTTACAACCCTCTGAGAAGAAATTCCTCCTCATCTCAGTTCTAAAAGGGCGACCCTTTATTCTGAAACTATGCCCCCGACTTCTAGATTTCCCCACGAGGGGAAACATCCTCTCTGCATCTACCTTGTCGAGCCCCCTCAGTATCTTATATGTTTCGATAAGATCACCTCTCATTCTTCTAACCTCCAATGAGTATAGGCCCAACCTGTTCAACCTTGAGACATTTTACTACGTTAAAGGAGCTATACAAATACAAGTTGTTGTTGTTGACTGAGGCAAGAAGAGGGGCAGGCGACCAATGCGCTCTCAGGAGGCGGGTCGGCCATTCAAACCTTTTAAAAGGAGGCTGCATGCCTCCACTTTTACAGGGTTTCTATTTTTAAACCCATGTTGGTCGAGTTTCCCTGGCTTCGGGAAACCCGGCAGGTAAAAAGAGGCAAGAAGGGCCAGATCCATAAAGCTAAATGCCTTTACAGCATTCCTTGTGGGCCAAGAGGGGCAGGAGTGTTTCTTCCATACCCTGTAAACACCCACCCCCCGCCTCCACGATTTCTGATTGCCCCGCAAGCACACCCCACCAACCATGCTCTATAACACCCGCCCC
Source organism: Somniosus microcephalus (assembly GCF_052327205.1). Lineage (NCBI taxonomy): Eukaryota > Metazoa > Chordata > Chondrichthyes > Squaliformes > Somniosidae > Somniosus > Somniosus microcephalus. The sequence goes on from NC_140995.1 coordinate 6,694,655, forward strand.
CCAACCACCCCCATGATCTCTACCCCAACAACCACCAAACATATCTGATCAGCCACTGCGGCCTTTTCTGAAGAACTTCCTCACCCGACAGGCAGCCAAGCCTGTTAATCAGGTTTCCACGGCAGGGGAAATCCATACTTCCAGGTTTCCCGACCATAACTCCTCCCCCTCGCTCCGAAACCTCGTCCCAGTGAATATCGGGGCCAAACTTTCTAGGACTATATGAATAAGGTCCTTTAATTGGCAGCACACATTTAATCATAATGTCAGCCATGGCTCAGTCGGTAGCACTATCGCCTCGGAGTCAGAAGGTTGTGGGTTCAAAATCCAGGCGGTCACTCTAGTGCAACACTGACAGAGTGCTGCACTATCAGAGGTGCCGTCTTTCAGATGAGACGTTAAACCGAGGCCCTGTCTGCTCTCTCAGGTGAATGTAAATGATGCCATGGCAGAATTTGAAAGAGCTGGTGACCTGGCCAATATTTATCCCTCAACCAACACCATTAAAAAATAGATTATATGATTATCAGATTGCTGCTTGTGGGAGCCTGAAGTGTACAAGTTGGCTGCCACGTTTCCTATATTACAGCAGTGATGACACTTCAAAAAGTACCATATTTTAGCTGTAAAAGCATTTTGGGATGACCTGCCAAAACACACCAAACGCAAGCTACACAGTCATTATTCACTGTCCTCCCCCACCACATATTTAAATGCAAGTCTTTATTTTTTCATAGACCATCAGTAGATCTACATTTCCTGCCAAATATGACAGGATTGAAAAGGTGTCTTTCGACTCGACAGTACAGAGTTGTAACATTTGGTCACCCATCTCCTGTGCCTTGTTATCTAGAAGTTGAGGCTGAAATGTATTTATCCACAGAGCTAAGGTGGCAATACTTTATGGCCCAGAAATTCGGGTCGGGGGCTTCCCGCGGGTGCAAGCCTCCGACCTGCACTTACCTAGCGCGCCGGCCGTTGTGCTGTGGGCCCGCGTGGGATTCCGATCCTGGGCCTCCTCCAGCTGCCTGCGCACAGTGCTTGCGTATCCCAGGGGCGCAGTTAGTCCAAAGCGTCCCCTGGGATCACGTGGGCCATGGAGAGCCAATGGTAGCAGGGAAATGCCCATTCATAAAATTGACAGGAAAGGCTGTCAAAACTATAAATACTATAAGCCCCAAAACATAACAAAAACTTCAAATAAATTTTAAAAAACATCACATTTTTAAAATAACTATAAATTACATAAAATAACTTTTAAACAATAATTTAAACTTTTGAAAAAATTAATTACAGTTTCTAACGGGGCCAAAAATAAACTTACCTTTCTTTAAAGTATTTAAAAATAATAAACCTGTGGAAAAAATGTTTTAATTTTAATTAATTCACCACTTACTTTGTTAAAAGCAGGCCTTGCGCCTGCTTTTTAAAAGTGTAACTCCTGGAGACTTACCCTCCCGGAGAAACCTGCAAAAAAAACGTAAGTTCGATGCGCACGCGCTGCCTCTCCGGCACACGTGTTCGACCTCTGAACCCCTTCCTTCAAGGGAACGGAAGTTCCGGTTTCCCGCACATGCGCAGTGCATGCACAAAACCGGCACTTCCGTTGGGCCTACGGGTGAGTACCCCATGCGTGGAGACCCGAATTTCTGGGCCATTGGAAGAATGTTGTTATCCTTATCCCTACACGTTCCCACTATAAAGTCAAATATTTTTCAGTTGTTGGCCAATGCTCAATAATGACCATGAAAATCTCAGGATTATTAATAAGGGGAACAACCCCATCTTGTAACTACAATGTCTCGTCATTTCGAAGGCAGTGATCAGGTACAATTGTTTCACCCTAGTGATAGTCGAATATTTGTGATTAGAATAACATTGTTATTTTTAATAAAAATTTAACAAAGTATGAAAGGATAACTGTTAAGAACAGAGTTGGTCTTTAGAAGCCTCTCTCACAATGCCACATTTATGTCAGTGGTATAGCACAAGACTATTAATAGGTTTTGCATACACTATACAGCTGCTTAAGACATTAAAAGCAATGCAAAAGATGCCAAATGCTAGCTACCAGGTCCTTACTCTCCGTCCTCCCCAACACACATTTCCAGCAGTTTCCCACCTCTCCCAAAGATACGATCAGCAACACTGAACACTATTTCTTTCTTTCAGTTGAATGGCATGTATGAAAAAGCATTCAGCAAACTTTATTTCATTTGGAGAGATTTATACATCACTTTCATCGCAATAACATCATGTATAAATGAGGTGATGATCCAGTTTAGATCCATCACAAAACAAATGAGAAAAAGTTACTAAGTACATGTTCATGAAGACTACATCCCTTTAAATATCATTGTCAATTCGCTATTAGTAATTTTTGGTTCCGAGCTCCTTGTCCTTCGCTGCTCCCCCAGTGGTTCACTTAAATTTTGAATTTAGCTATAGAGGCCAGGAAGGCCCCAGTGTTCAGGTCCAACTAATGGTCTATGCTCAATTAGCTGAACTCTGCTTCAATGGTGGTGGCACCAGTACCATTGGCCATGGGGAGATGGGATAGAAACAAATGGCCTTGGATCCCACTCCTGGTTATTTTCCAAAGACTCACACTGGAAGTACAGGTGTGTGAACATCAAATCAGATAATCCATCATCAAGAAAGACTAACTGTGTAAGGTGCTAGAAGGCTACTACCCCCAACGCAATAATTCCCTACCCAACACCATCATTTCTTTTTTATTTGCTCCTGGGATGAGGGCGTCAATGGTAAGGCCAGCATTTATTGCCCATCCCTAGTTGCCCTCGAGAAGGTGGTGGTGAGCCGTTGCCTTGAACCGCTGCAGTCCGTGTGGTGAAGGTACTCCCACAGTGCTGTGAGGGAGGGAGTTCCAGGATTTTGACCCAGCGACGATGAAGGAACGGCCGATATACTTCCAAGTCAGGATGGTGTGTGACTTGGAGGTGGTGGTGTTCCCCTGCGCCTGCTCCCCTTGTCCCTCTAGATGGTAGAGGTCACGGGTTTGGGAGCACCATCACCACAAGGGCTTCAGCAGTTCAAGAAGGAAGCCTACCACCACATTCTCAGGGCAACTAAAGGTGGGCAATAAATGCAGCCTTGCCAGCACACCCATATCTCGTGAACAAGTTAAAGAAAACATAGTAGATCAATGCTCCATCACTGCAAATTATGCCATCAGTCATACTTGTACAATATCATCTTATGCACCACAGACGGTGCACTTGGGCATGAACTTTACTGAACCCAAGTCATCGCATTTCATTGTGCTCATCACTTGCTGTGTTGTATGAAAGTATATCTTAGTTAAATGAAAATGTGACATTCTACCAAAAATGGAAATTAATCCAGTATTGAAGAATTTGGTGATCGGTATTAATTTGAACCTCGACATGTGTTCTCTGGTATTGCAGTGCTTAGCTGGGCTGCTGAATAAAATGCTAAGAATATACAAAAGCATGCACTTTTTAATCTTCTGGGCAGCAAGTTAACTGTTGAGGTGTAGGTTTGTGATACAGCACTCAACTTGCTGGTGCAAGGAATCTGGCCAAGAAATGTATTGATGTGTCTCTTGCTGCTGGTTCCAAACACTGCTCTCACCTGGCGCTGCCGCTTTGTTCCAGGAATAGACTCTGTGCTGCAAGTGGAAATTTGATGTTTTACAATAAATCAGGAATTCCCAAGCACAGCGCAGAGTCCAATCCCAGAATGAAACAACAAAATCAAATACAAGCTGCAGTCTGGGCCAGCAGTGAAAAAAATGCATCAAGGATACGGAAGGGGGAGGCGAGGAAAGAGGAGAAACAGAGTGTTGGTTAGAGAGGAACAATGTCTCAGTGAATTGGGAAGAGTGTGTCTTTATGGGTGAGGGGTGGGGGGGGTGAAACAGTGGTCATTCAGATAGCTTTTGGTGAAGTGATGGTGTGGCTGGTCTGTTGAATATGGGACATTTTTATTATAAAAATTCAGGGAACTTGTGCCAGACCCTCTCTAGAAATACACAGGATGCAGCCTACAAATGCAATGCTCGTGGGTTAGGCGAAAGGGGAGGGACAGCATTTGGAAGAAGTGCGTACAATTTTAGATTTACGGTCTACAGCCCAAATATTTTTTCTAGTTTATTAAAGGGCAGATACAGATGAACAAGACAATACCACTTAAGAGAAAATTAGCTAGTTCCAGCAAGTGTATCATTCACTATAACAACAGAAAATGCTGGAAAAACTCAGCAGGCCAGGCAACATCCGTGGAGAGAAATTAGAGTCAACATTTTGGGTCAAAACCCTTTATCAAGACTAAAGAGGCACAGGGAATGAAATAGATTAAGAGGATGGGCTGGGAGAGAACAAAAGAGAAGAGACATTAAGAGGTATTCAAAACGAGACGAGATGGTGATAGGACTAGTGGAGACAAAAGACAGCTCTAGATTAGGTGTGAAATGCACTGGCAGAATGGGAGACAGCTGCCATGTGGGAGAGAGAAAAAAAAAAGGGGGGGGGAAAAGGCCAAAACAAAGGTGTGGATAAAAAATATAAGTAAAAATGTAATAGGGGCCGAGGTTAGGATCTGAAATTGTTGAACTCGCTATTCTCCCCTCCCCTCCCCTTTCAGCATTCCGTAGGGACCACTCCCTCCGAGACACCCTAGTCCACTCCTCTATCACCCCCAGCACCCCTTCCCCTTCGCCTGGCACCTTCCCGTGCAAGCGCAGGAGATGTAACACCTGCCCTTATACCTCCCCCCTTCCCACTGTCCAGGGCCCCAAACACCCCTTCCAGGTGAAACAGCGATTTACTTGTACTTCTTGCAATCTAGTATACTGTATTCGCTGCTCACAATGAGGTCTCCTCTACATTGGGGAGACTAAATGCAGATTGGGTGACCGCATTGTGGAACACCTTCGTTCAGTCCGTAAGGATGACCCCGAGCTTCCGGTCGCCTGTCATTTTAATTCACCACTCCATTCCCACTCGGACCTCACCGTCCTTGGCCTCTTGTATTGTTCCACGGAAGCTCAATGTAAACTCGAGGAACAGCAAATCATCTTCCGATTAGGCACTTTACAGCCTTCCGGACTCAATATCGAGTTCAACAATTTCAGATCATAACCTCGGCCCCTATTACATTTTAACTTATATTTTTTATCCACACCTTTGTTTTGGTTTTTCCCTCCCCCGCCCCCCCCCCCCTTTTCCTTTTTTTTTTCCTCTCTCCCACATGGCAGCTGTCTCTCATTCTGCCAGTGCATTTCACACCTAATCTAGAGCTGTCTTTTGTCTCCACTAGTCCGATCACCATCTCGTCTCGTTTTGAATACCTCTTAATGTCTCTTCTCTTTTGTTCTCTCCCAGCCTGGCCTCTTAATCTATTTCATTCCCTGTGCCTCTTTAGTCTTGATAAAGGGTTTTGACCCGAAACGTTGACTCTAATTTCTCTCCACGGATGTTGCCTGGCCTGCTGAGTTTTTCCAGCATTTTCTGTTGTTATTTCGGATTTCCAGCATCCGCAGTATTTTGCTATCGTACTAGTGTTTCATTCACTAGTTGCCTTGATTTTCCAAATTAGATGTGAATCTGTACTTAAAAACTAAGTTTCAGCTTACCTTATTATCTGTTGTCTCCTGAACAAAAAATGCCTCTCCATTGTCTCCAAGCTTCATCTGCAGCGGTACAGGCTCTCCGTTGATTTCTATATCCACCTAAAATTGTTAAATATTTATTATGTATATGTCAGACCTACAGTTGCAAATGGCAACATTTCCAAATGAAAGACTCATATTCATTTCACTTTTTGGACACGCATTACCTCACATAGATCGTTCCTCTGTGCACAACGGTCTGAACAACAGGTTCGGCACTTCATAATACTCTAGATCACATTCACTATTCAGGTTATGTGAAATGCATATGGTGTTGTCTCATTTCAAATTGTACAAATCAATGCTGGCTTAAGACACTCAGAAAAACCCTATTTTGCCCATTGCTCCAAGAGTCCCTAGCTATCCCACTGGTGCGAAATTCTATTCCATTCATTGTACACTTACAATGTACATTTTTTGATCCGTGTCCATTATTTAACATTCAGCAGTGTTAAATTCATTTGGAATTGATCCTGTAGATAATGAAATCTCTAATTATGTCTACAAAATAAATGTTTCTTTTAGTTTTGGTAGGCTGTGTTCTATTAGAATGGATAAAAATTGCTAGACTCATGCAAGCAAATACTTTAAACATTAAAAGCTCATCTTGAGCCAGGCTTCAGGTTGATGTTAGATAGGTAGTCCATTGATACAACACATTAGTGCACCTCGGGGCAGTAGGAATCCAAGTTAAGTGCAGGATGGCACTGCTAAGATTCCCAATAATTCACCTCGATCCCCCAACCTCAGAACAGCACCCCTTGCTACACATAGGAGATTTGCATTTTCTACACCAGCCATCTTTGTGGTCTCTTATGTGGCACTGCCAACTTAGTGCCACTTGGTACTGAATGCTGGAAAGGGTAATGCTGTGGACAATCTCAATTCAGTTCCTATTAGCAATCCATTTGAGAGTCCTCATTTAAATTAGAGTTTAATTAGAATTAGAAGGCGAATGGAATGTTGGCTTTCATTGCTAGGGGGATAGAATATAAAAATAGGGAGGTATTGCTTCAGTTGTACAAGGTATTGGTGAGACCGCACCTGGAATACTGCGTACAGTTTTGGTGTCCATGCTTAAGAAAAGACATACTTGCTCTCAAGTCAGTACAAAGAAGGTTCACTCGGTTAATCCCGGGGATGAGGGGATGGACATATGAGGAGAGGTTGAGTAGATTGGGACTCTACTCATTGGAGTTCAGAAGAATGAGAGGCGATCTTATTGAAACATATAAGATTGTGAAGGGGTTGGATCGGGTGGATGCGGTGAGGATGTTCCCGATGATGGGTGAAACTAGAACTAGGGGGCATAGTCTTAGAATAAGGGGCTGCTCTTTCAAAACTGAGATGAGGAGGAACTACTTCACTCAGAGGGTGGTAGGTCCATGGAATATGCTGCCCCAAAAAGCTGTAGAAGCTACATCATTACATAAATTTAAAACAGAAATAGACAGTTTCCTAGAAGTAAAGGGAATTAAGGGTTACGGGGAGCGGGCAGGAATTTGGACATGAGTCTAGGTTCGGATCGGCCATGGCCCTGTGGTTAGCGGAGCGGGCCCAGGGGCCGTGTAGCCTGATCCTGCTCCTATTTTGTGTGTCTAATTCTGTTAGATTCAGGAGATAGTTCTGTGATAGTAGATTGGCGGTTAGGATCAGATCAGCCCAGCCATGATCTTATTGAATGGCGGAGCAGGCTCGAGGGGCCGATTGGCCTACTCCTGCTCCTATTTCTTATGTTCTTATGTTATCAGGAGAGGAGAGTGTTCATCCCATTAGTCTTGGCTGAAATTAAACTCAGGACTTAAAAGTGAAAGGGTGACCCATGTGCCAGCCAGACCTTGAGCAACTGTTGCTTGTTTATGTTGCATTGACCTCTTAAGCATAAAACATACAACTTGAAGTATACAATTTTTTACATACCTCCTATAGCTTTGGACTATCTAAAAAATCATTCTTGGCAGATAACTGGTCATAAAACTCTTTGAGAGAGCAGTAATATTTTAAGCACAAGAATCCCGCTGTAGCTTTCTGTTCTCAAATAGCTAAATACAGCTGAGCAAACTAACATAGTTTGGATTTTTAGATTAATTTAACCTAAATCAACCTTCACCCACTCACTTAACCTTCAGCTCCAGACTGCTGAAATTTCAGGCAAAATCTACAAGCTCCGCGCCACATTGTTTAAGTAGTTGTGAATTCAGATTTCTTGCAGACATCAATCTTTAAAAAAAGAGTTAAACTTATCGGTGTGGCTCACTTCATCCCAATCAAGACTTTTTAGCTCGTTACCATGCTCATTTCAATAGATAATCCCATTAGCTATTGAGGCTTTTAAAGAGCCAGATGGCACAACAGCAGTAAAGGATGTGTGAAACCAATAGACATTGGACTTTATGCAAAATTGTGACAATATATTCCTTCTTGGGTAAATTCAGTGGCCCACAATGTGTTACGAGTCCATCATATGTCATTTAATTAACATTGATGCTCATTTTGATGGATGTTTAGTGTTAATGGATAAAGCAATCATCCACTTATTCACCAAATTTTCCAACATGGTGTTTCCAGCAAAGCACTTTCCCCCCCCAGGATTGTACACTGGAAATTCAGACACGTGCTTCGCATGATTTGCTGACCATTTAGTTTACATGGTTAGAACAACATGTGCAGCACACACACCCATATTTCCAAACTACCCCTCCAGTAAGTGAGGCCCCCTAACAGGGAGAATAAAGTCAGAAAATTACCCCTCTAACATCAGAACCAATACAGCACCCGGCACCTAAAGCACCGGAAATCTCTGTTAACCGGCAAAATTCAGGAATAGGTTCAGGTAAGTTTTACTTCATATTAGTGGCCGTTCCTGGATCTGTGGCTGTGTAACCGGGTTCCTGCACTTGTTGCTAAGCAACAGGGACGCTTGGTCTGTGGCCGGGGTTCCTGCACTTGTTGCCATGCAACAGGGACGCCTGGATCTGTGGCCCTGTACGGGGCTCTCGTACCTTTTACTATACTCTGTAATCCGGACTTTTTGATAAACTGGCACCACGCCGGTCCCGGATAAAAAAAAAGAGTTTCCTGTAAAACAATTCCAAAGCACCATGAGCAATGACCCCTTGCCTTTGGAGTCTCCTGTGAGATTACCAATGTTGTGCCACGGTCACGGTGATCTGGGTTGAGATGGCCCAAACTCATTTCACAAAGGGTTCTTACAGCCCAACAGTCTGGGTTGGACTCGATTCTAGGCTCCAGCAGCAAAAAGACAAGTTTGCTAATCTACTGCGCCACCCGCTTGCCAGCGCTCAAGTTTTTTCTTGTTACTCCTGTAACTATAAGGCAATTTGTCTGTCTTAACTTGTAATAAATTAAAGGGCTGTTGCTTACTTACCACTTTTTCTCTGGAGCGGAGCACTCCTAGTTTTCCAAAGCGAACGTGGAATGGGGAGCACTGGAGACTTCCATCCGGCTGTTGAACAACAATGATATCGATGCAGCCGGATAAGGTGGCAGGATTTAATCCCTTGTAAAGCTCTTTCACTGTGACAAACACTTGCCCAGCCAATTGCCCAACGTAATTCATGGTCTGTGTCTTTAAAACAAAAGAAGTAGTATTTACTTATACAACTGTCCCATTCTAATATATGAAAGTACCAGACAGGAAACACGTCATAACAATGTCAAATGTATTGAGATTAGAGACCGTGGCGTTCAAACAAGGGAAGAGTATAGGAAAATGAGATGCAAGTTTGCAGAACTGCTGTTTTGAAATGGAAATTTAGAGTGTGCTTTAAATGATATTAGAGCGAGATGGTTAGGCCACAATTAGAGTAGTGTGTACAATTATGGCCGCCATATTAGAAAAAGGATATAGAGGATGATATCAGAAATGTGAGGGTATACCGATCAGGAAAGGATGAACAGGCTGGGTCTCTTACCTCTTGAAAAGAGAAGGCTGAGGGTGATCTAATTGAGGTCTTTGAAATTATGAAACATTTTGATTTTGATAGAGTAGATATAGTTGTGGGGAAGAGCAAAACTAGAGGCCATCAATATAAGATAGTCACCAAGAAATCCAATAGGGAATTCAGAAGAAACTTCTTTATCCAGAGAGTGGTGAGAATGTGGAACTCGCTACCACAGGGAGTGGTTGAAGCGAATAGTAAAGATGCATTTAAGGGGAGGCTGGACAAGCATCTGAGGGAGAAGGGAATAGAGGGTTATGGTGATAGATTTAGATGAGGAAAGACGGGAGGAGGCTCGAGTGGAGCATAAAAACCAGCATGGACTGGTTGGGCCGAATGGCCTGTTTCTGTGTAATCCTATGTAATCCTGCGATACAACCTCTTGAATCTGAAATGTCATCACAGCTCAACTCCTACAGGGGCCTTGCATTTTTCACTGTCTATGCATAACCATTTTGTCTAGAGAGGAGAGTCTTTGCATTTGTTCTGGATAAAGGTAAATGAATGGCTGGGAGAGCCACCTTTGAATCCAAAGATATCGCCCTCTCCGAACAGGTCCCTATGTTTAATCTAAAAGGAAACAGGATCACCACGCTAGAAATAGTTACAGGAAGTAAATGTGAAATCGACTATTTTTGAATCAAATAATTTGCTTACTGTTTTTCAATTCTGATTAATTTTGTGAATGATGCAACATCATAGGTGGCATTTATTAAATAATGGTTCAATCAAATGTTGCCAAAATGATTTCATCCGGTTGTTGGAATTTCTTGACAAAATATTCATTGCTTTCATTGACATGGCATCACCAAATTCTAAATCCTAACAGCTAAATGAATTAAGGAACTGTTATAAAAATAGAAAACACTCAGCTGGTCAGGCGGCATGAAACCTTGTTTTTGGCAAAGGTAAGAAACTCCAGGATTTCACTAACCAACAATATGCTAATGGAGTAAAACTACTTGTAAATAGGCAATGATGAAAGGCCATCGACCTGAAATGTTAACTTTGTTTCTCTCTCCACAGATGCAAAACAAAAATAAAAAATCATGGGATGAGGAAAGATCATTTAGACCATTGCATGTGTTCCTTCAACAGACCCCCATACAATCTGCTCCATCAGGGACTCCCCCCCCAACCCTTGCAGCCTCCTGACATTTTACATTATCCATCCTGGACATTATCTACCCTTCCTTGCTGCATCTTCTTCATTTTACCCCATAAGCGTGCCATTCCTGCTCCCAAACGATCATCCCACTTATGATCAAGCAACAGAAAATTCTACAAATAAACAGGACATCGAAATGAAAAATGGATGCCCTTCATCAGAACTCCTAAAATAAAAGATTCTCTTTCCAACTTGTCACACATCTTTCCAATATTAAAGGACCCCTCCATCTCACTGCTTGCTCCCTCACTGTTGCATTTTCTCTTTATTACTGACATTTTCTGACCCAGTCTTGAACATTACCATCTCCATCTGGTTTCCCCCTCACCCCCTCCCCCCCCCCTTTATCAGCCGCTTCTCTACCTCCCATCTTATTTTTCCCCCCTCCTACTTGGTTCCAACACATTTTTCCCTCTATCGTGAACACTTTTCAGCGCTGTTTGCCTGTTCGAAAATGGATTATTCTAGAAGGCGAGCAGCACATCTGTTTTTGCTGTGGAGGTATTTGGTCATGTTTCTACAGATGTCTAAATGTTCTCTGAACTATCTGGATGACACATTACAATTGCCTATAACTGATGGAATGTTTTTGAAAACTTTTCATGATCTTGGGGGCTTGTCTTATCCAAAACTGAATCAAAAATCCAAAAGCCTACATGCATGTAGAAACTTGTCCCAGGTCAAAAGATTAGTATGATGTTTCAACTGAGAGCTAGTTTGAAAAAGACTGATGTTTTGTTCTGGCTAAATGCATACTTTACACTTGCATGCACAAGTACACCAACATTTATCAGTTTTTAATTTATTTCCTTCCTGATAACTTTCTCCCCTCTTGACTCCGCACTGGTGTACAGATACATGCACACTGAGAATCTTCTACCTCATTGTAGTAACAAGTCATCAGTTTCCATTTAAGTGTTCACCACAAGGACCACACAATATGATGTAAACGGGGTATTCCATCGTATGCCTGTGGTCCTCACATAGCATCAAACAGAAATCCTGGGGAACTCTTCAAGAAATGGAAACCCGACTACTTGTCCAAAACACTAGGAGCAGAGTAAATGATATAATTATGCAAGAGGGCAATTTTCAATTCACACCGAGTCAGCAGACCTAGCGATGCAAGCCAGAGCAATGCACTGTCTTATATGAGATCATGTCAGAAATGTGGGTTAGACATAGTGTGAGATTTACATGGAGATAGCCGAGATATTTCAGAGTACCGTCAGCTGCACAAGACCCATCAGATACAAGAGATACAATTTCACGGATTTATTTTAGGCCCCATGGCCTTCTATGGCTTCATGTCCTTCTGCGCCATATCGTGTTTTACCACAAGATATACACACCGGAGTTTAATTCTTTTTCAACACTTTATTTATACTGTGTGTACCTGTGGTGCGTACTCGTGATCTGTTTTGTTACACTGTTGTGTGTGTGTGTGTGTGTGTGTGTGTGTCAGGCACCCTCTTGGCTTGAGATCTATGTATCACATAAACGTGGTATTGCACTCAATGAACTGGGTGAATTGAAGGTGGGGGGAGAAAGCGAATAGATTTTTAAGCAGAGAAAGCAATTGAATTTGACAGCCAGAATACAGCATCATAATGTGTGAACTCTGGGACTGCCCAGGTGGAGCACAACAGTCTATTTTGGTCTGGTACATTTCTATGTTCCAGACACTACAGCCATAGTATAAACACAACGGGGATTATTTTGGGGAAAGGGTGAAAACAGGCACCAAGTGGGTGTTGTGCTAATAGGGCACACCTATCTGAAAGTCTGGTTTTAGCCCACAATTTTGGGGCTAATTGGTGATCACCATGATTTAAACGTGCCTGCAGGCTTTAAAACAGACACCTGCAGGTTCAGCTCTCAAACGCTGATTAAAATCAATTTTCGTGGAGTGGTGTATGTCGGTCGCCTCCTCGCACCCACTTCCACTGAAGGTGGTGAATGCTCTGGCCGACACACTGCGGAACGGTTCAGGATGGCTCAGTGACCGAGGGAGAGGGCGCACAGGTTCTCGGACACGGCGCACTGGAAGTCCTGGTGGAGGGGGGTCCAGAGGAGGAGGGATGTCCTGTACCCACAGGGGGCAAGGAGCCCACCTCACCCTCCTGTCCCTCTCTCCTGCAGCAGCTGGTGCTGCTCTGCCTGGCCTCAGCTCCTCCTCCCATGGACCAAGGCGGCCCCTAGCAAGATGCCGATGGCCAAGCACGCCCTTTCTCCTGGTGACGTCAATAAGGCAGAGTGGCCCAGCACTCACTCTCGTTAGGTGAAGTTTTCAGAGAATTTCCAGAAAAAAATGTTGATAGAATGTTGGTGAAGTCTTGACAAACTGTCCCAGAAAGTCTCAAAAGTCCTCGTCAGACCTCCAGCAGCAAGTGAAGAGTGAAAGCTGAGCACGCCTTTAATTAGCGCTTAAAATCTTCAGCAACGACTTATTTACTCCTGCTCAGCTGGTTGCTGTTAGGAGAGGGCGTTAGTTGAAGCGTTAGCCATCAAAATGCTGTGCAGCCTCTTTAATGAGCTCCAGCGGGCAATTTAAGTGGCGATCAGCTGCTTAACGATCCTCTGGGCAGCTGTTCCTAGCGCGCGCTTCAACTCCTTTACCAAGATGGCGGCATGCGCTAAACCAGCATTGCAGCTCTCGACCCCACCTTGGCCACCTCGGAGGCTCTTTAGCACCTAAAGTATCCTGGGAAAATCACCCCCAACATACGTCATTAACCCACTGAAATATGACATTGATCAAACTGGGGTAGATCCAACCCGGCAACACACCATGACCGGGAACTTACTCGGAGCGGCTCCTGCACCACCACCGTAACTTTGCCAGGGTTTCCACCGCACTTCCGGCAAACCTACAGGAGCAGCTCCAAGGAAATTTCCGGCCTACGACTTTGGTGGCCCATGTGTGTGTTGCATAAAGCTTCAATCCACAGTACATGCTGAATTAACTGACGTCAGTCAGGGCTGCAGTCAGAGGAACCACACAGCCCAAACCACACAGCCCATACGGGCCAAGGAAGGGAGGAAAGAGAATCAGCCAGGTTCTCCACTCCTGATCGCTCTTCAGTGAGTCCTGGGTGGCCCTGAATCTCAGCAGAGGACAGGATTGAGCTCCTCTGCAATGCCCCTAATCGTTAAGTAATCTATCAACACTCACTATCTAAGAATGATTACTTGGGCAACAATGGCCAGACAATGGCATGACGACTCCTTAAGAAGAGTCACAGCAGTCAAAAAGAGGGAGGAGAGAATGAGTGTGGTGAGAGGTCACTGTAGATCATAAGCATTTCAGTTTCTGACAATCACAGAATCACAGAAACCCCACAGTGCAGATAGAGGCCATTTCGGCCCATCGAGCCTGCACCGACACATATCCCACCCGATCCCCGTAACCCCACATATTTTAATCCCCCTAACACTAAGGGTCAATTTATCATAGCCAATCAACCTAACCCACACATCTTTGGACTGTGGGAGGAAACCGGAGCACCCGGAGAAAACCCACGCAAACACGGGGAGAATGTGCAAACTCCACACAGACAGTCGCCCGAGGCCGGATTTGAACCCGGGTCCCTGGCGCTGTGAGGCAACAGTGCTAACCACTATGCCACCGTGCTGCCCTTGAAAGGTGAACAGTCTCCTGGGATTGCACAAATTTTGGAAACACATAATTTAATATATTTCTTTAGAACTTCTTTTTAATACGTCCAAGATTGGTTTTGATCTTCAGAGTCAGGTACCCTTATTTATAAAACATCAGACATGGTGAGGTTGCTTGTTAGAGAGCAGTCAGGTCATTGATACGGAATGTAACAAACACCACGGTGACACTCAGCATTACATCAGTGCCACGGAACAGGACAGACAGTGTCCAATTGCCTTCTGTTCAGCCCGCAATCGGAATTACGTCAAGTAACACGGCACTGAGCAAAGGTTACAGCATCGCGGCCAGGGAGGGAGCTCAGAAAAGTCACCCCTGAATCATCTCTCATACCTCCAGGGATAGGGCTACAGGAGTCACAAGGCTGTGACCTAACAAATGGTTATGTGCCCATCCATTGGGGCGTGTCTGGCCAGGCAGAGAAGGAATAAAACCTGGAAATGTACTCAAATAATACCAAAGTGAAGCGAAAAATAACACTGAAGGTGGCAACAGAAAGCACAATCCACCGTAACGTTTAAGGTTACAGTTTAACTTGGCAAGTCCAGGGCCCGAGTATAACCGGGTGCGTGTTATAGTTAAAATGGCAAGATTCACTCCCACGATGGCCCAGTGAGTAAGTGCCCTGCCCAATGTTTAAAAGATCCTTCCTGTTCTGCCTGGCTCAGTTCAAGAGATGCATTTTCTAAAGTCATTACTTTGACACTTGTCAAAAATAACGTGTGCAAAACTGCTGACACAACTCCTTTACCTAAAAAGGTACATGGCAGCAAACAGAGCGTTTTAATTTAATACCTGTTCTATTTGCAATTCAAAACAATTCCAAAAAGTTAAATGGTAGCCTTCAAAAGGGAATTGGCTAACTACTTGAAGGCGAAAATTTACAGGGATATGAAAAGAAAAAAAGACTTGCATTTATATAGCGCCTTTCACGACCACCGGACGTCTCAAAGAGCTTTACAGCCAATGAAGCACTTTTGAACTGGAGTCACTGTGGGAAACGAGGAAAGGGCTGGGGGGGTGGATTGCTCTTCGAAAGAGCCGGCGCAGACTCGATGGGCCGAATGGCCTCCTTCTGTGCTGTACTCTTCTATGATTCTATTATTCTAAAGGTTTCTCGTCATTGCAGAAAGGAGGGGCTTGGACACTTCCTTGTCATTTTTTTTTACCCTTTTTAGTTTGTCACCTCTTCCACCCTATTCCCCCCCAGACTTGATCAGAAAGACTACATCGGCAAACTTCTCAAAAGGCTTCTGCCAACCCCACTGTAATCTGCATAGGAGCTGGATGAGAATAAACGGAGTTCACTTACCCGCCAGCTTCTCCTCCCTGCTTCTGAAAAAAGCACTCCTGCTCAGACACCCAACTTCTAATGCCCAGTCGCAGTGGGTAGGCTAATATGCTGTGCCCACACATGTACAGTGTAGCAATGAGGACCAAAATAAATTCATGCTTTGCATTCGGATTAGGAAGCTCCAAAGTTCAAATTATAAAAGCCTGGATCTGAGCAGCTAGCACTTTCACTAGGGTGCCAAGGAAGTTATAACTTTTCTTTGACTTTCAAAGCTCAGACGTGTACCCAACACCCGGAATATCAGCGCCAATTAGTGTCATTATGAGGAGGTTGCCTATGTAGGACTTTCAACCAAAAAGATGGACCGTCTGGGTGGAACGGTTGCACGAGATCAAAAACCAGCCACTGAGCAACACCGCCTAGCTCAGCCTGGACTAGATTACCATGTAGCCCACACACATACCGACACCAGTCAGAGAAACACTCACATCTATACCACCAGATGCATGTTATCTCCCAGAACACCAAGATTCAGGCCCATTGTTGGTGCTCTACATTGGCTCCCGGTTAAGCAGCGCCTCGATTTCAAAATTCTCATCCTTGTTTTCAAATCCCTCCATGGCCTCACCCCTACCTAGCTCTGTAATCTCCTCCAGCCCCCGCCCCCCGAGATATCTGCGCTCCTCTAATTCTGCCCTCTTGAGCATCCCTAATTATAATCGCTCAACCTTTGGTGGCCGTGCCTTCTGTTGCCTGGGCCCTAAGCTCTGGAATTCCCTGCCTAAACCTCTCCGCCTCGCTACCTCTCTTTCCTCCTTTAAGACGCTCCTTAAAACCTACCTGTTTAACCAAGCTTTTGGTCGCCTCCCCCAATTTATCCTTATGTGGATCGGTGTCAAATTTTTTGTCTCCTGTGAAGCACCTTGGGATGTTTCACTACGTTAAAGGCGCTATATAAATACACGTTGTTGTTGTTGTTGTAATAAATGCATCCAGCAGAGACCAAACTAAAATAATATATTGTACTTCTGCAAATGTTGTTATTGGGGTGAACAAAATAGCATCAACCAGAGAGATTACACAAAATGCCCATTTTCACATTTGCACCATGATTTAATTTTTTTAATAAACAGCCCAGGCAATATTTATTCAAATCTAAACTGAATGAAAGTTAAAGAGCAGTCAAATTCCTGCCCAAATCGGACCATTGTTTGACTTGGCTGCTGAACCCTAAGACGATGCGTTTTGTGACGAGAAGTTTGCCTTTTTTATTTAAACACGCAAGAGGCTGCAGCGCTCTATAATGGGGGATCCCTAGTGCGAGCTGCTGTGACATCAACAAACTGCCTGAGCAGCCAATCACATTGCAGAAATCTCACAGACAGGGAAGCAGGAAATGAAAAACTGCTTTTATCACAACTTTTTAATAAGGTTACCGAGAGCAAAACAAAGCTCGGGGCTCTCACATGGGGAAACAGTAAACCTGAACTAAATATGAACAAACTTTTTAAAAATATAGGCCTAGAAATTGGGTTGGGGCGCCAAAGTGGCGCAAAAGTCGCCTGAGCGCAGGATTTAGCGCAGCGATCGGAGTGATACCGATCGCCAGAAATTCAGTTTCAGTGCCCCTCGAGGGAGATGGGGCGAGGCTCGAGGCGCTCCACGTCCCTCTTAGGGTGCTGAAACTGATTATCGCAGCGCAACGTGCCGCAGCGCCACACGCTGCGGCACGGCACGCTGCGGTACTGCAGGCCTTCCTCCCACTGTTAAGGGGGAGGGGCCTGCAACAGCGCGATCCCCGATCGCGAGTGCCGGCAAATGAGCCCGGCACCAAGGAGAAGTGCCGGGCTCTCGGGAAACAGCTGGCAATGCCACCGGGGGGGTGGGGTTAGGAGGCCGGGGACGGAGGTGCTGGCAGGCAGCCGCCGAAAAAGCGGCCGCCCCGCACCTCCACCTTAACTTGCACCGCTGCCGGCACAGTAAGGCCCTGTGAACCGGGCGCGGGTAGCGAGCGGCGCAACTGCGGCGTTCGCTACCAAATATCGCGAACGGGGCACGAATGGGGCGCTGCGCACACCGATGACATCATCGGTGGCGGCGCAGCACAAAAGCCTAACGCCACCATTAGCGCCCCTACTGAATATCGCCGGAGACGCAGCCAGTGGCGCTACAGCCACTGACTGCCTCTTTAGGCGCTAACAGGTGGCGCTACTCACCCAATTTCTCCCCCATATTCTTTTAAATTTCCAAAAGTTTCTTAAAAATTGAGATTTTTTTTTAATCATAATGGAGAAATTTGACACTCCACAAAATTTAAAATGGCCCCGAAAAACGAATTTATCAGTCAATACACTGTCATAACTCCAGTTGCAACTAATCCCAACAAAGCCCAACATTTAATGGGGTATTTAACAGCGATATTAAATTGGAAAAGCCCAAGTTTCCATCAGTTTCCCGGATTGCCGGCTATTGGGGCCGGGGGGGCGGCGGGCCACAGCACAACCGGTGTCAGAAGCGAATGACTGACCGCAGCTTCAGGATTTCCACGTTTAGACGCACGTGCGCTACACCCTGAAGCTGCAGTCAGTTTCAAAGGGGTAACGACAGCGAGCACTGTCAGTGCGCCGTTATTGCCCACCGCAAATTCTAGCCCATTGTGTTCTGTTGCCATACTGTCACACTGACCCTGTAACAGAGGTTATTGCCCTGAAATGCAGCGTTGTTGATCTAATCATCAGGCACTTTTCTGATCTGTGGCAGAATTCTGCCACAAGCTTGTTTACCCCAAATGCTGTGCCACTAAATGAAAAGGACTCAGTCCTGTAACCCCTACCAGAGTTCATGCCATCATGTGTCCATCCACTCGCCCACAGCAAGGGAAGGTAGATTCAAGGGATAATCAACCCCAAACTGCCTTCAGCAAAAATAATGCTGAAAGCAGAATCCATAATATCTTTAATTAATAGTGGATAAATATTTGAAAAAAAATAAACATTTAAGAGGGGTGGGGAGAGGGCAGGGAAATGGGATGAAGTGGATATCCGTTGCAATGAGTCAGCACGGGAAGGTTGGGTCAAATGGCCACCTTCTGTGCTGCAAGACTCTGATTCTGATTCCTCATAGCTGGAATTGGAGTCAGGTTGCCAGAGGCCTCTCTCTCTCTCTCTCTATATAGGGGCTGATACAGGACATGGAGGAGGGAGAAGAGAGTAGAATCTCTTAAAATCATCCCAAAGAGAAAAGGATTTTTTTTTAAGTTGTTGAGTATTTAGAAGTCGGTATCGCAACATTAAAACAAATTTTGAGCCATTTAATACAAATAGGGAATCTCACTTTTCCCCCAACAGTTAAGCACTTCCACAGAAAAAAAACCCAGTATACTGGAAAATTCAATTCCATCATTTAAAATCGGAGAAGATTATTGTAACAGGGATGTAAAGGTACTTTAAAAAAAAAACTCGATGAACAAAAGTAACCATATTTCACCAACACCAGGCACATCTCCCAGTTGAAGCCACACTGTGATGGTCAGGCTGCAGTGCCCCAGTACAGCCCGACCCTGACCAACAACCTCGAGAAAACACACACACATTTAGAACTCGAGCCCCTTTCCTAGATTAAACGCAAAAAAAACCAACATCTTTTTTTTTACTATCAATCAGTCGAAGGGAACGACACTCTAGCCAAGAATCTTACCTCTTCCGGGCCTTTTCAGTTTGCCAGTGTAAACAACGAAGTCACAACAACGCACTCGTGTGATGTGGCAGTGGATCTGAACATGCACCAGCCACTCTTAAATCCTCCCAGCGGCTGACATCATTGAACAGCAGAGAGAGCAGAGCCGCAAGCCCATCACACCACCCTGACTCCCTCCCTTACTCACTCCCTCCCTCTCTCACCCCTACCTCACCCACCCACTCTGCGCAAGCACCGCACCAGTCCCGGTGGGCTCACTGGTGTTTACACAGGGACTGTCTACAGACCTGCTGCCATCCGACCTACACAAGGGTGCATTTGCATTTAGACCACGCCTGCTGACGAGTCAGCTAATACAACGAGGAACAAGCCCCCAGCTCGGTTTCTTCTTCCCTTTAAGCACTAGCAACACAAAAGAAACATCAGAGGAAGCAAAGCAGCAGCTTTGTTCAGGACTATAACCTGGTGTTGTGTGACTTCTTACATTTGTTCACCCCAGTCCAACACCGGCATCTCCACACCATTGCTAAAGTCAGATCTCTTTGATTCAGATCAGCAGCAGAGGGAGGGGGTGCTGGGTTTCCTGAGAGGGCTGGGAATCCCCCCTCGCACTGCCCCAGTGCTGTATCCCAGTGATGACTAGGCTGGGCTGGGCTGATCCACTCAGCCAATCGAGCAGTGGTTCTGAGCGAGCCTGTTGCAACGCTTGGCTGGGTTTACACGGAAGGTCATTAGTCATTTCAAGGAAACTTACTGGTTCATCAGCCGATTGTTTTCGTTCAAATCGAATCAACTCGGGGAAAACTTTCAACATACTTCATTCATAACAAGTTGTTGCATGGCTAATGGTTTTCCAAATTAATTTGGAAGTCAGTGAGGAACATCAAGAGGATAATCATACCTATTTTAACAATCTGTTTAATATTTTCGACATTTCACAAGGAGGGAAAAAAATGCAATATTGTCACTGCCTCAAAGTTTAAAACTATTAAAGTGCAAACCACATGATTTGGGGTCTTTTGTTAGATTCAGTGTTTAATATTAACATTCATTTGTTTTATTCTCTTTTGAATTTTGGAGTATTTTTGTTTGAACTGATGACACCAGCTCCGGGATTACGGAGCCTAAGGGTGTGGAGGTCTTGAATTAACGTGCAAAGGTTCGCTGTATTGTGGCATAACTACAAGGTGAAAGAGAAGGCAACTGAAGTTAGGATTAGATGGCTACAGTAGCACTCCCTGAATCTCGTGCTGTGCAAGAATGCATGATGGGGCACCACTACTTTGGAGGTCTTGAGTGACCAAGAGAGCAATATCACACAGAATCACCACAGTGCAGATAGAGGCCATTTCGGCCCATCGAGCCTGCAGCGACACATATCCCACCCTATCCCCGTAACCCCACGTATTTAATCCCCTAACACTAAGGGTCAATTTATCATAGCCAAATCAACCTAACCCGCACATCTTTGGACTGTGGGAGGAAACCGGAGCACCCGGAGGAAACCCACGCAGACACAGGGAGAATGTGCAAACTCCACACAGACAGTCGCCCGAGGCCAAATTTGAACCCGGGTCCCTGGCGCTGTGAGGCAACAGTGCTAACCACTATGCCACCGTGCCTTTGAGGGCGGGAACATTTGGAGATGTGGCAGGGAATGAGAGATGGCTTCTCTGCCAGTGCCACCACATTTTATTCCCCCTCCATCCCAGCACACTCACTCTTCTGCCTTTGTCTCTCTGCCCCAGCCTATTCCATTTAGCTGTGGTCTCTGCTCACCAAATCAAATCAAAATCAAATCAAATCAACTTTTATTGTCATTGTTAGTGCACAAGTGCAGTACAACGAAATGTAGGCTTGCGGCACCCGAGAGTGTACATTTAGATTAAGACATTTAAACATTCAACATACATTTGGCTTGTAATACATTAACATAAACATAACCATAATAAAGTGCATTGGCAGATGTGCAGGCTTTAGAGTTTATTTGTGGAGTTCAGTAGGATGACAGCCCTGGGAAAGAAGCTGTTCCTAAATCTGGTCGTACGGGTGCGAATGCATCTGTAGCGTCTCCCAGATGGCAGGAGGGCGAACAGACTGTGGCTGGGGTGGGTAGGGTCTTTGATGATGGACCGTGACCTCCGTAAACAGCGTTTCTGGTATATGTGCTCTATGGTCGGTAGCCATGGCCCAATCTCTGTCTGGTATGTGCTGTCGCTGCTACATCCTTCATTTAAAAAAATATTGAGGCTTTTTATGGTAATACCGTGTTATGGGTCTGGAACAAGGTCGCCTGCAGGCGGAGTTCTCCCCCGTCAGGAGTGGCGGCTGTCCTTCGGGAGCCGCTGCCCAGGAATCCGCACCTCCACGACCGCGGGTCCATGTGGCTGGTGGAGGGCAGGGCTGTGTCTGGCAAGGTGACCAGAGTCGGGGACCTGCTTGATGGCGGAGGAGCGGGTTGGATGGTGCCGGAGGAGCTGGCGCAGCGCCTGTCCTGGGCCAATGTCCGGCTCGCGACCAAAGCCATCGAGTCGCTGAAAGTGGCACTGGGTCTCGGCTCCACTAGGTGTATCGAGGAGGCTTAGGCATGTGGGGCAATCCCGTCTGAACTGACCCCTGTCTGACAGAATTCCTCTTCGGCCCCGAAACCCATCTCGGGAACCAGCGCCTCACAACTTGAGCCATCTCCGGGAAATCCCTTCCATGCCTTTTGTTGTGTCGGTACCTTTCTATCTAGACACAATTTAGGACTCAGAACTCAGAGATTCAAACATGAAGTGCTTTATTTAGGAAGGAAAGGAAGTTCTGGAAAGTTCCGAACAAAGAGAGCTAAACTTAACCAAGGGAACACCCAACCATTTATCTGCTGTGACAGCGCCACCACAGGTGGGAGGAGAACACACAATATATAACATATTCCTCCCCTCTTAAATGAAAGGTCCACATTATTCCTCAACAGGTAAGTTACTTTCAATGCACTCACTAACCAAGGGTAGAGGTAGACTGTCTCAAACCCTGACTTTACCCTGGGGTTTTTCCTGCCCCAGTCTTGTGGGTAAGTCACTAAGCCTACAGATCCAAGTGTCTTGGAGGCCGCCGCTCCCTGACAGGATACCGGCGGTCATCGCTGGCTTCCACAGCAGTAGGCATTGACACAGGCCTGGATGGAGAAGGTGCCTGTGTCAGTCGAAAGTCAAGAGTTTGCACAGGTGGAACAGTCTCTATGACTTCCTGTGTTGGAGAAGAGCACTGTGGCAAAGGATGCTGGTTTGCGGTATCATCCGGAAACAGTTCAGGCCAACCAGCCGTTGGAGCCTCTGTGGCTGTCTCTGCTCCTAGCAACAGTGATCTGTGTGTCTTCTCCAGACGACGTCCTCGGCAGTCTCAACCGTGTAAGACACAGGGCCTGTCTGCGCGATCACCGTAACAGGAACCCATTTCGGTCCAGTGTTGTAGTTTCGAGCTAGGACGTGCTCTCCAGGGTATAACCGTCTCTCCTTGGCTCTTTTCTCTCTCTTTTCAACTTGAGCTTCTTGTTGACAATGGACAACCTGTTCTGCCCTTGGAGGTTTGAGTAAGTCAAAACTTGTCCGCAACTGCCTCTTCATCATGAGCGAAGCGGGGGAAGTTTTGGTTGTGGCATGCGGCTCGTTCCTGTAGGACAACAGGAAGCTGTTCAGATGTTGGTGGATGGAGCCCTGACCTTGCGATGCCTTCAAGGCATGCTTCAAAGTTTGCACGAACCTTTCTGCCAGGCCGTTAGTAGAGGGATGATAGGGCGCAGACCTGATGTGTTGGACACCATTCACATGCAGGAAGGTTGCAAACTCCTGTGATACAAATTGTGGACCATTGTCACTTACAAGTTGTTCCGGTGAGCCATAACGGCTGAACATCTCACCAAGTTTGTCAATTGTTTTCTCTGCCGTGGTGGACCACATCACAGCGACCTCCGGCCACTTGCTACGAGCGTCCACAACCACCATAAACATCTTCTCTTCGAAAGGACCGGCGAAGTCCACATGTACTCGCTGCCACACTTCTGCAGGCCAATCCCAGGGGTGTAGGGTTGCCAGCTGTGGAACATTCCGGACCCTTTGACATGGGGAACATGTTTTGGCTTTCTCCTCAATAATTCCATCAAGACCTGGCCACCAGGAGTAGCTTCTTGCCATTTCCTTCATCCGAACCATCCCACTGTGGCCTGTATGAAGTTGTTGCAGTATAGGTGCCCTCAGAGGTGGCGGAATGATGACACGGCGTCCCCAAAGAAGACAACCTGCCTGGACGGAGAGCTCATTTCTTTTTGAAACGTAAGGTTTCAAACTAGGAGAATCTCCTATAGCTCTCCCTCGAATGACATCGTCCATTACCTCAGACAGGACTGGATCGTTGCGGGTGTACCTTCGCACCTGAACTGCCGTGACAGGTGCTCCCTCCACTTGTCTAAAGTAGAAGATGTCTATCTGATGAGGCTCTGGGGGAGTAACAAGCAAGGGTAGCCTCGAGAGACCGTCTGCGTTGCCGTGCAAGTCTGATTTGCGATATTTGATGTCGTATGTGTGTCCTGACAACAGTAAAGCCTACCTTTGCATCCTGCTTGCAGCAAGAGACAGAATTCCGAGTGTGGGGCCCGAAGATTGAAGTCAATGGACGGTGGTCCGTCAGGAGTGTGAACCTTCTCCCAAACAGGTACTGATGAAATTTTCGAATTCCAAAAACGATTCCCAAGGCCTCGCGCTCAATCTGTGCATAGTTACTCTCGGCCTTGTTCAAGGTGCGTGATGCGAAGGCGATAGGTTTTTCTTCACCAGAAGGCATGATGTGGGATATGACTGCTCCCACACCATATGGTGATGCATCACATGCTAGCTGCACGGGTAGCTTTGGGTCGAAGTGTGTCAGGACCTCCGATTTCAGCAATGCTTTCTTTGCTTGGGCGAAAGCTTCGTTGCACAGTTCAGTCCATTTCCATGTTTTGCCTTGACATAGCAACATTGCTGAAGCCGTTACATCAGTTGCTAAGTCTGGAATAAACTTCCCATAGTAGTTAAGTAGCCCCAGAAATGAACGTAACTGGCTCACATTCTGGGGTGCTGGGGCCTCCACGATCACCTTGACCTTTGACGGCGCCTTATGCAGGCCAGTAGCGTCAATCACATGCCCCAGGTACTCAACTGAAGACTGAAAGAATTCACATTTGTCCTTACGAACTCTGAGTCCATACTCTTTCAGTCATTGTAGTGTCGCATCCAAGTTCAGAAGATGATCCTCCTCATTTGTCCCTGGATGTCGTCCAGGTAGCACTGGACTCCTGGCAGTCCACTCAAAATCTGATCCATTGCCCTTTGGAATAGAGCAGGGGCCGACATAATTCCAAACGGAAGGCGGCAGTACCTGTATAGCCCCTTGTGTGTCAATATTGTCAGCAGCTCCTTTGATTTGTCATCGACATGCATTTGTAGATAAGCCTGGCATAAGTCTATTTTGCTGAACTTTTGCCCTCTGGCCAGGCCCGTAAAAAGATCATCAATGAGGGGAAGAGGGTACTGTTCCGCAGACAGCACCGGGTTAATAGTCACTTTAAAATCCCTGCAGATTTGAACAGATCCGTCCTTTTTCAGGACAGGAACAATGGGTATGGCCCATTTGCTCACGCTCACAGGCTCCAGGACTCCATTCTCGACTAAGGCCTCCAAGTTAGCCTCAACTTTTGGCCTAATTGCATAGGGTACAGGTCGGGCTTTGTGAAACTTCGGCTTGCTGTCAGGTTTAATGTCCAGTCTCACGCTGATCTTTTTCATGCTCCCAAGTTCCCCATTGAAGAGTTCTGCATGTTTGTTTAACACTGCAGTCAGACCTGACTCCCCTTTTGACATCATGCGGACTGCCACGCACGTCCCAATAGCGATGGGTAATTTCCCTTTACCACATATAGTGGCAGTTTCGCAGTCTGTCCGTTCAATTTAACTGTCACCTCAATGGCGCCTCTCATGGCCACAGGTTCGTGGTATATGTCTTTAGCACAATGTTTGTTGGCTGAAGGGTAAGATGCTTTAGCATTTTGTTGTAGACAGTGTCTGAAACAAGGGACACAGCCGCGCCTGTGTCCACCTCCATCCGCACTGATTGTCCCCCCACCAGTGGTGATACCCAGTAGCCATTTGAACCACCTGCAACCATCAGTGTGTGCACCTCTTCCTCCTCAGAGGTGTCGCTCCCCTGTTTTGCTTGTTCCATCATACTGCACTGAATGAACACTCCTTTTCCTCTCTTGTCCAAATACAGACATTTTGCTTTCATGCTTCCCAGCTCTGTCTGTTCTTTTTTTACCTATACAGGCACGTTCAATGTGACCCTTTTTGCCAGAATTTCGGCATTCCAGCTCCGTACACCAGCAGTCATTAGCGTGATGGCCCGTTTTCCCACAACGGTAACATGTGCCGTTCCGCGCACCTTTAGGCTCAGATGACACCTTGTGAACTCTCCCTGTTGAACTCAACTGGTGAGCCTCCTTTTCCGCCATCTCCATGGAGACACTAACTTCAATGGCCTTTTCAAGGGTAAGGTTGTCCTCAGTAAGAAGGCACTTCTGTGTGGCTGCATTTTGCAGACCACACACGAGTCTGTCTCTAATGGTGTCCTTCAGCACCTCCTTGAACTCGTAGTGTTCTGACAACCTTTTTAAAGCAGCAATAAACATCGTCACTGATTCCCCCTCCTCTTGATTCCATTTGTGATATCTAAATCTCTCAGCAATAACCAGAGGTTTTGGTGAAAAATGTGCTCCAAGAATAGTTGCTTATATGTTTTAGTTCCTGGCTTATCTGGCTGCACGAGGCTGCGAAGTAAATTGAATGTCTTCGGCCCCATTACACTCAAAAAAGTAGGCACAACCTTTTCGTTTGCCACCACATTCGCCAATACAAAATAGTCAAAACGTTCCGTATATGCGCTCCATTGCTCCACATTTTCATAAAAATCACCGATGTTTCCTAATATAGTAGCCATCTCACGTTTCAAATTAAAATTTCTGTTTACTCACTGCCATAACGTTAATGTGATGCTGCAATCTCTGTTCCGAGTGTTTTGTAGTCGAAAACAAGAAAGTTCCCACAACGCAGATTCATCCGATCCTCGTCGCCACTTGTTGTGTCGGTACCTTTCTACCTAGACACAATTTAGGACTCAGAACTCAGAGATTCAAACATGAAGTGCTTTATTCAGGAAGGAAAGGAAGTTCTGGAAAGTTCCGAACAAAGAGAGCTAAACTTAACCAAGAGAACACCCAACCATTTATCTGCTGTGACAGCGCCACCACAGGTGGGAGGAGAACACACAATACATAACACCTTTCACTCTGCAGAGGGGTTTCCTGTACGGGCTGCTCCTGCACACCCTCCATTTAGCCATCTTCGTCTGGGGTCCGGACACGCCTTGGCGCACCATCTTGCCGTTCGGCGGAGGTCCCCAATGGAGGGCTCTCTACGCGGGAGTCCTCCCTTTATCTATTGGGGACTTGGCCTGGAGGGTGTTTCACGGGGCAGTCCCATCTAATAAGGTTTAAAGTAGGTTCATGGACTCCCAGGCCACCTGCCTTTTCTGTGGCCTGGAGGAGTCCATGTTCCATGTTTATATGTGAGAGGTTGCAGCCCCTCTTCCACTATCTGAAGGGGCTGCTGCTTGATTTTTGGCTGCACTTCAGTCCCACGCTCCTGATCTTTGGTCACCGTGGTGCAGGGGGGGAGCGGGCAGATCGGGGGACGTCCTCGTAGCACAGCTCCTGGGCCTGGCCAAAGTGGCCATTAACTGGTCCGGGCAGCGGGCGGTCGAGGGGGTTGTTTGGCCCAACTGCCTGCCTCTCTTCCGCGGTTACGTTCATGCCTCGGTGGTCCTGGAGATGGAGCACGCGGTGTCCGCTGGCACGCACGAGGCCTTCTGCGACCGGTGGGCGCCGCGGGGGGGGGTGCAGGGAGAGAGGAGATTGGAGTGCATCATCACCCTGGAAACTAAATTTTAATTTAATTTGTTGAGTTTTATTTAATGCTTTTTGTTATGTTACAGTTTATTTGTTATATTGCTTCCCCAAAATAGTACACAAGGATGCATTTGCATTTAGACCACGCCTGCTGACAGTCAGCTAATAAAACAAGGAAAAGCCGCCAGCTCAGTTTCTTCTTCCTTTAAACACTAGCAAAAAAATATCAGAGGAAGCAAAGCAGCAGCTTTGTTCAGGATTCTGACCGCACACTCTCTCTCTTGCTAAAGACAGCTCTCTTTGATTTAGATCAACAGCAGAGGTGGGGGTACTGCTGGGTTTCCTGAGAGGGCTGGGAATCCCCCCTCTCGCTGCCCCAGTGCTGTGTGCTGTATCCCAGTGATGACTGTGCTGGGCTGGGCTGATCCGTCAGGAGGTGGGGACAACCTGGGCTGATCCACTCAGCCAATCGAGCAGCGGTTCTGAGCGAGCCTGTTGCAACGCTTGGCTGGGTTTACACGGAAGGTCATTAGTCATTTCAAGGAAACGTACTGGTTCATCAGCTGAATGCTTTTGTTCAAATCGAATCAACTCGGGGAAAACTTTCAACATACTTCATTCATAACAAGTTGTTGCATGGCTAGTGGTTTTCCAAAATAATTTGGAAGTCAGTGAGGAACATCAAGAAGATAATCGTACCTATTATTTTAATTGAATCTGTTTAATATTCCCGAACTGTCACAAGGAGGAAAAACAATGCAATATCGTCACTGCCTCAAAGTTTAAAACTATTAAAGTGCAAACCACATGATTGGGATCTTTTGTTAGATTCAGTGTTTAATATTAACATTCATTTGTTTTATTCTCTTTTGAATTTTGGAGTATTTTTGTTTGAACTGAAAGTGCTGATGACATCAACTCAACCAAACTATTACACTCCTTCTCTATTCTCAAAAATTCTAGCTTGTGCCTATGGTAGAAGATAATAGTAAGTGATGAGAAGAATTACAGGGGGAGTAATTCGGTTGCTTAGCACCTCCCGTTAGCGCCTCTGGGGGCGTTAACGGGGCACTAGGTACTTAGCGCCCGAACGCGGCAATTTTAGCGTCTCTCGCTAGTTTACTCTCATTCTATTTTCCCTTTCTTTATCAATTTCTTGGTCCTCCTTTGCTGAATACTAAAATCCTCCCAATCCTCAGGCTTACTGCTCTTTTTGGCAACATTATAAGCCTCTCCCTTTGATCTAAGACTATCTTTAACTTCCCTTGATAGCCACGGTTTGACCACATTTCCTGTGGGGTTTTTGTGCCTTAAAGGAATGTATATTTGTTGTAAATTATGTATTAATTCTTTAAATGCTAGCCATTGCTTGTCTATCATCATACCTTTTAATGTAGTTTCCCAATCTACCTTAGCCAACTCGCCCCTCATACCTACGTACAGGAAAATCTCTCTTAACCGGCAAAATTCAGGAGTAGGTTCAGGTAAGTTTTACTTTATATTAGTGGCCGTGTAACTGGGGTTCCTGCACCTGTGGCCGTGCAACAGGAACTCCTGCACCTGTGGCTGTGTACGGGGCTCTCGTACCTTGGTAACTATACCTCTCTGTAATCCGGACTTTTTGATCAACCGGCACCACGCCGGTCCCATCGGTGCCGGATAAAAAAGAGTTTCCTGTAGTTTGCTTTGTTTAGATTTAAGACCCTAGTTTCAGAATTTAACTAAATCACTTTCAAACTCAATATAAAATTCTATCATATTATGGTCACTCTTCCCTAAAGGCCCCTTCACTACAAGGTTATTAATTAACCGGAAGATCGTGGCCGGCCTCAGCATCATCAGTGGGGAGGGGAGGGGTCCGGGAAGGCGATCGGAGGTCTCATGAGGGTGTCTCCAACGTTAAAACCGGAAGGAGGCGGGTTCAGGTCGGGAATCCGATTTTTAACAATTTAACTACCCCCACACTCCAAACCCACCTGCCTTTTAGGTTAAAATTCCCTGCGATGTGTTTAAGAGCTTGGAGACAGAGCTGGGAGATCGCAAATGGAATGGAGGGATTTTGTGAGCGCAGGAATTGGTGGAGAGGAGGAAGGCGGTGGAGCTGGTCTGACTGATAAAGGAGGAGTGGAGCCACAGAACCCAAGGTTTCTAAGTTGAAATTCATGAGAGCGGCCCTGCGGGAGAGCGAGAGGTGTGGCCGCAGATAAAGGTAGGCCCAAGAGCCCGGAACGCAGTAAGTGACGTCAGCGCAAGGGAAGGAGCTGATTGGTGAGTAGTTGGTGATTTTTATCTAAGTCTTAAGTTTATTTCTGTTAATTACTTAATAGTCTATTAAGTAGAGGCACGGCAGGGCAGCTCGGTCCCGTGGAATGCACATCCTGTGCCATGTGGGAACTCCAGGATGCTTCCCGTGTCCCGGACAACCACATGTGCAGGAAGTGTCGTCAGCTGGAGGAGCTCGAGCTCCAGATGTCAGAGCTTGAGCAGCAGCTGGTGTCACTGCAGTGCATCCGTGAGGCTGAGAGCTTCATGGATAGGACATTTCAGAAGTGGTCACCCCGCAGTGTAAGGGTGTGCAGGCAGAGAGGGAATGGGTGACTGCCAGACAGACAAGGAGGACCAGGCAGGTGGTGCAGGAGCCCCCTGAGTGCATCTCATTCTCCAACCGGTATACTGGTGAGGGCGATGGTTCCTCTGGGGAGTACAGCCAGAGCCAAGTCCATGGCACCACGGGTGGCTCAACTGTACAGCGGGGGAGGAGGGAGATCTGGAAAGCAATAGTGATAGGGCATTCAATAGTCAGGGGAACAGACAGGCGTTTCTGTGGCTGCAAACGTGACTCCAGGGTGGTATGTTGCCTCCCTGGTGCCAGGGTCAAGGATGTCACTGAGTGACTGCAGAACATTCTGAGGGAGGAGGGTGAACAGCCAGAGGTCGTGGTCCATAGCGGTATCAACAACATAGGTAGAAAGAGGGATGAGGTCCTGCAGGCAGATTTTAGGGAGCTAGGAAAGAGGGAAAAAAGCAGGACCTCAAAAATAGTAATCTCCGGATTACTCCCGGTGCCATGAGCTAGTGAGTATAGAAATAGGAGGATAGAGCAGATGAATGCGTGGCTGGAGAGATGGTGCAGGAGGGAGGGCTTTAGATTCGTGGGATATTGGGACCGGTTCTGGGGGAGGTGGGACCTGTACAGGCCGGACGAGTTGCACCTCAACAAAGCTGGGACCAATGTCCTCACGGGGCAGTTTACTAGTGCTGTTGGGGAGGGTTTAAACTAAGTTGGCAGGGGGATGGGCACGAGGATGTAGCATTAGAAAGGAGAAACAAGGTGCACAAAGGATTGGGAGAGACAGACAGCACTAGAGTAAGAACTAGCACGGTATTAGATGAGGTCAGACTAAGAGAGAATACAAGAAGGTCTAAGACAGGTTTACAGTGCATGTGTGTGAATGCACGAAGTATGGTAAATAAGGTTGGTGAGCTGCAGATGCAAATAGACACATGGGAATATGATGTCGTGGTGATAACGGAGACCTGGCTCAAAAAAGGGCAGGATTGGGTACTAAATATTCCTGGATACGTATAAGGTGTTCAGGAAAGATAGGGAAGGAAAGAAAGGAGTTGGGGTGGCAGTATTGATTAATGAGAAAATTACAGTGCTGGAGAGAGAGGATGTCCTGGAGGGGTCAAGGACAGCATTTATTTGGTTAGAGTTGAGAAACAATAGCGATGCCATTACATTACTAAATCTATTCTATAGGCCACCAACTAGTGGGAAAGATATAGAGGAGCAAATTTGCAGGGAAATTACAGAGAGGTGCATGAACTATAGAGTAGTGATAATGGGGGACTTCAACTATCCTAATATATACTGGGATCGTAATAGTGAAAAGGGCAGAGAGGGGGAAGAATTTCTAAAGTGTGTTCAGGAGAACTTTCTTGATCAGTACATTTCTGGCCCAACGAGGAAGGAGGCATTGCTGGATCTGGTTCTGGGGAATAAGGTGGGTCAAGTAGAGCAAGTGTCAATAGGGGAACATTTAGGGAACAGTGATCACAGTATCATAAGGTTTAGATTAGCTATGGAAAAGGACAGGGAGCAATCTGGAGTAAAAATACTTAATTGGAGGAAAGCCAATTTCATTTGGTTGAGAGCGGACCTGGCCCGGGTAAATTGGAATCAAAGATTGGCAGGCAAAACTGTAATCAAACAATGGACTGCCTTTAAATGGTTCGGGTACAGTTGAGATACATTCCCACGAGGGGGAAAGGTAGGGCAACTAAAGCCGGAGCTCCCTGGATGATAAAAGAGATAGAGAGTGTGGTAAACCACTAATCTGCCTGTACAGAACATGTCTGGGCATGCCTCAGCTGGCTCCGCCCCTGGCTCCACCCCTAAGCCCAGGTATAAAGGTGATTGACCTCCAGTCCCCCTGGCTTTAAGGATCGGTCTACCAGCAGAGGCATGCTCGTATTCTTTTGTTAATAAAAGCCTACTTGTTATAAGTTTAACTCTTAGTCTTCTGGAGTTATTGATGGCGCATCAATTTTATTAACAAAAGGTTTTGAAATGGAGCAAGTCCTGAAACCGGAACGCCTGGAACTGGACCCTCAAACGGCGGATGCATCAAATAACTTCGAGCACTGGCTGAGCTGCTTCGAAGCATTCCTGCAGGCCTCCAGCACTACCGTCAGGACCGAAGCCGACAAACTGCTAGTACTGAACTCACGGGTGAGCCACCAAGTATATTCGATTATCCAAGACGCTGTATCCTACATGGCCGCTATCACGATACTAAAAGAACAATATACTAAGCCAGTCAACGAGGTCTACGCTAGACACCTCCTGGCTACCCGCAAACAGCAACCCGGGGAATCGGGTGACAAATACCTACGGGCACTGAGAGTCCTCGGCCGGGACTGCAAGTGCAAGTCGGTGACGGCCGCGGAAAATACTGATGACCTAATCAGAGACGCCTACGTCGCCGGCATCAGGTCCAGCTACACTCGACAGAGACTGCTAGAGCAAAGTGGGCTCAACCTGCAGAAGGCTGTGGCCCTTGCTAACTCGTTGGACGTGGCCCTCCAAAACATGGATGCCTACCCCCCCCCGACCATACGGCTCTCCCCGCCCCGTGGATGCCGCGGGGGCCGCCATCTTGGGACACGGTAAGGCCACAGGCCTGCGCCACGCCACCACCGCCACGGCCCACCTGCAGCCCAACTACAGCTGCGATGTCCAGAGGCTCAAAGTGCTATTTCTGTGGCCAGGCCAAGCACCCCAGACAACACTGCCCGGCGAAGGACGCGATCTGCTCCAAATGCGGAAAGAAGGGGCACTATGCCAAAGTGTGCAGGGCGAAACCGACCAACTCCAGCAGCGTCGCGTGTGAGCTGTGCAGGTCGCCATCTTGGACACCACCAGCCGCGTGTGAGCCGTGCGGGCCGCCATCTTGGACATCACCAGCCGCGTGTGAGCGGTGCGGGCCGCCATCTTGGACGTCACTTTGGGACCAGGCCCCTGACTCCCCCACTACCTCGCGCGAGTACAACAGCGACCCACCGACCTCAACGATGGCCTCCATCATCCTGGACCAATCCAGGCCTCACCAACTGGCCAGGTCCACGATGGACATCAAGGTAAACGGTCACGCAACAAAGTGTTTATTTGACTGCGGGAGCACGGAGAGCTTTAGCCACCCCGACACAGTGCGACGCTACTCCCTATCAGTCATGCCCACGTGCCACCGGGTCTCTATGGCCTCCAAGTCCCATACGGCGGACGTCGGCGGCTACTGTGTAGCAACCCTGACAGTAATGGGCACAGAGTACAAAGACTTTAAACTCCTTGTCCTGCCACAGCTCTGCGCTGCTGTGCTACTGGGACTGGATTTCCAGTGCCACCTAGAGAGTGTCACGATGGCGTACGGCGGGCCCCTGCCCCCACTTACAGTCTGCAGCCGGCAAAATTTAAAACAACCGCCGCGCACAATATGCAGCCTATCCACCCTGAAAGTCAGCACCCCCCCCCGTTGTTTGCTAATCTCGCCCACGACTGCAAGCCCATCGCAACAAAAAGCAGGCGGTACAGTGCCGGGGATAGAAGCTTCATTAAAATAGAAGTAGAGAGACTCCTGCGGGAGGGGATTATCGAGGGCAGCACCAGCCCGTGGCGAGCCCAAGTAGTGGTCGTGAAGACCGGCGAGAAACAGTGCCTGGTCATTGACTACAGTCAAACAATCAATAGGTATACCCAATTAGACGCATACCCCCTTCCCCGCATATCTGATATGGTCAATCAGATTGCACAGTACCGGGTATTCTCTACCATTGACCTGAAGTCGGCATACCACCAACTCCCTATCAGACCTGAAGACCGCCAGTATACTGCCTTTGAGGCAAACGGCCGCCTCTACCACTTCCTGAGTCCCCTTCGGCGTCACCAACGGGGTCTCAGTCTTCCAAAGGGAGATGGACTGGATGGTTGACCAGAACGCGCTGCAGGCCACTTTTCCCTACCTGGACAATGTCACCATCTGCGGCCATGACCAGCAGGGCCATGACGCCAATCTAGAAAAATTCCTCCGAACAGCCTAGCGCTTAAATTTGACATACAACAAAGAAAAGTATATGTTTCGCACCACCCGCCTCGCTATCCTTGGCTGTGTAGTGGAAAACGGAGTCATCGGCCCCGGCCCCGACCCCGACCGAATGCGCCCCCTTCTGGAACTACCCCTGCCTCACTGCCTCAAAGCCCTGAAGAGATGTCTGGGGTTTTTCTCTTATTACGCCCAATGGGTGCCCAATTACGCGGACAAAGCCCGGCCCCTTATCAAGTCAATCTCCATCCCCCTGGCGGCAGAGGCCCATGCAGCCTTCACCCGCATAAAAGAGGACATTGCAAAGGCTACAATGCACGCCGTGGACGAGTCCATCCCTTTCCAAGTGGAGAGCGATGCGTCTGACTTCGCCCTGGCCGCAACCCTTAACCAGGCGGGGAGACCCGTGGCCTTCTTTTCACGAACCCTCCAGGGCCCCGAAATTAGACACTCCTCAGTCGAAAAGGAGGCCCAGGCTATAGTGGAGGCTGTATGGCATTGGAGGCATTACCTGGCCGGTAAACGCTTCACCCTGCTCACTGACCAACGATCAGTAGCATTTATGTTCAATAACAAGCAGAGGGGCAAAATCAAAAACGACAAGATATTGCGGTGGAGGATCGAATTATCCACCTACAATTATGATATCTTATACCAGCCCAGGAAACTTAATGAGCCCCCGGACGCCCTATCCCATGGAACATGTGCCAACGCACAGGTCGATAGGCTACGGGCCCTCCACAACGATCTCTGCCACCCGGGGGTCACCAGGTTTTTCCACTTCATTAAGGCCCGCAACCTGCCTTACTCCATCGAGGAGGTCAGGACCATGACCAGGAACTGCCAAGTCTGTGCCGAATGCAAACCGCACTTTTATAGGCCAGACAGGGCGCACCTGATAAAAGCCACCTGCCCCTTCGAGCGCCTAAGCGTAGATTTTAAAGGGCCCCTACCCTCCTCTGACCGCAACACGTACTTCCTCAACATCATTGACGAGTACTCCCATTTCCCGTTCGCTATCCCCTGCCCGGACATGACCAGCGCCACAGTCATCAAATGTCTCAATGACCTCTTCGCCATATTCGGTTTTCCCAGCTACATCCATAGTGACAGGGGCTCGTCGTTCACGAGCGACAAGCTGCGCCAGTACCTGCTCGAAAAAGGGATAGCCACGAGCAGGACCACCAGCTACAACCCCCGGGGTAACGGACAAGTAGAAAGGGAGAACGCGACAGTGTGGAAAACCGCCATGCTAGCCTTAAAGTCCAGAGGCTTCCCAACCTCCCGCTGGCAAGAAGTCCTCCCCGATGCGCTTCACTCCATACGGTCACTACTCTGTACCGCCACGAACGCCACCCCTCACGAGAAAATGTTCGTCTTCCCTAGGAAATCCACCTCGGGGACATCGCTACCGCCATGGCTGACGTCTCCAGGGCCCGTCTTGCTCAGGAAGCACGTGAGGAGCCATAAAACAGACCCCCTGGTCGAATGGGTCCATCTCCTCCACGCCAACCCACAATATGCATGCGTGGCGTATCCTGACGGGCGGGAGGACACGGTCTCCATACGAGACCTCGCACCCTCAGGTGCCACCGAAAACACCATTGCCCACTACCCATTACCATTACCCACTACCATTACCCACGACACACCCCTAGAAGGGAATCCACATCTAACCCAAGTAGACGGCACGCCAGGGCCCTGTGACCCACCCTTATACACCCACCGACCCCGCACCCACGAAGATGACACGCCGGTGCTCCGGCCCACGCGGGAAATGGCCGCGGGAAAAGAACCGCCGCAGCCGGCACCACGACGATCACTACGGCAGACAAGACCCCTGGAGAGACTTGCCTATACGAACTTCTGAGACACTTCACCCCGCCGGACTCATTTTAAACAAGGGGTGAATGTGGTAAACCACTAATCTGCCTGTACAGAACATGTCTGGGCATGCCTCAGCTGGCTCCGCCCCTGGCTCCACCCCTAAGCCCAGGTATAAAGGTGATTGACCTCCAGTCCCCCTGGCTTTAAGGATCGGTCTACCAGCAGAGGCATGCTCGTATTCTTTTGTTAATAAAAGCCTACTTGTTATAAGTTTAACTCTTAGTCTTCTGGAGTTATTGATGGCACATCAGAGAGCAAGATAAAGCAGAAAAAGGGGACGTATGGCAGATGTCAGGTCGAGAATACAAGTGAGAACCAGGCTGAATATAGAAGGTTCAGAGGGGAAGTGAAAAAGGAAATAAGAGGGGCAAAGAGAGAGTGTGAGAATAGATTGGCAGCTAACATAAAAGGGAATCCAAAAGTCTTCTATAGGCATATAAACAGTAAACGGGTAGTAAGAGGAGGGGTGGGGCTGATTAGGGACCAAAATGGAGACCTACGCATGGAGGCAGAGGGCATGGCTGAGGTACTAAATGAATACTTTGCATCTGTCTTTACCAAAGAAGAAGATGCTGCTAAAGTCAGAGTGAAAGAGGAGGTAGTTGAGATACTGGATGGGATAAAAATTGATAAGGAGGAAGTACTAGAAAGGCTGCTGTACTTAAAGTAGATAAGTCACCGGGACCAGACGGGATGCATCCTAGGATACTGAGGGAAGTACAGGTGGAAATTGCGGAGGTCCTGGCCATAATCTTCCAGTCCTCCTTGGATACAAGTCTGGTGCCAGAGGACTGGAGAATTGCAAATGTTAGACGCTTGCTCAAAAAAAGGATGTAAGGATAAACCCAGGAACTACAGGCCAGTCAGCTTCACCTCGGTAGTGGGGAAGCTTTTAGAAACGATAATCTGGGACAAAATTAATGGTCACTTGGACAAGTGTGGGTTAATTAAGGAAAGCCAACACAGATTTGTTAAAGGCAAATTGTGTTTAACTAACTTGTTTGAGTTTTTTGATGAGGTAACAGAGAGGGTTGATGAGGGCAATGTGGTTGACGTGGTGTACATGGACTTCCAAAAGGCGTTTGATAAAGTGCCACATAATGGGCTTGCCAGCAAAGTTGAAGCCCATGGAATAAAAGGGTCAGTGGCAGCATGGATACGGAATTGACTAAGTGACAGGAAACAGAGAGTAGTGGTGAACGGTTGTTTTTCGGACTGGAGGAAGGTGCACAGTGGTGTTCCCCAGGGGTCGGTATTAGGACCACTGCTTTTCTTGATATAAATTAATGACTTGGACTTAGGTGTACAGGGCACAATTTCAAAACTTACAGATGAAACAAAACTTGGAAGTATAGTGAACAGTGAGGAGGAGAGTGATAGACTTCAAGAGGACATAGACAGGTTGGCGGAATGGGCGGACACGTGGCAGATGGAATTTAACACAGAAAAGTGCGAAGTGATACATTTTGGTAGGAAGAACGAGGAGAGGCAATATAAACTAAAGGGTACAATCCTAAAGAGAGTGCAGGAACAGAGAGACCTGGGGGTATATGTGCACAAGTCATTGAAGGTGGCAGGGCAGTTTGAGTAAGCAGATAAAAAAGCATACGGGATCCTGAGCTTCATAATTAGAGTCATAGGGGTCGATTTTCATTGACCCGTGGAGTCGGGCTTGGAGGCGTGCGGGGGATTAAAGTCCCGAATTCGGGGGTCCCGACACCATCCCGCCCACAACCGCCTCCATGTAAGTTTCAAAGGAGGCGGGTACCCGCCCTGCACTGGGACCCGCCTCCCCGAGGAGGGAAAGGATTAGTGCCAATTAACTGCCTGTTAACAGGTAGTTAACAGGCAGTTTTTAGCCTAATCCCTATTTTTAAGCTTGAACTGTGGGATTCCCGACGGCTCCAAACCACGCCAAGTTAGGGGAGTCGGGCCGTCGGGTTGAAGGGCTTGGAGGGGTCGAGATGTCGGTGTTCAGGTGAGTGATGGGTGCATGAGTGCAAAGGTAAGTGTGTTTGGTGTGTCTGAAGTGTGTAAAAAAGTTTAAATTACCTGTACTTACCTTTTCAGCCTTCCTTCCTCTAGGTTTCGGGAGTCCATCATCTCACCGGCACTGAAAGCAGAATGGCTGCAAACTGTCAAAAGTGACAGCCTGCAGCGTTCTGTGCCAGTGAGATTTCTAACTGAGTCTGTGTAGAAGGACTCAGGTTAGAAGTAAGACTGTCAGGGCTAGATTTTCAGTATAGGCAGTTTTGGGGCGCTAACCTTAGCGCCCGCCCGAAGTTAGCGCCCGCCCCAAAGTAGCGCCCCGTTGCCGGGAATTCAGTGGCTTCGCCCTAAGAGGTTGGTGGAGCGCTAAAAGAGGCGTTCCACTACTCTCTTTAGGCGCTAAGCCGGCGGTCCAGAGGGATAGCGCCCAGGCGGGGCGCAGCACGGGTGCGGTCATTTTTGCACTGACAGCAGACCCCGTGGTGCCGACCAGCTCTTAAAGGGGGAAGGGACGAATTGGTCTGCTGCCACGCCCTGCACACTGCAGCCTTGCAAAGAGGCCTCAACACTACTGCTCAGCCCCAGGGAGTCATGGCAACGCCAGAGAAGGCCCGTCAGCGTGCCCTGCGCTTCTCAGAGGGTGATCTGGACATCATGGTCACAGCTCTGGAGGTGAGGCGCAAGATCTTGTTTCCAGACAGTGGGAGGAATCCAACCCACCACGACTACACCAAAGCCTGGAAGCAGATCGCCCAGAGGGTGACGTTCACCGGCGAGGCCCCCAGGACCCACACACAATGCCGTAAGAAATACAACGATCTGACCAGGATTGTGAGGGTGAGTAGCCTTTCCAGTCTCCTCCTCATTCTTGCATGTACACCTGACATGATGGGCAAAGGGACCTGAAAGTCCTATTGGCCAGCCCTCAGCCAGCAGCATTGGGACAGTCATGAGCATCAAATGGCCATTCGGCACTCTACACTTTGGCCAAGCTATTCCACCATGGGAGGCAGTGGACAGTACATCAGGGCTTCACTCTGTCCAAGCTATTCCACCATGGGAGGCAGTGCACACTACATCAGGGCTTCACTCTGTCCAAGCTATTCCACCATGGGAGGCAGTGCACACTACATCAGGGCTTCACTGCGCACTTACAGCCCGTCCTTTCTCTTGCAGGCTAAAGTAGCGTTTAATCGCCAGGCCCGTGCCAGGGGTGGCCACGCCAAGCTGCAGAAGCTCACTCGGCTGGAGGAGCGCGTGTGTGTGCTCATGGGAGCCCGTGTGATTGTCCCCACAGCGTGCGGTGTATCCGACCCTCCACTGCCCGGCAATGGTAAGGACCTCGCCTTTTGGCCCTCTCGCGTCGCACTGGCCCATCCGAGCTACCTCCTTTGCCACTGTCCCACCAATGCGCTGAATCCCACCAGTCCTAACTCCCTCGCTGACGCCGTCTCCTCACTCTGAAGCTACTCTTGTGCATTCCTGCTTTCAGCTGGTGACGACCAGGACCCTGAGGCTGCCAGTGACAGCACCTCCAACCAGGAGGAGGAGGAGGAGCAAGCCAGACCTTCGGGGGAACAGTCACGTCCCGCAGGAGAGGAGGAAATGCTCAACACCTCCTCACTGGACGAGTGCCTGGAGGAACTGTCGCAGGGCAATGCAGCTTCTGGGACCAGTGGCGTCCAGCCACCCAGCAGCCGTGCGCGTGGCCCGCGGCCTTCCCCCCAAAGGGGGGAAGGATCAGAGGGGAGTGCTGCTGCTCGGCACACTCGCCGTCACCAACGCGGCAAGGGTCCCCTAGTTCGGCCCCCTCCTCCCCAGCGGGAGAGTCGCGACTCCAGTCCGGACACCTTCACTTCGGAGGAGGTGCGGAAGCTCGATCAGATGGCCGACGACTCGGACCGGCGCCACACGGAGCTCATGAGCGTGGTGGGGCGCATGCCTGAGGCCATCGAGTCGCTGGCGACCAGTGTGCGTGAGTTCGGGGCAGCAACTGCCGCGACTGGCCGCATGCTAACTGATGCCGTCAAGACCCTGGCGGATGTGATGCGCGCGCACACCAGGACCACAGGGCCACTCACTGCTGCCACACGCGCTGTCTCAGGCAGGCATCGCCAGGGCAGGCGCCGCGCTGGACCATCCCAGCAAGCCGGCCGTCGGCTGATTGCTGCGGATCCTGCAGTGCGGGCCCGGCCGAGTGCCACCGCGCCACAGCACCAGCCAGCGCATCCCAGACGCCTGCTGGCCCACATTGCGCCATCCGTCGCCGCCATTCCCCCTCTGGGCCGTCAAGGGCAAGCGGCTGCAGCTGATGGTGGCCAGGCTCAGGTGCGCCACTCAGGAGACGGCCCCTCGAGGCCCAAACGCCGTGTAGGCCGCCCCCCAGCGGCATCTGGCGGAAGGGCATCTGAGCCTCAGGCGCCTTCCCCCAGCCTCGCAGCAGCCACTGGGCAGAGCTTGCGAAGGAGCAGCAGGCAGGGCAGGGGAGGCAAAATGCTGGCCAAGGTCTCGCCCTCGCGGGCCACTCAGTAGAGGGTGTGGCCAGCTTTCCTTTAATATGGCGGTGGCCATCTTTATTTTGCCCATGGTTGTGCTTTTGGAGGGCTTTTTTTTTGCGTTAGGCCGACGTTGAGGCCCGGTTTCAATAAAGGTGGAGTGGCTCCTCCCCAGTTTGTGGGAGTGAGTCGTTTGTTGGGCTTTTTGTGGGGCCCGTTGATTGTTTTTGGGGATTCATGTGGGAAGGGCTTTTCATTTTTGTTTAATAAAAAATTATCTTTATTCATGCAGTCTCCATGGTTGTTCTTCTTAGTGTTTGTTGGCTTCGCCGGCTGAGGGCTTGCGGAGCGGCTGCATTCATCTTCCCTCATGGCCCCTGGCCATTCCCTGACAGGGGGCTTAGAAGTACCGTGTAATAAGGTGGCGTCGTGCGGCCCTTGGCCCTGGTCGCTCCCTCCTGGGAACGTACTCCTGCTCCTCCTCCTCCTCCTCCTCCTCCTCATGCTCCTCCTGCTCCTCCTCCTGAGGTGCTGGTCCAACGTCAGGTGGCAGTGCCTGAGTCCTGCGGATAGCCAGGTTGTGTAGCATGCAGCAAACCACCACAAATTGGGAGACCCGGTCCGGCGAATACTGGAGAGCTCCTCCGGAGCGATCAAGGCAGCGGAACCGCTGCTTGAGGACCCCAATAGTTAGCTCGATGATGTTGCGGGTGGTTTGATGGCTCTCGTTGTAGGCCTCTTCAGCAGCGGTCCTGGGCGCGCGGAGCGGGGTCATGAGCCAGGTGCACAAAGGATAGCCTTTGTCCCCGAGTAGCCATCCTCTTGGGGGAGGCTGTGCCTGGAACATGTCATGCACAGTACTCTGCCGCAGGATAAAGGCATCGTGGCTGCTGCCTGGGAAGCTGGCATTGACTGCCATGATGCGCTGCTTGTGGTCACAGACCAGCTGCACATTCAGAGAATGGTAGCCCTTCCTGTTGCGATACTGCTCGCCATGCTCCAGAGGGGCCCGCAAAGCCACATGCGTACAGTCAATGGCGCCCTGCACCAAGGGGAATTCCCCGAGTCTGGAAAATCCCAATGCGCGCTGATGCTGGCTCTCCAGGGCCATGGGGAAGGAGATGAATTGGCTTCTCCTTCTGAACAGTGCTTCGGTCACCTGGCGGATGCAGCGATGCGCGCCGTACTGGGAGATGTTTGCTATGTCCCCAGCAGCGTATTGGAAGGAGCCGGTGGCATAGAAGTTCAATGCCACTGTCACCTTCACTTCCACCGACAGAGACGTCCTGCACCTGAGCTTTGGCCGCAGATCTCGGCGAAGCAGGTGGCAGATCTCTGCAATCACCCCCTTTCGGAATCGGAGCCTTTTAACACATCGCGCGGCACTCATGTTTAGGTAGGAGCGCTGCTGGCGGTATAGCCTGACTGGGTAAGGCCTACGTGGCCGACGCCTGTAGCCCCCTCTGCCTCTAGCCAGGGCTGCCCCTCTCACAATGCGTCTGCGAGCCCTACGGACATGGAGCTGCAGCTCCGCGTTGGCACCCCATGCAACCCCCATCAAATCCTGGCAAACAGTCTAATTTCCAAATGGCCACTTGCAGCGCTATTGCCTGAGTCCAAAAATACCTGCCTCTTGCTGCTTGAAACCAGTTAGCTATCCTCCTTATTGTGTCTCCAGAAATGCGTTGCACAAGACTGTTTTCAGAAAAAAGGATGGCCTTTATACTGGAGAGGACGTTCCCTTTAATTAGCGCCCCCCGGGGCCCGCGCTGGTTGTGTTGCGTTCCTTTTTCCAAACGCTCCGGCCGCCCGCCGCACAATGGGGCGGTCCGACTGAAGTTTGCAATCGGGGCGGCCAAAGGGCGTTGCACGAGGATGTGACGTCATTTTCTGCGCGCGCATCCGGGCGGGCGCTAAACTTTGCGCCGGCGCTAACGGGCAACTTAATTTGGGGCGGGGCGCAAACTGCGCTGCGCCCGGGCGCTACACGCATAGCGCCCGGAAATCACTTCTCTTAAGGCGCTAACTGCTGGCGCAAGCAACTGAAAATCTAGCCCTCAGTGTTTGACAGCTTCAAACAGCTGTGAAACACTGATATTTCATCTGTCAGAACCTCTTGACAGATGAAATTTCAGTCTGTGACGTCACCTGTTGCTGGGTGGCCCTTAATTGGCCTGCTGAACCCTCTGGGCGGGCTCAACAAGGTCAATCAAGTTAAAATCGCGCGGATTGGCCACATCTTGATGGAGGCGGGACTACAACCCTGAAAGTTGTAGTCCCGCCTCCTTCCCGACTTCTGAATGAAAATCACCCCCATAGAGTACAAAAGCAAGGAAGTTATGATGAACCTTTATAAAACACTGGTTCAGCCTCAAGTGGAGTATTGTGTCCAATTCTGGGCACCTCACTTTAAGAAGGATGTGAAGGCCTTCAAGAGGGTGCAGAAAAGATTTACAAGAATGGTTCCAGGGATGAGGGACTTGTTACGTGGATAGACTGGAGAAGCTGGGGTTGTTCTCCTTGGAGCAGAGAAGATTGAGAGGAGATTTGATCGAGGTGTTCAAAATCATGAGGGGTCTGGACAGAGTAGATAGAGAGAAACTGTTCCCATTGGCGGAAGGGTCGAGAACCAGAGGACACAGATTTAAGGTGATTGGAAAAAGAACCAAAGGCGACACGAGGAAAAACTTTTTTACGTAGCGAGTGGTTATGATCTGGAAAGCACTGCCGGAAAGGGTGGTGGAGACAGATTCAATCATGGCTTCCAAAAGGGAATTGGATAGGTGCCTGAAGGAAAAATATTTCCAGGGCTACGGGGAAAGGGCTGGGGAGTGGGACTAGCTGAAGTGCTCTTCCAGAGAGCCGGCACAGGCTTGACGGGCCGAATGGCCTCCTTCTGTGCTGTAACCATTCTATGATTCCATGATTCTATGATTAAAGGATTTGAGAGGGTAGAGAGAGAGAAACTATTTCCTCTGGTGGGGGTGAATCCAGAACAAGGGGGCACAACCTTAAAGTTAGAGCCAGGCCGTTCAGCAGTGATATCAGGAAGCACTTCTTCACACAAAGGGTAGTGAAAATCTGGAACTCTCTACCCCCAAAAAGCTGTTGAGGCGTTAGAAAATTTCAAAACTGAGATTGATAGATTTTTGTTAGGATATTAAGGGATACGGAACCAAGGCGGGTGGATAGAGTTAAGATACAGATCAGCCACGATCTAATTGAATGCCGGAACAGGCTCGAGGAAATACTCCTCTTCCTATGTTCATATGCTATCACTTAGATAAACTTAGAAATTTATTATTGTGCCACCTTAAAATGAGAGTATGCAGTGGGCACATTTCTATTCAGTTATTAAAAACACGCACCAACCTTCATATCACTGAACTTCCACACATAATTTCTCTCTGCACAGCCACCAACTAAGTTAAAAAGTAAATGAATAATCACATCAGCTTTAAAATTGAGTAAACACAGATACAGACCAATTTGCTGTTCCATCTTTGGAAAGAGCTGAAATCTGCCGGATTGGTTTGGTGCCTCAGAGAATATAACAACTGGGGGATGATTCCCATAATGTCTTCTGTCTTCGCACATTTGGGTCAGAGTTCCTTAATACTGGAGAGAACATGCGTGAACAAAATCACACTGCTGCTGCTGGCTTGCTGCACAGTCTAATTAGTGGGATGGCTTTCCACGTACAAGCTGATGTATCCTAACACATGATTGCAGTAGACTGATCTTTTCAATGAGGGTTGCACACTATGTAAATTCTA
Source organism: Somniosus microcephalus (assembly GCF_052327205.1). Lineage (NCBI taxonomy): Eukaryota > Metazoa > Chordata > Chondrichthyes > Squaliformes > Somniosidae > Somniosus > Somniosus microcephalus. The sequence goes on from NC_140995.1 coordinate 6,738,834, forward strand.
GTAACTGCATGGCCAAAGCTCGTCCAACACCACTGATTGCTACGGTGCAAATGTAACCAGAATTTTCAAATCATTAGTAAGCCGATTAATACTACACTGGCAGATTGTACCTGGCCATTGTTTTACATACATTATCAGTTACTGAATGGCGAAGATAACGCTGTGCTTACAGTGCAACAGTAAAACTGGTGTGAAGGTGTTTTGCTTCAGACTCACATTAAAGTTGTTGTGTAAATCCAGAATTAGGGTCTGATGCGCTATCAATAACTCAAAAGACTGAGATTAAGCGAGTAATTAACAGGCTTTTATTAACAAGAGAATGAAGGTGTGCCTCAAGTGGTCGACCGGTCCAAAATACAAAGGGGCTGTGGAGCAGTCACCTTTATACCTGGATTCGTGGGAGGAGTCAGCCGAGGCATGTACAGGCATGTACACAGTGGAATACAAACAGTGGTTTACCACATTCACCCCTTGTTTAAAATTGAGTCCGGCGGGGTGAAGTGTATTAAAAGTTAGTGTATTGGAGTCTCTCTGGAGGTCTTGTCTGCCGCTGTGATCGACGTGGCGACGGCAGGGGTAGTGAAACTTCCGGCGTCGAGTCCCGCGTAGGCTGGGGCACTGGTGTGTAGTCCTCGTAGATGTCGAGCGGGTCGTGGGGCCCAGGCCTGCCGTCTGCTGGGGCTGGATATCGGATCGTGGGGGGGGGGTGGTAGTGGGTGGTGGGTTACTGCGGCCCCTGAGGGTGCGAGGTCTCTTATGGAGACTGTGTCCTCCCGCCCGTCCGGGTACGCAATGTAAGCATACTGGGGGTTGGCGTGGAGGAGGTCGACCCTCTCGACCAGGGGGTCCATTTTATGGGTCCTCACGTGTCTTCTCAGTAGGACCGGCCCTGGGGATGTCAGCCATGGCGGTAGCGATGTCCCCGATGTGGACTTCCTTGGGAAGACAAACATTTTCTCATGAGGGGTGGCGTTAGTGGCAGTGCAGAGCAGTGACCGAATAGAGTGGAGCACATCAGGGAGCAAATCCTGCCAGCGGGAGGTCGGAAGGCCCCTAGACTTTAAGGCTAGCAGGGCGGCCTTCCAAACTGTCGCATTCTCTCTTTCCACCTGTCCGTTCCCCCGGGGGTTGTAACTGGTGGTCCTGCTTGTGGCAATACCCCTAGCTAGCAGGTACTGACGGAGTTCGTCGCTCATAAACGATGAGCCCCGGTCGCTATGGATATAGCTGGGGAAACCGAACAGGGTGAAGAGGTCGTTCAGACATTTAATGACCGTGGCACTGGTCATGTCCGGGCAGGGGATGGCGAACGGGAAACGGGAGTACTCATCAATAATATTGAGGAAGTACACATTGCGGTCGGAGGAGGGGAGAGGCCCTTTAAAATCAACGCTCAGGCGCTCGAAGGGGCAAGTGGCTTTTATCAGGTGAGCCCTGTCTGGTCTGTAAAAGTGCGGTTTGCACTCAGCGCAGACTTGGCAGTTCCTGGTCATGGTCCTGACCTCCTCAATGGAGTAAGGCAGGTTGCGGGCCTTGATGAAGTGGAAGAACCTGGTGACCCCCGGGTGGCAGAGGTCATTGTGGAGGGCCCGCAGTCTATCGATCTGCGCGCTGGCGCAGGTGCCACGCGATAGAGCATCCGGGGGTTCATTGAGCTTCCCGGGCCGGTACAAGATCTCGTAATTGTAGGTGGAAAGTTCGATTCTCCACCTCAAGATCTTGTCGTTTTTGATTTTGCCCCTCTGCTTGTTGTTAAACATGAAAGCAACTGAACGCTGGTCAGTGAGCAGGGTAAATCGTTTTCCGGCCAGGTAGTGCCTCCAATGACGCACAGCCTCCACAATAGCCTGGGCCTCCTTCTCAACAGCGGAGTGTCTGGTCTCCGGGCCCTGGAGGGTTCGTGAAAAGAAGGCCACGGGTCTCCCCGCCTGATTGAGGGTAGCGGCCAGGGCAAAGTCGGATGCGTCGCTTTCCACCTGGAAGGGGATGGATTCGTCCACTGCGTGCATGGTGGCTTTGGCAATGTCTTCCTTGATACGGTGGAAGGCTAAGCGGGCCTCTGCCGTCACGGGAAAAGAGGTGGACTTGATCAGCGGACGGGCCTTGTCCGCATAGTAGGGGACCCACTGGGCGTAATAAGAGAAAAACCCTAGGCACCTCTTCAGGGCCTTGAGGCAGTGGGGCAGTGGGAGTTCCATAAGGGGACGCATCCGGTCGGGGTCGGGGCCGATGACTCCGTGTTCCACAACACAGCCAAGGATGGCGAGGCGGGTTGTGCGGAATATGCACTTCTCCTTGTTATACGTCAGGTTGAGGAGTTTGGCGGTGCAGAGGAATTTTTCGAGGTTTGCGTCATGGTCCTGCAAGTCATGGCCGCAGATGGTTGTCCAGATATGGGAAAGTGGCCTGCAACACATTTTGATCGACCATCCGGTCCATCTCCCTTTGGAAGACGGAGACCCCGTTGGTGACGCCAAAGGGAACCCTAAGGAAGTGATAGAGGCGGCCATTTGCCTCAAAGGCAGTATACTGGCGGTCCTCAGGGCGGATAGGGAGCTGGTGGTACACTGATTTCAGGTCAATGGTCGAGAAGACGCGGTACTGCGCGATCTGGTTGACCATATCAGCTATGCGGGGGAGTGGGTAAGCGTCCAGCAGGGTGTAGCGATTTATTGTCTGGCTGTAGTCGATGACCAGGCGCTGCTTCTCGCCGGTCTTAACGACCACAACCTGGGCTCGCCAGGGGCTGGTGCTGCCCTCAATAATCCCTTCCTTCAGGAGCCGCTCCACTTCGGTTTTAATGAAAACCCTGTCCCCGGCACTGTATCGCCTGCTCTTTGTGGCGATGGGCTTACAGTCGGGGGTGAGGTTAGCAAACAGTGGGGGGGGGTGACTCTGAGTGTGGAGAGGTTGCACCTGGTGCGCGGCGGGCAATTTGGAAGCTGCTGGCTGCGGACTGTGAGTGGGGGGAGGGGTCCACCGTACGCCATCGTAACACTTTTAAGGTGGCACTGAAAATCTAACCCCAGTAGAACGGCAGCGCAGAGGTCGGGCAGGAGCAGAAGTTTAAAATTATCGTACGTAGTCCCGTCTACTACGAGTGTCACCACGCAGTAGCCGCCAATGTCCGCCGACTGGGACTCGGAGGTCATAGAAATCCGCTGGTGCGCAGGCAGGACTGGGAGAGAGCAACGCCGCACCGTGTCGGGGTGGATGAAGCTCTCCGTGCTCCCAGAGTCAAAAAGGCAGATTGTTTCGTGACCATTTACCTTAATGTCCATTGTGGAACTGGCCAGCTGGTGCGGTCTCGCTTGGTCCAGTGTAACGGAGGCCAGCGTAGGGGTCGGTGTGTCGCTGCGGGTATCAGATGAGGCGGTGTTGGGGGCCTGTTGTGTCCCGGCTGTCGTCCAAGATGGCGGCGTCCATGATCCCCATGTGGCTGGAGGCGTCCAAAATGGCTGCTGTTCCGGTGGTTCGCACATGGCTGGGGAGGCCCAAGATGGCGGCCCGCACGCGGCGCTGCTGGGGTTCGGGGTGGCTTTGGCTCTGCAGACGCTGGCATAGTGTCCCTTCTTCCCGCAGCCCGAGCAGATCGCATTTTTCGCCGGGCAGCGCGCTCTGGGGTGTTTGGCCTGGCCACAGAAGTAGCATTTCTGGCCTTGGGGCACTGCTGTCTGGCCTTGGGACACTGCTGCGGTAGATGGGCCATTGCTGGGATGTGGCTGGGGTGGCACAGCGCTATGAGACGGTCCTACCGTGTCCCAGGCTGTCGTTCCCCGCGGCGTCCACGGTGCAGAGGAGTAGGCATCCATGCCCCGGTAGGCTGCGTCTAATGATAGTGCGAGTTCAGAGGCCTTGTTGAGATCGAGGTCACTCTGCTCCAGCAGTCGCTGTCGGGTGTAATTGGACCTGTGGCCCGCTACAAAAGCGTCCCGGATAAGTTCCTCTGTGTACACGGCGGCCTTTACATCCTTACAACCACAGGCCCGGCCAAGCACAGACAGTGCCTGAAGGTATTCCTCGGTCGATTCCCCAGGTTGTTGTTTACGACTCCCCAGGAGGTGCCTAGCGTACACCTCGTTCACTGGGCGCGTGTACTGGTCCTTGAGGAGCTTGATAGCATCCGCATACGAGGTCGCGTCCTGGGTGACCGAGTACACTCGGTGGTTCACTTTGGAGGTCAGGACATCCAGTTTGTCCTCGTCCGATTTGATTGCAGCGGAGGCGGTCAGGAATTTTTCGAAACACCTAAGCCAGTGAGTAAACTTGGTGGATGAGTCCGCCTCCCGATGATCTAAGTCTAAGCATGCAGTTGTGAGGATCTTTTCCATTATAAAAATCTTGTTAATAAAATTGATGCGCTATCAATAACTCAAAAGACTGAGATTAAGCGAGTAATTAACAGGCTTTTATTAACAAGAGAATGAAGGTGTGCCTCGAGTGGTCGACCGGTCCAGAATACAAAGGGGCTGTGGAGCAGTCACCTTTATACCTGGATTCGTGGGAGGAGTCAGCCGAGGCATGTACAGGCATGTACACAGTGAAATACAAACAGTGGTTTACCACAGGGCCCAACGTCACTCTGGAGTCAGATTGGATCATCATTCTTTGTTTAAATGGCAAAAATTTTAGTTGCTGGTGAGAAGCAAAACTGCTTTCGTTAATAACTACAGGAAACTCTCGATTTACCGGCACCTAAATAACCGGAAATCTCTGTTAACCGGCAAAATTCAGGAGTAGGTTCAGGTAAGTTTTACTTCATATTAGTGGCCGTTCCTGGATCTGTGGCTGTGTAACTGGGGTTCTTGCAGCGGTTGCTAAGCAACAGGGAAGCCTGGATTTGTTGCTGTGTACGGAGCTCTCGTACCTTTTACTATCCTCTCTGTAATCCGGACTTTTTGATAAACCGGCAGCACGTCGGTGCCGGATAAAAAAGAGTTTCCTGTATTTTGATTTTGATTTTCTCCCTTGCTGCTGGGCTGTAGTTTTTAGTGACTATTTTGCTTGTTCTATCCAGCTCGCTGGCCAGATCCACTACCTGGACAGCGGGAATTCAGCGGGAGGAGGCTGCCACCGGGAACTCAGTTAAGTAGTAAGGGGGGTTTCTGGACACGATCGGGGGTGGGGGTGGTGCAGGGAGGCAGCCTGGGGCCAGGGTGACCCCAAGGCTTCCTCGTGAGGCCCAGGCGAGCACTCCTGCCCCTCCTGGCCCACAGGGACACCTACAACAAAACTTTAAAACTTACGAGGCTGGGCCTCCTCTGACCCACGAGCCCCTCCCGGCAGGTCTGGCCTGACGGGGAAGCCATCACTGCTCCCCTGCTCAAGCCTCCAACCATAATCGCAGTTCAGGTCCCGATGACGCATTCGGGACCGACCTGCATATTTCAAGCAGGACCCCGCTGCCTTCATGTGGGTGTCGCCCTCGCCTGCTAACATCGGGCTGTGGCGGGAAGGCAGCGGGATAGGCGAGTCACTGTCCTCATTTTAACTCCCCCACCCTCCGCGGCCAGGTGGGGGAATTGAAACCGGGGCCTAAGTGTGAGCTTTTCAGTAATGCATCAGCTGCATGCCCAGGGTATGGTTTCACTCCAAAAACATAAACATGGTTAAAATTGGCCACCCGTGCTACGTGACACACTCTAGTTTGTGCTGGCTGTTCTTTGGAAGCGGCTGAGTCTCCGAGCGATTTCTCTTCCTTCTTAGGCAGTCCCTCGGAACCGAGGATGACTTGCTTCCACATTAAAAATGAATTCGCAGGTGGCTGATGAGTCCACTGATTGGTTAACCTATCAGAGATCACCTAGAAGAGCAAGCCACACATTGGGAAAGATTGACGTGTGATGTGTTATAATAACAGTTGGTGGAGCCGCCACCAAAATGGTAACCGTAAGGTTTGCCATCATTGTGAAGGTGTCAAATTACAGCCCCAAGTAGCAGGGCATGAGATAGCAAGCTGACACGAGACTGTCACTGAGAGAGTTGGCAAGCCTGCCCATAAAACCCAAAATGCATCTAAACCCAATCTGCCACAAATACAAATTCATTCTATATCATTTAATTTTCAATTAGGACCCATCTGCATGGAGATTAGATAAGCCAGCACAATGTACTGCTCAAATAGGAGGCCTTAATGAATCAGTTTGATGAGAGGAACTGGACCACAAAGTGTGTTGCCTTGCTAATTGTACGATGGCAGGCGTGGATGGAACTCACGCTGTGGGTGAGGATGGAGAGCAGTGTCAGGAACCACCGACTTACCTGCGAGCTTCACTTCTGAGGCTGGTGAATAGGATTCTGTCTGAGGCACACACACGCTAGAGTTTCAGAGTTCAGGTTTAGTTTCTTGTCACAAGAAGGGGGATCCTATTGAGCCCAAAAAACTACCAAGGGATCTCACTGATATAAGTGCCTCTTAAGGCAATCCTTCCGATTATCCCAGCCTGCATATCAGATGCTTTGGCGTCCCATGGAGTAACCAGGAAGGAACAGGCTAGATTTGGTTTTCATGAAGAATATACAGGGCAGGTGGTGGTTTGTAGACCACCCGGTGTTGTAAGGTGTAAAGTAAACCCATTACATTGCTTTTATTGATTGTCAAAAAGCTTTTAGCCCAGTGCCTCATACGGCCTCGTGATGATGCTGAAAGCTATGGGAGTACATGGCCAAATCTTGGTTTTATTCAGGACATGTACTCCAGCTCCAAAATATTTCTAAGGGTAGATGATGAACTCGCTGAACTTATGGCCGGAATTTTGCCAGCACTCAGAGGGCGGGTTCAGAGGCGGGTCCGCTGTCAAAATCAAAAAGATTGACAGTGGGTCGGGATCGTTGATCTTGAAGTTATTGATTGGAATACACAAGGAGCATCGCTCCTAATTGTTCATCCATATCAGTATCTGGGAGTCCTATTGGCTACCAAATTCAGCCTAGATATAATGGCCCAGAAATTCGGGCCGGGGGCTTCCCGCGGGTGCAAGCCCCCGACCTGCACTTACCTAGCGCGCCGGCCGCTGAGCTGTGGGCCCACGTGGAATTCCGATCCTGGGCCTGCTCCAACTGCCGGCGCACAGTGCTTGCGTATCCAGGGGCGCAGTTAGTTCGAAGCGTCCCCTGGGATCACGTGGGTCATGGAGAGCCAATCGGAGCAGGGAATGCTTCATTCATAAGTTTGACAGGAAGAGCTGGCAAAACTTATAAATACTACCGGCCCCAAAACATCACTAAATCTTCAAATAAATTTTTAAAAAACATCACATTTTTTAAATAAACTATAAATTACATGAAATAACTATTTTAAACAATAATTTAAATTTTTGAAAAAAATAATTTTATTTTCTAACAGGGCTAAAAATAAAGTAACCTTTCTTTAAAGTATTTAAAAATAATAAACCTGTGGAAAAAATGTTTTAATTTTAATTAATTCACCACTTACCTTGTAAAAAGCAGGCCTTACGACTGCTTTTTAAATGTGTAAATTCTGCAGACTTACCCTCCCGGGAAAACCTGTAAAAAAAACGTAAGTTCGATGCGCACGCGCTGCCTCCCCCGCGCACGCGTTCGAACTCTGAACCCCTTCGTTCAGGGGAACGGAAGTGCCGGTTTCCCGCGCATGCGCAGTGCATGCAGGAAACCGGCACTTCCACTGGGCCTACGGGTGAGTACCCCGTGCGTACTCACCCGTGAAGACCCGAATTTCTGGGCCATTGTTTTGGGCTGAAGGGCACTTTGGCCCTTCTCATCTTTGTTCAATGACAGCAAAGTCCCAAAGTAGGTTGTTTGCGGTCTATAAGCATGTGCAAGCAGTTCTCTTTCATGGTTCCTAAGCATTAAATTGGAATGGCTTCTTCTGGCCAATGTCAGTGATCCAGGACCGTGCTGTGAGGTAGATTTGTGGCCAAAGGGGGAAACGGCTGCAGAGAGGGTGGGCTCTGGCGTGCATTGACCTGTCACTGAATACACTGGAGCCAGTCAGCCTCACAGCAGGCACTCCTCTTTGCCAAAGGCCCTTACATGAGGACCTGAATTAAGTAGTGGTGGTGAGTGATGCGCCTCAATAACTACAAGACTCAAAGTTAACTGAATAAAACAAGGCTTTTATTAGCAAAGAAAGATGCCTGTGTCTTCACCTAGCGTTCTGCTGTTCTGCTGCAAGACAAGCCTGGGCTTGTCTTAAGTAGGGCCAGGTATGGGCGGAGCCGACACATCCAATGGGGAGAAAGGGGGCGGTGCACTATATACAATACAAGGTAAAACACCGGAGCAGGCAATACAATATATGTAGTTAAATACAGAGTCTGATGAATGACATATTTCATCACAGTGAGTAAAAACCTGGTTCATGGCATTGGACTTGGATGTCCACCATGCAACTCATGAAGAGGGCTCAACCCTGCACTTGTCAATTCTCTGGAGATTATCCTCCTTGGAGGGAATTAAGTGATGTCTCTTTGGGGTTGAGGTGGCTCGAAGATGACACAACTGGCAATCGAAGTGTAGAGCTAAGTCAAATTTCTGTGACAGACCAATACCTACACCAGGTAAGTCCACAGTTCTGGTTCACTAGTCGAAGCTGGAGAAATAGGCCTATCATTGGAGACTGGGACTCTTCGCACTCAGCTCCAGATAACTCTACAAGACAATGTCTCAATGGGTGGAGTGGCTCTGCCTGGACAACAGTGACGCATGTACCAGTGTTCTCTGTGGGGTAAACAGCTTCAGAATTACCCCTGTGGACACTTTGGGCTCCCTAAGTCTTGGCTTTGCCAACTTGTGCCTAAGCTTTTCTGGAATTGAGTAAGTAGGATGAGTCTCTGTGTGCACTCCAAATATAAACTCTATCTGTGTGGATTTCTCAGTAGAATGCTTGAAGATTTTTAAACATGTAGGCAGAGATCCTCATCACATTTAAAAAGTGCTTGGATGAGCACTTGAAGAGCTGTAACCTACAGGGCTACGGACCAAGAGCTGGAAGGTGGGATTAGGTTGGGTAGCTCTTTTCTGACCAGCACAGACACGATGAGCTGAACGGCCTCCGGTATCGTAATTTTTCTATGATTCTATATGATAGGTTTCCTCAATGTCAAACAACCATTTGACCATTTGGAAGTCCCACTCCTTATTGCGATATAGTGATCTCTGCTGAAACATGCCCTCCTTAGGTAAAAATGTCACATTGAGGCCCTAGAAAGGGAGAGTTAAAGAAATAGTGATTCTTGGATTGTGGTTGCTATTTTAATACGGAGTGATTATTTGCACCGCATTTTTGGTTCTCTCTGTGCATGCGCGCCCATTGGGTACTGCACATGGGCACTTGATCCGGGGTCGGCATGCACAGTACCCAACGGTGCAGCGGCCTAAACCGCCACGCTTTCCTCGGCTCCGTGCAGAGAAGGTCAGGGGATTCGTTTGAGGCCGGGGGGGGTGAAGAGAGGAGCGAGGGGGGAGGAAGAGAGAGGA